>NC_139951.1:13377742-13710242 GCF_963454915.1 Gymnoscopelus microlampas
CCAATTATTGAGTCTCAATTACACACACAATATTGTTGACATTTCTTTTGGTTTGTTTTATAGGTTCAATTGGTAGAAAAATACCATGAAGGCCCCGAAGGAACAGGATGTCAAAAGAGGGATCACTGTCCTCTGGGAGACGCTGCAGTGTCCCATATGGTCAGTGTCTTTCAAACAAAGAACCAGTGATGGAAGAAGTACTCACATGTTTTACTTTAGTAAAAGTATCAATACTGCTGCAATGTAGATATACTCTGTAGTAGAAGTTCTGTATTCAAAATGTACTTGAGTACTAAAGTATTGGTCTCAAAATGTACTTAAAGGACCAAAAGTAGAAAGTACTCATTATGCAGAGTTTTCAAATGTATAAAAAATATTTAGAAAATAGCAGATCTTCAAGCTCACAATGCATCGTGACACATTGTGAGCTTGTAGATCGGCTATTTTCAAATGGCCAAAATGTATATAGTCTGTGGTTAATGTATTTTTTGTAATAATAATCTAAATCTACTGTAGTAACTAGTTATTAGTAACTAAGTTTTCAAATAATAATATTTGCCTCTGAGATGTAGTGAAGTTGTAGTAAAAGTACTGAAAATTGGAAATACTACAGTTAAGTAAAAATACCTCAAAATTATACTTAAAGGGATTAAGAGGACAATATCATGCATTAAAAGGACAATATCAGTCACCAGAACCAAGGATGGGTGTTTTCAATGAATCTAACATGGTTAAAATGGAGTTTGAAGTTACAATGGGTTTGTACAGGAAGGAGGCTGTTAAAATGAATAACAAATATCTAAATACTGAATCAAGCAACTTAAAAAATACTCCGAGTAGACGTTAAAATGACCCCAAACATGATTGAAAGCGAAATATCCCTTTAAGCACAGTACTTAAGTAAATGTACTTATCTACTTAACACCACTTTAAAGAATCACCTTCGTCCAATGCAAGCACTATATACTTTGTTTGTAATAAGTTAGTTATTTACATTCAAGTTAACTCTATAACATTTCTGTCCTTTTTGCATTTGTTACAGTCTAGAGTTGATGAGTGCACCTGTATCCACAAAGTGTGACCATCACTTTTGCAAGTAAAGAATCTTTTTAATCTTGATATCCTATATTTATTTCCTTATATAAACTCGATCAGTCGTTTTCTTACTGCAAGAATGTATTTATTACACAACCTCATCAGTTGCATTCAAACCATACTTTATCTTCTCTTTTTCCACAAGACATTGTATTATGCAGCTCTTTCGAAGCAGTAAGCAAAAGGAGGCCAGCTGTCCAGTTTGCAAAAACAAAATCACCAGAAGGTATTCTATGACAGAGGCGGAAACACTGAATACACAGAAATAGTCTCTATGCACAGCAGCCATATTATCACTTCCTTCACAGGTGTTACCAATGATACTAATGAAGGCTCTGTTCCATTTAGTCTAGCACAGTGGTTTCCACGACCCCCATAACTGAGAGTGTACAAATGGAACCAAATGGACCCTTGCGGGTCCATTTGGTTCCATTTGTACACTCTCAGAGTTACACACCTGTAAGGGGCCATTTGGAAGCCCTTGAGGGTCCCTGGACCCCAACTGTAGACCCACTGGTGTAGCAGAGTGTTTCCAGTGGGCCAACATGCACAATATTAGCACCCTGACTCTTGTTTGACCAGAATGGAACAGAGCCTTCATTAGTATCATTGGTAACACATGTGAATGTCTTCATAATATGGCTGCTGTGAATAGAGCCTATTGTGAAGCGCACTGACGGTTGTTATGCCGGTAGTTTGAAATGTTGCTGTGTGATTCTAAAACAAGTATGTGGTTGTTTGACCCAAATAGGAGTTTGCAGGAGAGCGCGGGATTCCAGAAGCAGATAGCCGGATTGAAGGACATAATACAGGCATATGAACAGGATACCGGCACAAATTGTAAGGACTGGCTGCATTACTGTAATTGTTTTTAACCCATTAAGACGGGGAACGTATCTGTGTCATTTTCAGATTTCTTTGGCTATCCAAAAAAAGAGCAGATATACAAGCTCAGCGCGGCACCGAGTGCCGCACTATGAGCTTGTAGATCTGCATTTTTTAACTGAAATCTTTGCCTCTGGGGATTCTACAAATGTCTTCTAAAAACTAACCTGTTTTTCTTCTTTTTTTTTAAACTTATGTTGCTAAAATAATAATAATGTCAAGGACCCCCAAAATGATATGTATTTGTCCGCGTACCCCCATCTCAAAATGTTTGGTTCCAGCGACCCCCCCCCAGAAGCAAAGATTTGAGTTAAAAATGTATATATATATATATATTCAAATATTTGCATACATTTTCACAATTCTTTCCCCAACAATAGCAGATCTACAAGCTCATAGCCGCGCTATGAGCTTGTATAGCTGCTATTCTTGAACCCATTAAGACCTGGAACGCATCTGTGTCACTTTATATTTCTTTGGCTATTCAAAAATAGCAGATATACAAGCTCATAGCGCTATGTGCCGCGCTATGAGCTTGTAGATCTGCTATTTTTGAAAAATCTTGAAAAAAAAAACTGTTAGGATTTAGAAAACATTTTTAAGAATCGCCTCAGGTCTTAATGGGTTGATGGCCAAAGAAATCTAAAGTGACACAGATGCGTTCCCGGATTGGATGGGTTAAGGCTTCTATACCGTAGAAGAGAGATGTCGCCTGAGTATTGCCATCACTCAGTGTTTACACACTCATTCTCTCAGCATCTGATTTTAGATTCAATTAGGACTGTCACGATTATGA
The DNA here is from genome assembly GCF_963454915.1 of Gymnoscopelus microlampas. NCBI lineage: Eukaryota > Metazoa > Chordata > Actinopteri > Myctophiformes > Myctophidae > Gymnoscopelus > Gymnoscopelus microlampas. The sequence goes on from NC_139951.1 coordinate 13,380,519, forward strand.
CATTTTACATTTTTACACGATTAATTGTCACACAAATAACGTAAGTAACGTAAGTTAGCAATTTAATTGTGTCGTTGAACACTGGGAACATGAATAAAAATTACATTTCTGTTTGGCTTTTAGGCATCGTAAACGAAAGGTGCACACTGCACCAGGCAGATATGACAAATAACCTACATCAGTTAATAATCTTTCTACTTAAAAAAACATGAATGGTGGAAATAGCCGATATACAAGCTCAAAAGGCGTCACGCCGTGGCACGTTTTGAGCTTGTAGATCTGCTATTTCCACTATTTTTTGGACAATGTTTGAAAATGTATGAATATTTTTCAACGTGGAAATGATAAAAAAATAATTGCGATTATCTCAAATGATTGCGATCAAGCGATTATGTGATAATTGTGACAGGCCGAGGTTCAATGATTGTTTTTCCAAATATTGCAAACAGTATGTTGGACAGAAACCTCTTATCTCCATATTTTAACTTTTTGTGTTTTTTCGTAAATTAAAGCCCTACTTGATCATACTGCAGCGTCACACAAAAGCATCAAAAGTAGCAGATCCGCAAGCTCGAAACGCGGCGCGAAGTGACACTTTTTGAGCTTGTAGATCTGGTACTTTTGCTATTTTTGAATTTGAATCCTGAAAATTAACAGTTTTAGACATATGAGGTCCAGCAGGTCATTACATTAGCAATTTCTCTGCATGTAAAACTGTCTCTCTTTTTTTTTATTGTCTTGCTTAATAATGTCTGCTTGTAATGTTGCTTTGTAATCTGCAGACTTGACTGGAATGCCCCTGCGAAGACAACAAACACCGTAAGAAATGAAAATAACTCAAATCAAGTCATTCAAACTTGCACCCGTGTTCAGTTATTTTGTCCAGTGCTATTCTGGACAATATCTCAATCTTAACCCATTAAGACCGGGAACGCATCTATGTCATTTTAAGAATTATTGGGCCATTCAAAAATAGCAGATATACAAGTTCATAGTTTGTAGATCTGTTATTTTTGATAAAATCTTGGAAAATGTGTGCAAATCTTTAAATATATGTTTTAAAGTGAACATTTTTAACACCGATCTGTGCTTGTGGGGGTCCCTAGAACAACATATTTTGAGATGGGGGGGGGGGTCCGCGGCCAAATACGTATCATTTTGGGGGTCCTTGACATAGAAAAGTTGGAGCACCACTGATATAGCAATATATATATATATATGTGGCCGTGGACCCCCATCTCAAAATGTTTTGTTCCAGGGACCCCCCGCCCCCCCCCGAAGCAAAGATTTGAGTTTTGTTCACTTTAGAAATATATATATTCAAAGATTTGTACAAATTTTGTAGATTTAAAAAAAATAGCAGATCTACAGTACAAGCTCATAGCACTCGGTGCCACGCTATGAGCTTGTATATCTGCTATTTTTGAATAGCCAAAGAAATCTTAAAATGACACAGATGTGTTCCCAGATTGAATGGGTTAATTATTTTTGTAGATGGCTAAATAGATAGCTAATGTCAGCATGTATTTCCTTTCTGCACAGTGTCACGGAGGCTACGCTGAAGAAAGCTCCCTGTCATGTTGACGCATCTTGTCCTGCAGCTGGCCCTGACAGTGGTGAGAATGAAGAAATAAGCCCTTCAACATCCATCTCTACTGTAGCAGGTATGCAGTCTAATGATCTGTACTCATGTTTGATCTAAAAACAGTTTTCTAACCACTTAAGCTCACTTTCGTAATTCGTTAGTTCGTTGTATGACAGTGTAGTGTGAAAATAGCCGATCTACAATCATTGCTATTTTCACCTATAATGCCATGCCCAAAATAAGGATTGATTATTAATCTTGTATTGGCTTTTATTAACACATCGATTACAGACTTTCTTTTTATATCGATTAAATCGATGAGTTTAACCGTTGCACCTCTTAAATAGCACAGTTCTTACAGTTCTTCTATGTACTCCTTGTCCTGGCATACATGCAAGTCTAGACATGGACACGTGCTGAGTGCTGACCTTAATATGAACCAGGTCAAATTTGCTAAATAATTATTACATTTTTAAATTAGATTTTGTGTGAATATCAGAATTTGACATTTTATATACTGTACTACTGTCTTGTATTTGCTGCACATGAGGGCCAATGTCTGATAAAGATGAGATAATACATGATATACAGTAGTATATTATACATTTACTGTATAACTTCTGTTTGTACTGTATGTTGTGTTCTGAAGGAATAGTTATTTGTCATTTCATCCATTTCCTCCTCAGCGATGGATGACTTTGCAAGGCTCATGAGTCTTGTGGACTCAAGTCCTTTTAAACCAACTTCAGACAAGGAGAAAGAGATTGACGTGCAAAACAGCCCTCCTGGAGAGGCTTTGGAGCCAGCAGTAGAAACCGGAATGTTAGAGATTGTGGAAAAGTCCACAGCAAGACCCAGAAGCAGGGGCAAGAAGAGAATCTCACACTTAGGGAATCCCTCGTCTGACCTGGTGTTGATTCCAGAAGAGATGCAGCAACTGCCAGTTAGACGGTCTCTAAGGAACAGCAAAGGTACAGACCCGGAACCTGACGTCGTTTTGGATCAGAAAAAGAAGAAAACTCTGGAGAGGGTCTCTGAGTGGCTCCTGAAAATTCCACCCGCTGAAGCAAATTCCCAGGTTGAGAAACCTGCTGAAGAAGACACTGTTCACACGGAGAGCCCTGATTCTCCAGCAGGAAACTCTTCCACAATCTCGACGGCACAAATCGTGCCAGATGTGAGCGCAAAGAGAGTGGACCATGCTAAATGCCTCGAGGATCAGGTCTTCGGGGTGGTCTACGGTCGAGGGCGAAGAAGGAGCAGCAGCATCTATCCACAACCGAGGGTGTTTGTAGACCCACCTGTCCCTCCAGCTGCAGCACCTGAAGGAACGCGGAGCCCGAAAAAAGTCACCAAGAAGAGAAAGAGCAATATTCTCACCCCTGCTGATTTTGTGAAGAGGAGTGTCTTGGAGGACCAACTGGGAATATCAGACCTGTCAACAGATGTCATTTTAAAAGAAAATACTTTGACTGATCCTAAAGGCACGGACAGGAAGGGACTTGAAGAAGAGGAAGAACCGAGTAAGTTGCCAGAGAATAACAATAATGAAGGCCAAGGTGGAGAGGACAGCCCTGCGTTTGAAGTTGTGTTACGTCAGCCAGAGAGAACATCAAAGAAGAGGAAGATGGACACCTGGCAGGCTGTAGACGGCGATCTACAAGAACAAACCAAGGCGGCATCGGACAGCAGCACTGAGAAAAAGAGTGCTGGGAGGAAGAGAGGTAAAAACGCGACGCTAGGTAAGGGCAAGCTGGTCAAAGTACCAAAGCCCCTTGTTATGGTCAGCGCCAGCGATGGCGAAAGCAACTCCACAGACAAACCCAAGGTGGTGTCAGTAACAGAAGAAATACATGCTGAGATTGAGAATTACCCCAGCAGCGAGGAACCTGGAACTCCACTCATGAGGACTACCAGGAGAAGTAAAAGATTAAAGGGTCTCATTGAAGAAATGCAAGGCAGTCGCAAGAAAGCATGTCCTCCCCAAAACATTAAGGCCAATGTGTCTAGCACCAGCACAGACATGGTGAAACAATACGAGGACGCACGTGCAAGTACAACAGCCGATGACACAACTTGTCAAAGTAGAAATGTGGCGAGGTTGCCTCAAAGAAACGGTTGTGTTGTAGACAGTGACATAGGAGGGATAGAGAAAATGGAGTCTAGCGAGAGCATGTCTGTCCATCTGAGAACACAAGAAGCTGTGACTCCAGTCAAAGAGTCCGTAGCTGAAGTCCCAAATAGCGGAAGTCCTCGTGAAGCCAGCGACGCCTGTTCCGTGGCGATGGTCCCAGATTCTACGAGTCCCACCGAAACGGCTGTGCAAAATCCAGCGAGTGAAAACGATAGTCAAGAAAAGCCACCTCCAAGCTCAACTCTGTTCGAGAGAGATCAAATGGAGACGTCTGCAAATCAGAGCCAGTCCGTTGAAATGGAAGAGGAAGACAAGAAGAATGACAGCGAGCTGGACACGGAGCAACTGCTCAAGAGCTTTAAAGCTGCTAGAAGAAAATCTTTCCATCTTGGGAGTGCAACCTCTAAAACAAGGCAATTTATCTCAGACAAATCAACAGAAGTGAATTGCGACATTGATGCTGGAATCAAAGATAAGGCAGACAAAGTAACAGAAGTGAATTGTCCTGTGGATTCTGGAATCAAAGGTGCGACAGAGCAGGTGGTCATGGGGACAAAGGAACACCCACGTTTGAATTCAGACAAAGTAACAGAAGTGAACTGTCATGTCGACTGTGGAACCAAAGGTGCAACAGAACAGGAGGCCATGGGGACAAAGGAACACTCCATCATCCAAGATGAGGTGTTACTAGAAACTCAAACCTCTTCTTGTGCGGATTTGATCCCCCCTTCTCACTCCCCCAGTCATAAAAAGGAGTCGCGGCTCAGAGCTCGAAGGAGCCTGAAGAAATCATCTATTGCCAAATTGGATCAAGTCGTGGTGGATAGTTCAATCCCTGATACCAGCGGCAACACTCAGGATGGTGTTGTGAACGGCCTCTCTGATGATAATGTCAATAGTGTCCTCACACCTAATATCGTGGCAAAAAGTCAAACAGAAAGCCCAAATGTTTCTGTCCTCCACCAAGCGGCCGATTCTGGACTGCTCTTTCCAGCCTTTTGTGTGTCTGAGGAAGACACGATGAACAGGACCCCAGCGTGTTCAAAGCAGCTGGACAGTATTCTACAGGAAACTGGGGAAATCAATCAGTGTAGCGTAAAATGCAGCACTTTGCCGGACTCAGTTTCCGTCCCCATAAAGCCATGCACCGAGGACATAGTTGAACGTATGGCCAATACAGAAAGCTCCTTGACCCCCGATGACCTGATACCACCAGTTGTTCAAATGACCCACCAAGCAGTAGAGATCAGCCAGGTAAATAGCAACCATAGCGGTGATTCCCCCATCAAGACCAGTACAAGAACGAGAAGAGCTCATAGGTTGCAGTCATCATCAGAGTCAGATTTTAGTGAAGGGAAAGACAACCTGCCTACTTCTGCTCAGACGTCTGCTTGCCCATCTGTCGCGGAGCAAGAATCTTCAGATTTGCTTCTAGGCCACGTTCAGGGTCGGGGAGATTCCGAGGAACAAAATGGACATGGAAGGAATGGCACACATGTTGCAGCCAGTGCAGCAGAACAACAGGGTCATCCACGCGACGTCCCCAGCCCAGACTATGTGGTTTCCAGCCAGGCCTCTGTGGACTTGTTTGGCACCCCAGAAGACTGTAAGTAAAATGTGTATGAATAAAACGTTATTTTTATTATAATATTTTAAATTAGATGCTTTGTTCAAGGATGCAGACTGTATGATCTCTGAAACAGGGCTGTCACGATCATGACGACATACTTGAAGATGAATTGTCACTCAAATAATTGCGATTAACGATTTGAATTGTGTTTCTGTCTTTGAACATTTGAACATAAAAATTACATTTTTGTCTGGATTAGTAAACAACACAGGGCAGATATAACAAATTATTGATTTCAAAATATTGCTGTTCATCAAATTTTTGATGAATCATTTAATAAATACTGATAAAAGAGTTAAAGGTAGGGTAAGTGATTTCCTTAAAATAAGTGTTAAATAGCTCTATATTCTGATATAATAACAAAACCTCAGTCAGTCAGTCAGTCACACTTGATCTCAACTTCCACATGGGCATTCAACATTAGCATATGCACACAACCACGATGCCAGTCTTTCACTTTCCCCAAATCTCTCTCTTTCTAGATCCAGAAACAGTGGTTTCTGATGAGGAATGTGATGAAAGTGGAGATCACGTCATCATGAGTAATCTGGTGCCAGGTTCTCTGGGGTCGGTCCAGCAGAGTGGATCTCCCTGGTAAACAACACTTCATACACTACATAGCTTTACTGGTAAACAATAACACTACAGTACCTCTACTGGTAAACAATAAACACTACAGCTGTGGTTCTCAAACATTTTCATGTCAAGGAACCCCCAGATGTATGTGTAATTTTGGCCCCGGACCCCACCCCTATCTGAAAATGTTTTGTGCCCCAGGAACCCAGGAAACCCCCAGAAGAGAAGACGGGCGGGACAGGTCATATCAGACACAGAGTCAGAAGTTGACGGTGAACTGCAAGGTACCCCCCCAACACACACACACACACACACACACACACACGCACACACACACACACACACACACACACACACACACACACACACACACACACACACACACACACACACACACACACACACAGGTTTGTATCAACATTTTGTGTCATATTTTTTTTGCCATATTTTTACCGTAAGCCGAAGAATTGCAGATTAGCTATTTTCCGGTGCATGACACCAGCGCCAAAACTAAGTATAATCAAGCATAATTCTAAATCTAACCTCTAAATGTCTAACCCTAACCCCGATTTTCATGTCAAGTACCCCTTGATCAATATGCTTTTGGCCACAGACCTATTTGAAAAGATTTTGTGACAGAGAGACCCCATGAGAGAATATTTCTGTTGTTAGATTTAGAACATAATTCTACTGCTGTGTTACTGTAGGTGGTGTGTAGGTAACAGTGGACATAGACTATGATCTGATTCTGAATAGTCATACTTATACATTCTGTCATTGGGTGAATTTGTAGCCATTGAAATAATTGTAGATGTGAGCTTGTACATCTTCTATTTTTGAAGATCTTTGAAAAATATAGACATTTCTTAACATAAATCTTCTCTTCTGGGGTTCCCTGGCACAAAACATTTCAGATGGGGGTCCGCAGTCAAATACATATCAATTTGGGGGTCTTTGACATGAAAAAGTTTAGACCACCAATTACAGATGTTATGACAAAAAGTGCAACATTTTCTAATCAATTTGAAAAGGCTAGATTTAACTAAAGATTCTATTTGAGAACATATAACTTAAAACTCCACCCAAAAAATGAAATAAACACAAATATATGTTTATTAAAAGGTGATAAGTGATTTTCTTTTGTTAAAAAAAGTGTTAAATCTTGACCCTGACAAATAACCCCCATATTAAAATGATATATATTTTGAAACAATAAAAACTAGACTGAAACAAGCAAACCCCCTCTGGAAACGAACTGACACTAAACGGATCGACAAAAATAATACAAACTAATGAAAACTGAAAAACTGTAATAGCTCCTCCCTCTGTCTGTCTGTAGAAGCGATGGAGAGTCAGTTGGAGACAAACAAGAAGGCTCACTTCAGGAAGAAGGTATTCAGCCATAAGCATACAAAATAAACACACTATACACAAACACACACAGTGGGGAGGTGTGCTATGGGTGTGACAGAGAAGTTCAAGGTGGAAGTGGGTCTGCATCAAGGATCGACACTGAGCCCCTTCTTGTTGGCTGTGGTGATCGACAGGCTGACGGACGAGGTTAGAGCGGAATCCCCATGGACCATGATGCTTGCAGATGACATTGTGACCTGTAGTGAGAGCAGTGAGCAGGTAGAGGAAAATCTAGAGAGGTGGAGAGATATGCCCTGGAAAGGAGAGGAATAAATGTTAGCCGCAGGCCCGCAGCAAGACAGAATACATGTGTGTGAATGAGAGGAACCCAAGTGGAACAGTGCGGTTACAGGGAGTCGAGGTAAAGATGGTGGCGGATACTTAGGTACTTAGGGCAGGGGTCTTCAACGTTTTCAGCCCAAGGACCCCCTAGCTGAGCGAGAGATGAAGCAGGGACCCCCTTTATATAACATTGTATTTCAGATTAAACTTTTTTTTTACTTGGTCTGCTCTGTTTTCCCTCTACACCTATATCTCTTTGCCAAAAATAGCTGATCTACAAGCTCAGCTATTTTTGGCAGAAGTTCTCCTCGGAAAATGGATACTAGGGTTGAAAAAAATCATATCACACAAAGATTTTGAGGACCCCCTGTAGTAGCTCTGAGGACCCCCTGTTGAAGACCCCTGACTTAGGGTCAACATTCCAGAGCAATGGAAAAGTGTGGAAAAGAGGTGAAGAAAAGAGTGCAAGCTGGTTGGAACGGGTGGAGAAAAGTGTCAGGTGTGACGGGAAAGAATCAGCAAGAATGAAAGGGAAGGTGTACCGTGTGAAGACGGTGGTGAGACCGGCTATGTTGTATGGTTTAGAGACAGTCGCACTGAGGAAAAGACAGGAAGCAGAGCCGAGGTACCAGAGACTAAAATGTTGAGGTTCTCTTGGAGTGACAAGGATGGATAGGATCTGGAACGAGTCCATCAGAGGGACAGCGCGTTTTGGAGATAAAGCCAGAGAGGCCAGACTGAGATGGTTTGGACATGTACAGCGGAGGGATAGTGAGTAAATCGGTAGAAGGATGCTGAGGTTGGAACTGCCTGGCAGGAGGCCTAGAGGAAGACCAAAGAGGAGATTTATGGATGTAGTGAAAGAGGACGTGAAGTTAGTTGGTGTGAGAGAAGAGGAGGCAGAGGACAGGGTGAGACGGAGGCAGATGATTCGCTGTGGTGACCCCTGAAGGTAACAGCCGAAAGGAAAAGAAGACACATCAAACAATTGCTCACTTACAGGCATACTAGAGCTGCAACTATCTATTATTTTCTTATTGATTATTCTATCGATCACTTGTCCGATTCATCAAATAATTGAGAAGCTTTTTTTTTAAATATATCAACTAGTTGATTAACCACTTACGCCCTATTTTATACTTTGTCGCACAACACTGTCATGTGAATATAGTGAAGATAGCCGATCTACAAGCTACTGTAGCTATCGCGACACATTGTTAGCTTATAGATCGACTATTTTCACTATTGTTAAACTTTGACATGCCCAAAAATAGGGAACGATTATTAATCGGTTATTTTATCAAATGGTCGATTGTCGATTCATATTCTTTATAGTTGATTAGTTTCTCATTATGTTGTTATATACAGCATATCTCTGCTGTCGGGCAGAAAGCAGCTATGTCAAAAATATTAACTTTTCAGGAAATGAAGAAAGCATGTTTTTAAACCAAACAACACTGCCTCAAAGTTGGTATGGTGACTGTATACATTGTAAGACACTTGAATGTGTCCTTATATTATCATCACTTACATACCCAAATACAGCTCATGTGGAGATGGATTTTATATCCTAACTCCAAAGTTGGAGTTAGGTGGTTTGACCGTCAGTTTTGAGGATCCAATGGAGGTTTAGTCAGAGGCCCTTTTTAATATTTTTCATTGGTTCAATATTTGTAAAACCCACACACAGATGCAAATGGTGTTCAATAGCACTGATTTATTTAAAAATGTTGAAACATGGAGATGGCTGGTTTCTGCCCGACAGCGAAGATATATAGGAACAACTAATGTGACACAGTTGCTGACCTGGCTTGCAAGGCTTAACAACGTATAGGTGTAACAGGTCTAAATGGGTTAAGCATACACACAGCAAACACATAAAACACAACGCAACACAATCACACGTTTTACTGTTAGACATAGCTTGTTCAGTGAACATGACTATTAAGATTCATACTCCTCTGTTCAGACCTTTTTATTGTGTGTGTGTGTGTGTGTGCGTTGTGTTTGTGTGTGTTTAGAAGCATCCAAATGAAGACAAAGGGAAAGGTAAGTGGATTTATATTATATACTGTTTAGGTTAGGGTGATTTTTACTATAGTAGTGAGTGTGACTTAGTTATACATAGATGTGGCAACCGAAACTAGCGGATCTACAAGCAGATGTACAAATGGCAGCTGTACAAGCTTGTGAGCTTGTAGATCTGCTATTTTTGAATAGCCAATGTATAAATGGATAAAAATAGAATATCTACAAACTCACAACATGCCACGATGCGACTTCTTGTGAGCTTGTAGATTGGCTATTTTCAAATAAGTATAAGTAATAAAAAAGTATAGCTGAAGTGGTTAATGTATGTTTTTTCAATAATAACACAAATATACAAAGTAACTAGTAACTAACGTTTTCATATAACTGTAGTGGAGTAAAAGTACAATATTTGCCTCTGAGATGTAGTGGAGTAGAAGTAAAAGTATGGAAAATTGGAAATACTCCAGTAAAGTAAAAAGTACCTCAAAAATGTACTTAAGTACAGTACTTGAGTGCATTTACTGAGTTAAACCACTGCTGCATTCTCGGTACAAATGCATTTAATTATTTCTTGTTCTTTACAGCGGATCTCCCAACATGTGACATGGCCGATTCTGTGGCGTCATCACAATCCTCCTGCGACTACCTCGCTACGCAGGTAAATACGATTACAGCTGTGAGTGGAAAAAAAATAATGTTTTATTATTTCATGTTTTATGTATCGAGTCACTCTGTATCGAGTCACCCCTAGACGAATTCAATTTATGAAGAATAGGCAAACAGATTTAGCATCATATGCAAGATTAGAAATTGTGACTCCAACCCTTTGCTTGATCAGCAGTATTTGTTTGAAGTCAATCTGGGAACACATTTAGTTTTTTTTCCCCTTATTTTTTTTGCCTCCGAGGGCACCACCTCAATTTTTGTGTAGAAACAGGGACTCGGTTTGGCTCCTCCCCTTTCTTAGTCCACTTCCTCCCGGGTGCTTCTGTGTTTATTACAACATTAAATGTTTAAGGCAGATCAATCTGTCATGAGAGATTAGTTTGAAAAATGTAAACAACGCTGCATTGTCCCGTTATGCCCTATAGATGGCAGCAGCCACTGCATTTCTTTCCCCTTGCTGAGCTGCCAGATCCTGGATGACAGACTACCCGCCCCGCTCACTTAAAAAGAAAAAGTGCCCCTCAGCAGCTTTCTAAATTGCATTTCATTTATGTCGGGGAGGGGAAATACTGCCTTGGAGATGATTTCTTGTTTTCTGGCCCATCCATCTTCCAATGGGCTTTTTTCACTTTCATCCGTCTGCGGTATTTGACTGGGAGCTCTCTGGTAGTTTAGAGAGAGCCCTGGTTTAAACACAGCTGAGCACACACAGTGTTAGTTCTGTGTGTGTGTGTGTGTGTGTGTGTGTGTGTGTGTGTGTGTGTGTGTGTGTGTGTCTATACCTGTGAGGACCACATGTCCCCACAAGTATGGTAGAATTTGAGAAATATACGTTGGGCGGACCATTTTCCTGGTCCTCACAAGACAAATGGTTGATTTATGGTTGAAAAAGGGTTTTTACTTACAATTAGGAGGGTGTAGGGGTTGGAATTAGTTAAATGTGATTTATATTTAGTTGCATGCCAGTGTCATGCACAAAACATAGATGATCTATAAGTGAGCTTATAGATCTGCCATTTCAGGCTTACGGTTAAAATGGCATTAATAAAATCGCCGTCCTGAAACGTTGATGTCCTCACAAGTATAGTAATACAAACCTGTGTGTTTGTGTGTGTGTGGTGACAGTTGACACATAATCGATGCGCTCCTGCTGTAAGCTGAAACGATTTAATTCAGACTTTGTTGGTATCAGCCTACTGTAGTAACACAGTCAACAAACAAACAAACACACACATACACATGCAGACAGACAGACAGACAGACAGACAGACATGCTGTAGCAGCAGTGTCAAGTTTACACCAGTGGTTCTCAAACCTTTTCAAGTCAAGGACCCCCAAATTCATATGTATTTGGCTGTGATTTTGTGCCAGGGACCCCCCTTGAAGAGAAAATGTATGTAGCATTTTTTTCAACATGTTTCAAACCTTTTTGATATTTTTTCAAAAAGTAGCAGATGTACAAGCTCGTAGAGCTGCTATTTCTGAATAGCCAACATCTAAATGGATAAAGTGGTTAAAATGATTGTGTAGCTACTTTTTCTGGGGACCCCCTGGAACCCCCACCAAGGACCAGTGGTGTAAACCACTGGTTTACACTGCTACTTGTGCTGCTGACTGAGAGCTCAGTCATGCCTCTCAAGTAAGAAACACCCCCTAACATTTTGTGGAGACCTTCGGTTCCAACATACAGACTCCAAAAGGAAGTACCCGTTTAAACCTTGAATTAATGTGATCTGTATGTGGATGAGGAGGCTCACAGTGATTGGATCTCAGTTAAAAGTCAACCAGGTCTAGCTGCAAATCTTGCGTGTTTGCATTTATTAGCTAGAAAGTATGTCCAACTAAGCACACTTTCATCAAGATGTGCAACATTTGATCGAACAGTTTTTGTTTTATAGTGGTTTGAGGTGTTTTTTTATATGCAAATGTCTATGGTAGCACTTTGAAGATTTGTTCAAATGTAAAGTTCATTATACATAAAATGTGTTATTATAAATTATACGATTATAAAGAATATTTGATTATCAATAATTAAATGAAATTATCGATTAATAATGTTCCTCCCTTGTCATAAAAAAATCTAAAACGTAACAAAAATAGTAATAGCACGTCTACAAACTCACAAGCTTGCAGATCGGCTATTTTGCACTATTTTTTCACGACACTGTTGTGCGACATAGTATAAAAATGTAGTTACCGTAATCGATAGAATAATCACTAAGAAAAGATTCAATAGTTGCAGCCTTGCTCTCATCACGTCATACCCAGAATAGTGTTTCTGCATGGAAACGTGGCTGGACTTGGGATCAGGGGAAACGCCAGTCATGACGAGCCAGTGTTTGAGTTGACATGTGTGTTTTGTAGTGAAACACTGGCAACACACTTTTAATCTGATAGGTTAATGCAGTGGTTCTCAAACTGTGGGTCGGTACCCCTAGGGGGGGGACCCAAAGGATTTTGGTGGGGTCCCCCACCAAAATCACACACAGATGATTTGCTTAATTTGCAACATTGTTTTCTCACTCAACAGTAAACAAACTAACATACGGTATAAGTGTGTACAGGGTATCTGCACATTTCTAAATTATTTTTAAGACCTTTTTATTACCTCTACAATGAAAATAAATACAACATAAAATCAACAAACCACACAAAAAGAATGGTCAAACAAAATGTGAAAATAGCCCGTCGTGTGCATGTGTAGATCGGCTATTTTCACAATATTTATCTGTGGAACCGAGTCGAACAAAATGTAATGCATCAACTCCTACAATTCCAAGTGCTTGTCAGGATGGGGGGTCCCCAGTTCAAATAGGATTATTTTGGGGGGTCGTGGCCTGAAAGGTTTGAGAACCACTGGGTTACTGGATCAGTATGTGTTGACTGACTTGCCGCCCCACCTCCTTGTGCACGGTGGAGCTTACAGTAGCGTAATGCACGATCACAGCAATACCAACAGATGGCATTTTAATGCAAGGTGTAAATGGGGTCAGACTCTGACAGGTATTCCGCTTGTGCACCTCCCTCTTTACCTCGCATGCTTTCTCTCTATTTCTCTCTCCTCCTGGCACTAACAACTAGTGTTTTCTGGCCCGAAACCCTCGCTAGGTACCCTCCATCGCAGAGTAATATGCCTCTTGTCTCTTTATTATCAGCAAAAGCTGGAGATGAAGGAAGAGCTGGCACGGATGGAGAAAATGATGGCGGCTTTGACGGAGGCACTCAAGGCCAAGGAGGGAGCTGCTTCTCAACAAGCCGGCGTGACCTCTGACCTCCCGCTACAGCTTCCAAGTAGCAGATCCACAGGTACACATGGTTTAAAGTTCTCAGTCGCCACGAATGATTTCAGTCATTTGGATTTCATAGAAGTCAGCATGGCTTCTATGGAAGCATGTTGCGCCTCAAAAATAGTCTAGCTACAAGCTCTCAATGCGTCGCTGGGCGACGCATTGAGAGCTTGTAGATAGACTATTTTCTGTTATTATTTAAGATTAGAGCATTTGAAGTGGTAAAATTAGCAATATGTTCAGAAGCATCTTCCATAAAACCCTAATGGCTTGGGATATTTCATAAAAGCAAAGGTTTTAAGCCTCGGTCTGTGATTTCTTCACCTAGTTTGCAGTATGTGTAACGGCAGGAGAAATATTACTAAAACATCATAATATTACATATTGTGTTAATTGTTTAGGAAACGGCGCCAGTGTGGGGTTTTCCTTTCACACTGTTTCCCAAAGGACTATTTAATCAGGAGATTTTATTTAAATGTTTTTGCGATGTTCAGGTCACTTCAAGAAGGAACCGTCATTGGCCCTTGGGCTCTTATGCTTAATTTATACACCGTCGAGCGAGGAAGTATAAAATCAGACTTAAATCATCCCGTTCATATCGCTGATGATGACTGGCCAGAGGGCCGGAAACTTGTTCCTTCTTGGATATGATGGATAAAATCACTGTCAGAAGTGTGAAAAAAACACCTGCAAGCAATGTAGGGGTACAACTGTTAATCAAACTAATAAATAGATTTAGTTGATTATAAAAAATATATATAATCGATAATTTAATAAAATAATTGATTAATAATCCCTATTATAGGCGAAAATGTCCAAAACAATCGAAGAAATGGTAAAAACATTCTTATTTTCATAATTTTAGCATGACATCGTTGTGTGACGATGTATAAAATAATGCTGTGTAATAATCTGGTTATATTCTATTCTATTAAAAAAACGAAACAAAAAAATGCTTCTCGGTTATTCGATTAATCGAAAAAGTAATCAACAGAATAATCACTAAGAAACTTATCAGTACTTGCTGCAGCCTTGGAGCAATATTGGTGAAATGGAATAGGTTATTGGTACACAAAACTGTTAACCCACATTGCAAGAGGCAACACAAAGCAAAACCACTTGACTGTATGGATGTTAAACATAGACAAACATAGAACTCCGTAATGGAGATAAACTTCATTCATTCAATGATACAGAAGAAGTAGTGGTGTGTGTCTTTATTGTTCTGCTGAAGCCACGGGTTGGACTGGTACAACTTGTTACCGAGTGCAGGCTTAGAGCTCTAAATTGCTTAAGACCATGCAGTCTTATGCGAAGGTTAAAATGTCATTTAGATGGGATGCTATTTAGACAGATACTAGTTTCATTTGTTTACCTGGCATCCGATAGTTTCTATAGTTTAAAAGTACAGATTATTATTTTTTGATATTATATTTTTTAGAATGATGCTAGGTAGTTGGTTTGCCTATGATCCTAGATTACTGAGGCACAACACTGTGTCTCTGCATTTGATGTATGTGTTAATTTCTCTGGAAAATGAAAAAAAAACAACCTAAAAAGTCATTGAAAAAACACGGCCCCCTCAAGTATTAGAAGGACAATATCAGTCGCCAGAACCAAGGACGGGTGTTTTCGATGAATCTATCATGGTTTATATGGAGTTTGAAGTTACAATGGGTTTGTGTAGGAAGGGGGCGTGTCTGATCAAATTAATATCAAATCTAAATACTAAATCAAGCAACTGAAAAACTGTCTGGGGTGCTCACGAAAGCCAGAGGAGACGTTAAAATGACCCCAAACGTGTTTGAAAGTGAAATATCCCTTTTAACCCATTTAAAACCGGGAAAGCATCTGTGTCATTTTAGATTTCAATATACTGTAGCAACATACGTAGAACAGTGGTTTAAAACGGTGCTCTCAAAAATAGCAGATATACAAGCTCACAGTGCATCACTTCGTGCCGCGTTGCGAGCTTGTACATCTGCTATTTATTTTACATTTTAGAAAAAATCTTCTCTTCTGGGGGTCCCTGGCACAAAACATTTTCAGATGGGGGTCCGCGGCCAAATACATGATATCATTTTGGCAGGTGTGAGAACTACTGGTTTAGAAGGCATTTGTACAATCGGCCTCAGGTCTTAACGGGTTAAGCTAATTCATAATTCATAATCAACTTCATACCTCATTCAGAACATCCCTTTGACCTTTTACCTCTCTGCCTTGAGCCACGTCAACAAAGTCAATGCAATGTCATTGTTTCATGAAGAAACGGTCCTGAATGTGATGGCTGTTTTTGTCATTGTTTCATGAAGGAACTGTCCTGAATGTGATGGCTGTTTTTATGAAGGAACTGTCCTGAATGTGATGGCTGTTTTGTCATTTATTTATGAAGGACATGTCCTGAATGTGATGGCGTCTTTATCTCCCCAAGGCCATGACCTTCACGTGACGCTGCCATGTGGCCAGGACACCCGGAGGCTTTCTGCCAGGTAGGCAAATCCTGATGTGATGTGACAATACCTTACATCAGTGTTCCAGGGGGTCCCCTGGCAAACTGTGGTAGAGCAAGCTGAACCACTTTAACCCCATGTTATACTATGGCTATTTCAAAACTTTTTTTGAAAAGTTCTTGAAAGATTGTGAACAATTTGGAATAATTTTTGAAAATTCACAACGTCTTCTCTTATGGGGGCTCCCTTGCACAAAATATTCCTTGACATGAAAATGTTTGAGAACCACTGCCTTACATTCCCAATGCATACCTCAACTCATGATTAAACCTTGACTTTGACGAACCTGGACTTTGAACACCTAAAAGACACGTCTGATTCAACGGTAGGTCGCTGATATTATCATAATTATTTCTTCCAGTTGGTGAAACGGCGGATTGCCTTGTTAATAGATTTAAAGCCATTTTACAACAGAACAATAACTCGAATGAGTGGCAGGTAATTGTCTTCTCTTTCGGTAAGTGAGGAAGAAAGTTTGCCTTAGCGCTTGTGCGTGTGTGTGTGTGAGCAGGCTGGCTTGAGCAGGGTGATGAATCTCAAGAGGACAGGCAGATAATCTCCCTAATGAACACCAGAATGTGCTTATGCTGTGGGAGAATAAAAAAGTCATTAGTGACTGCATCTTATTTGTCATTTAGGGCACTTAGAGGAAAACTTGTATTGCTGGTGTAATTCATCTCTCCTGCTTGACTGCATCCCCCTCCCCCCCCAACCCCCCCGCCTCACTGGCTTCTAAGTGCTGTCCTCTTGGGGGGCTTAGGATCGTATGAGGCATTATAGGAGACATGCGTTTCGTTGCTGTCGCGTGGAAACCATGTTTTGTAATCTTTGCATGTTGTTTCATGTTTGCTTTGGCAATGTAAACATGCGTTTCCTCATGCCAATAAAGCCCCATTGAATTGAGTTGCATGTCCAAAGCCGTTCCCTTTTTATTATGACGAGACACGTTGTGAGCTTGTAGATCGGCTATTTTCACTACTTTTGTGCGACACTCTTGTATGATGAAGTAGGGCATTCATTTATGGGGGAAAAAAACAACACCAAAAGTTGAAATATACGAGGTTTCCGCCCGACAAGCAACCGATTTGCTCTCTACTGTACTGAGGAGTTTGCTGTATATTTACCCAAAGCGTGCTGTGTTAAACCGTAAAGAATGGCTCTCGGCGCTGCATTTGACATGTCGTCCCTTGGGTGGTTCGTTTGTTACTCAGGTACAGGTAATTTGAATGTAGGCAGTAGGCACACCTCCAACTTGTCTGTGTTAAGCCCGATTTATACTTAGTTGTACACTGGTGTTGCGTAAATGGCAGATATATCTGCTATTTACTGAGCACGACACCGCCAGGCAACTAAGTATAACTGAGGTTTTGGGGGGGGGGGGGGGGGGAGCCCTTGGCTCTAGATAGATAGCTTTGAGTAGAGCCAGAGAAGCGACGACGGGCCCCCGAGAGAGTTGGCGAGAAGAGAAGTGCCAGCGCGTCTTCTTAGGAGACACGAGAACAGCCTGCCACAGCCACTGACAACCAGTGGTGGAAGAAAGTACTTGGATGTATTACTTAAAAAAAAAAGTAAAATCTGTCAATGCCACAATGTAATAAAAAAATGTTCTGTTACAAGTAAAAGGCCTGTATTCAAAAGCTTTTTTTAACTCGAGTAAAAGTACAAAAGTATTGGAATCAAAATATACTTCTGTATTATGTAACTTTATTTGTGTATAAATAACTTATACAGTCAGGGTGGTTTGCTCTCCCTGCTCTTCTATTGAGGCATTTATTGTCTGGTTTGACACGATCTTTGACATCATCCTGTTTCTGGTTTGACAAAACATTTGACCTGAAGGTATAGCAGGCAGGTTGAATTAGCTCAGTGGTTAAAACTTAAGCACTTGCGCAGGAGAACCGGGTTCAAACCTTTTTGAAAATAGCCGATCCACAGGCGCGCCGTGAGCTTATAGATTGCCTATTTTTGAATTGTAGAATTATGAAATAGGGTTCATGTGGTTAATGTATATTTTGTAATAATAATCTATATAGACAAAGTAACTTGATACTAAAGCTGTCAAATAATTGCAATGGAGTAAAAAGTACAATGTTGATACTGCCTCTGAGATTTAGGGCCCTATTTTGTGCGCCGTCTTATGCCTAAACATTTTGAATGGTTAAAAATGGTTCAAATGGCCTATCTACAAACGGCTATTTTCAATATTAAAAAAAAAATGTATAGACATAAGGGGTAAGGCAATATATAATATATAAAGTAAAAAAAAAAGCAAATTCTCAAGTAAAATAATAGTACCTCACTGTAGTTACTTTCCACCACTGCTGAAAACCCATTCTTTATTCCTCCATGTCAGCTGTCTACTCTACACCAGTGGTTCTCAAAGTGGGGTCCAGGGACCCCCAGGGGTCTTTGGTGGGGGTCCCCAGCTAAATTTGTTAATACAGCAATGGCATCACAATCATTTTAACCACTTAATCCATATTTCATACGTTGGCTATTATAATGTTTTTGAACTTCTACACATGGGTGCGGTGTTCGGTTTTCTGCGTTCCACGAAGGCTGACACTCTGTCTCCCCTAGCCTGGCATTGGCCAGACTCATAACGTGGATTATGTCTCCCCCTCCCCAGGGAGTCGGACGTGGAGAGGAACCCGAGCCCCCCCGTGCCATCTGGTTCGGGAAGAAGCGATGGTCATGGGCCCACCCTGCCCGGCCCACCGAAGCACGACGGTAACACAGAACCAGGTCAGTCTGCGAGGCGTGGCAGCTAACATCCTTCATGCACTAATAGGACGAGGCAAGTGGTCATTTGTCAAAGGAAGATGAGATGATGATTGTAAAACGGGAAAGTTGCTGAAGGTGAGATCTTTCTCTCTTCGTGATTTTGAAGCTAGTGCTTGTCTCTCAAAAGGATATTGTGGCTGTCGGGTATGTCCAAAAGCATTATATTTCAGGAAATGGAATGTTTCAACGGATCCAATTTAGTTATTTAGTCACAAGCGCTTGTTAATACTGTTAATTGTTTAAATATGTATAAAACCCACAGAAACACTTAACCACTTATATGTGTAGTTCACTTTACGAAATAGTGAATATACAGTAGCAGATTTACAAGCTCTCAACCTGGTGCGATGGCATGCGTTGTGAGCTTGTAGATCAGCAAACATATTATCTGTTGACTTGACACTGGGCATCAATTTATAAAAAACAAATGTTTTCCCCAGAAAGGTCCATATTTCAGTTGAGTTTGAAATGTTTTTGTGCTGTACATTCCATTGTTGCATTTAAGAGAGTGAAGTGGACAAGACTTCAAGGCAAGTTTTAGCATTTAGGCTACTAAGCTAAACAACAAAATAACCAAAATAGTGACGTGCATAACTAGTTTAGCTCGAGGAAGTTTATTGTTGGGAATTGCAGCATAGACTGTAGAAACGTTATCCTCTACATGTGTAAATTTGCCCGTGGCTATATTTTTGGTACATTTAAAAACAGCCATGCTATAAACACAGGTGCAACATAGCTGCAATCAAAGACAGCAACTCACCATAACAGAGCTTCTACTGCCAGTTAGTGTTTTAATGACAGTGGATGGGGGCATGAATAAATAATACAAATGAAAAGCAATTAAAACAAACATTTATACACGCAAGAGATGCTGTGTATTAAATATCTCAGTTTGAGGACGACATAGGACAGTGGCAGTAGACTTTAACAGAGGTTAGAGAAAACCTAACAATATCTATAGGCCTGTCATGATCATGCGATTTCATTTGACACTTGCTCTGCCATGATGAACCGTGTCTCACAGCATCAAGAGAGTTCTATGCACACCGCTCTAAGCCAGTGTTTTTCAAATAGTGGGTCGGGACCCATTCTTGGGTCACGCAAAAAATGTTATGGGTCATGAGTAAAAGTCCCCTTCTTTACATTTCCTAGATTGTTTTAAATTATTATATAAAAAAATAAATAAACAGGCATATTTTTGTAAAGAATTTCAGAAATGCTGGTCTACAAGCTCATAATGCATCACGTTGCGACACGTTTGGAGCTTGTACATCTGCAATTTCCACAGAATCTTCGCCTATTCACGCCAAATGTTCCCCTATCATAAACATGCCCAGAATAGGGATGCTAGGGTTCAAGTGGTTAATTGTTATCAATCCTTTTTGCTCTCTTTGTCTCTCCCTTGCGTAGCGAGGCAGCTGTCCAGACAGCCCAGCAGAGCCAGTGGAGCTGAGAGGAGTTCACGGGTCAAACCAGCGGACCAAACGCTGCAGGAAGCAAATGGCTCATTATTATCAGCACGGCGGGAAGCTGCAGACGCCGATGCCAGAACTGCCAGCGTGTCCTCGCCGACACTCGGCCGCCATAGGGCTCCGTTGGTGCTGGTGTCCTCAGGATTGGGCTCGAGTGAGCAGGTGATTATCAGCAGGAAACAATTGATTTATTCCTATTATATTTGACCGTTACTTATTTTTTCGTATTCTTTTTTTTTTTTTTTTTCATAATTTTTATCCCGTGATTTTTGTAACCCATTTTTTTCACCCGGTGCCAATTTTCTAAGTGATCCTGGGCGCTACACCAGCCCTACACCAGCGCTACACCAGTCCCCCACAGCCAGGGAGGCCAGGGCCGAGCTCATGCTTCCTTCAGTGCATGAGAGCCAACTGACCTTCTTGTCACCTGACAGGGGGGAGTTTCCCTGGTTGGTCGTAGCGCGTGGAAGGAACACGTTATTCCAACCAGTTCCCTTCCCCTCCATCAGGCGCCCCGGCTGTCATGGGGGAGGCAGTATAGCGACCAGGATTACTACATGTTTTTGTGAGGGTATTAACTACCCTAGGAGACACGGGGAGAACATGCAAACTCCACACAGAGTAGGCCCTTTCGCCAACCCCACTCTGGGTATGGGCGCTGATGACGCGGAGGAGAAGACACGACCCCAGCGCCCACAGCGTCCCTGAGTTTTTTTTTTTTTTTCGTATTCTTAACCCATTAAAACCGGGAAAGTCTCATTAACGCAACACATGACCAGTTCATTTCCTATAACACAATTATTCACAGTAACTGGGTTTTCGTGTGCATGCGTACACAGTCTCTGTTGCAGCCAAATGAGTTAGTTTCACCTGTGTGTATAATTCATAACACATTAGCATTCTATTTAATGCTCTACATATTATCATAATCATTAGTGTATGTACTGTACAGTTCACTGTACACTAGTCCCAGTGTTTGGTGTTTTGCTATTAGTAATCAGCCAGTTCAGCCTCTAACCTGGAGGTGGAAAAGGACTTTGCTTAAAGGGATGACTACAGTATCAATTTAACAACTTAAACTCTATTGTCGTTATTCTGGGTGAACTTTAGGTGAGATTATCGCGACATCGCGACGTGTTATGAGCTTGTATATCTGCTATTGATTTAGGAACAGTGAAGTGGTAGGGTTTTAGTGGGTAAAGGCCCTCTATCCTCACATATGACCAATTCTGTAAGTTTGACCTTTGACCTTCACCACCCAAACACTGGCATCCCAATGTTAGACATTACTAAAGTGAGCTTGTAGATCAGTTATTGTCAACATAATTTTTAATTTATTTTTGTGGTTAAATGGTTAATCATCCTGTCGGGGCAGCCTAACTGATCATTGCCACCAAGTTGAAAGAAAATCCAGCCATCCGTTGTGACTGTAAGCTTTTGTTTACTCACCACCACAGACACATACACAGACGGTAGTGATTACAATGCCCTGCCTGCCACGCATGGCTGCAAGCAGAATGGAAACACAAAACAGCTATTCATCTTGTCGCCCTGCAGTGGATCATAATGTGTTATGCTTAAAGGGTTGTAAGTGATTCGTTTTTTGTAAAGAAAATATCAGGGATGCACCGATGTGACAGTTCTGGCCGATACCGATAACCGATGTCAACATTGCTGTTATGGTCGATAACTGATATTTACCAATGTCGAATATCTGTATAAAAACATGTTCGAATTTTGTCCTTTCCGAAAAAGGCATATATAAGCACTGAATTTGAAATGCCTCTTTATTCCAAAAGTAGGGATGCACTGTATTGAAATAAACCAAAAAAATGTAAACCCTTGTTGACCCTTTTGAAAGCTTCCCCAGAAAACACTGATTGAATCTGCAGCCTTTCATCATCACGAAAGGCCTTTTCAGCTTCACAATTCAAACAACATAATTATGCAATTATGCACTTAATAGAGGAATTAATAAATTGACTCAAAAGCTACTACAAAACAAAGGATTTAATTGCTTACGGTAATGAAAGCAGTCCATTAATTTATGCCAGGTGCGTCCAGTGCAACGCGTTGCCTCGGAAAACAACGGGAAGTGTTGATAAAATAGAATCAATATTTGGTTACTGCATTGTCTAATCTCGCTCAAAAACATTCTTGAGAGCAATGTTTAACTGTAAATGACATTGCGCGTTTGTTTACATGGCTGCCATGTTGGCATAGAATATGATTAGAAAGCGGTCTGTTATTGAGCTCAGTGGTCATTATTCAAAAATAACACACCGCTGAATTCAGTGATTGGCCAATCAGAATCAAGCATTCAACCAAGCCATACAATAATAGAAACAATAAGATATAGATGGGTTCGATACGATATTGCATTTTTAGGCCAACATCGGCCGATACCGATATGATGACCGATTAATCGTGCATCCCTAGAAAATGTCAGTTTATTACCCACTGTTTTAACACTTTCCACTCTCTTGGTTTCATGCAGGTGATGGTCAGAAAGTTTGCCAAGAAGGTCGGCGCTCAAGTGCGTTCCCAGGTGACGGCCGAGGCCACTCACATCATCATGCGCACAGGTAACAAACACGTTTGTGTTACACATAATGGTGTGTAGTGTCAGTGTACAATGTGATAATTATTCAAAGTCTATATGGAAACATTGTGACTCACGCTGTAGATCGGCGATTCCCAACCTGTGGACTGGGCGCCCAAGTGGGCCGCCATGTAGCTGGAAAAACACCTAAGAGTTGAATGAGAATATAACATTAATAAAATAAAAGAAATCATGGTATTCTTTCTTTAAAACCTTTTTAGAAGAAGGCCGATGCACACCTGAAAGGTTGGTGACGGGTGCATAGGACAAAAAATGCAGATGTTCAGAAGGGGATCTCTGATAATAACATCAAAGAAAAGGACCCGCACACTGTCTGGAACTTGACAGTTCGGACAGGCAAAAACATGTTCATACGTCTTCATTCGGCGTATCGGTCGTTAGACCTTCATCAGTACAGACATTGTCTGAACCTTCATCACCGAAACGTCGAATAAAGAGCAGACAGTGTGCGGGTCCTTTTCTTTGATGTCATTATCAGAGATCCCCTTCTTTAAACCCTTGAAAAAATGTGTTTTCATTGTGATTGTAAAGTACCAGAGGTTTGGGGCGCTGCGCGCCCCTCCCGTCTATCCGCTGCGCGGGGCTTTGTGTTTGCTGGTCCCTCCGTGTCCCTCTGTCCGTCTCCGTGTCGCTGCGTCGAGCTGGCTCCCTGTCGCCGCGTTGAGGCAGCTGCCAGCTGTTGGACACATTTCAATGGCCGCCGCTTCGTTTTCGCTCGGCTCTAGTCGGCTGCACTCGGCTTGGTAGGACCTGTATGAGACCGACCGCACACCGTACACCGACCGTCGCGCATGCGTGCCACTCTAAATTGTATATTAGGATACTATGTTAGTTCCATAGATCCAAGCCGGAACACAATCGACTGATTGATCATTAAAATAAACGTGCTCTGAAAATGCATGCGGCCCACCCATATGACCACTTCACACGGCCACGAACACTTACAGAGATTTTCTAGTGGACCCTGATCCAGAAAAGAGGCTCTTTCTTTTTCTTTTTTTTTTGGCTGGTTCACAAAGTGCCATGTCTCTCACCCTTCTGGACCCACAACATGAACACCATGTATGTTTAGACAGGCTAGCAGTGGCACACTCGCATGCAATGCTATGATGTAATGCAACATTTATTTTAAGCTAAAACAACCAATGTTTTGACAGAAAGTCTTCTTCGGTGTAACTCGAAAAAAAAAAGAGGTTGTTTCTGCTTAATCAAGTTGCACTGCGTCGTGGCCAGTGTGTGACTGCTTTTATCCTTGAAACTTTGTCTGTCAGAACATTCGCTATTTCTGAGTCTGTTCCTCCCTTTGTCTTGCTATAGGCACGCTTGCAAACAAAGAATAATTTCAAGAGGCGAGTGCTTTGCTAGTCAATACATTTGCGTTCCCCCGCTTTGAAGCACGTTAAGAGGCACTCGCCAGTTAGTCTCTTTGTATTGCTTGCCGTCGTTAACAGACCCCTGTAGATTCCAAGGTTTTAAATATTGAAGGAAAGTTTTTTTTTCTTAGCTCTCTGGGAATAACCAATTGCTCTCTTGTTTTCTGCCACGACACACTGCAAAAATCCTGAGGCTTATTTTAACTCTGACAGTTAAATGAAGCCCTCAGGGTTTTACTGTGTATGTTTCAGAAGCCTTTTCAAATTAATCCTTTGATGAGATAAGATAAACCATTATTGATCCCCGGAGGGAAATTCAGGTGCCACAGCAGCAACAGAAGTGCGAATGAGACACTGGACTATATGCAGTATATCAATGCTGTCGGGTGGAAACCTTGTACAGTATGTCTAAAACTGTTATTGATGCAAATTCAAAAGTAGCAAAAACGGCAGATCTACAAGCTCAAAACGCGCCGCATCGCGACGTGGTTTGAGCTGGTAGGTCTGCGATTTTTGCTACTTTTGTGTGACAATGTTGTATGATTAGGGCATTATTTTATGAAAAAAACGTTGAGATATGGAGATACAAGATTTCTATCCGACAGCAACGACATCTGAAGATACTGTATTTACAGGGCAACAATTAATGTGTGAATAGACATGTTTACAGTCTAGCAGCAGTGAATGTAAGCGTGACTACAGTATACTGTACTATAAACAGTACGGCCAGTCGACAGACCTTGAACAGTGAGTCTCTGCTGATGGAGCATACTGTGCATACTGTATATTATTAACCCATTTTAGACCGGGAAAGTATCTGTGTCATTTTTTGATTTCTTTGGCTCTTCAAAAATAGCAGATATACATGCTCATAGCGCGGCACTATCTTTGTAGATCTGCTATTTTTTGATAAATCGTGGAAAATGTGTGCAAAGCTTTGAATATGTATTTTTTTAAAGCGAACATTTGTAACTCAAATCTTTTCCTCTGGGGATTCTACAAATGTCTTCTAAATCCCAACAGTGAAACACTGAAAATCGTATGTTGCTATAATATCAGTGGTGATCAAAAATTTTCATGTCAAGGACCACCCAAAATTATGTATTTGGCCGCGGACCCCCATCTAAAAATATTTAGTTCCAGGGACCCCCAGACCAAAGATTTGAGTTAAAAATGTATATATATATATTCAAAGATTTGCATACATTTTCACGATTCTTTTTATATATATATATTTTCTTTATATATATATAGCAGATATACAAGCTCATAGCACTGCACCGAGTGCCGCGCTATGAGCTTGTAGATCTGCTATTTTTGAATAGCCAAAGAAATCTAAAATGGCACAGATGCGTTCCCGGATTGAATGGGTTAATCAACAAATATGTTTCTCTTTCTCTGTCACGCACACACACACACACACACACACACACACACACACACACACACACACACACACTCTCCTCTGTGCTCATTCGTTCATCGCCGCTTCTAATTACCTCCTGCGATGAATCATTTTTTTTTATTTCAAAGCTCGCCGGCTCCAAAGCACCGCATTAACTGATGTCGTTAAAGGAACCTTATTTAATGGCAACTTGTTTCTCAAGCAACGGAAAAGAACAGAACTTCTTTTTTGGTGGTTAAAAAGGTTGCAGAAAGGGGTGGAGAAATCTCACTCCTTCCATTAGTAGAGGAAAAAATGGTTTCTAGCCATCAGGAACTAAATGATATGTGGTGATGTACCGCAGACTTGTGTTTACGTTTTAGACCTAAGTGGTAATAAGTTGAGAGGGTAGACCACCAGCCCCTAACCCCGATGAACAACTGACTCTGGAAGTAATTTAGCTGAGAATTCAGCTGTGATCCACAGTCACCTGAAGAGAGCACAGGAGCAAAGTGGAAACCTTGACCCTTCCATAACCTGAAACCTTCCACAAACCTGTGAAGTTCTGTGATGTTTTTTTTTTAAATGTTTTCATTACAACCACAACCACCCCTGAAGGGGGAAGTACGTCGTCAAAAAATAACTCGAACCACAAGCTTGTAGATATGCTCTTTTGTATAAGTTCTGAATTCTAGGTTCCCAGAACTCTGGTTTAGTAGCACCTCCTGTGCAGGGCCAAAAATGAGTGCGGGCTATACTGGCGATACATACCGATGTCTTTTCTCCCGAAAGGAAGGTGATATAACTTTTTTTAAATTGCGTTGTTCCAAGCTTCGGATGGGTGGTCTCAGAACTTTTCCTCGGAACCCTCCAGAATGTCCTGACTCACTGAACTATAGCTCGGAAAGCCTGTCCGAACCCTGACGTTGGAAGGTTCTGGGGACCTTATCTGAAACCCAGCCGTAGTGTATGTATGGAAACAAATCCAGAACCATAGCATGGCACGGTTCACTTAGATCTTGTGGTCAAAAAGAGCCGTATGACAGTCTGTGGCTTTGTAAGAGAGAACTTTGTTAGGCCCATCACTCTCAAACCGGTTGCTGGGCTGCCGAGTACGAAGCCCATTAAACGGGAGGGCTGTCGACGGTGACATTATTTTGCAGCATTTAATTTAGTTGGGAGAATGGGAGACAGAACATTTGCACCCTGCAGCCTTTATCAACGTCTGTGGAAATGAGACCCGCTTCAGTGTTAAATAGAGTGTCTCCGAGGCGCAGGTGAAGTCATTTCCCTAGATTGCCTCTGTTTCGCCATCTCCCGGCATTGTGCTAATCCATATCTCATGATTGCTAAAAACTAAAATGGCTCTCTGACCATAACTTGCTCAAATGTTACTCACGCGAGCCCGTTGCATATATATAAATAAATGAATGCATGAATAAATATTGAAATGCAATTTTTTTGTTTGATCAGAGCAGGAATCGGGAAGTACTTCTTGGACAGTGATACTTATAGAGTCGAAATACTAATACGAAATACTAAAACTGGACACCATGGAGTGATTTAAAATCAATTAGACAAAAATCTACACAAAAGGGACATGACAAAAAAAAACAAGAAACAATGGGTTAACAGAAACGTAAGGCAGGATATTCAATAGGAGACGATGTATCTGCTGCCCACAACGTTTAGGTCAGTTTAGAGACCCTGGTACCTCTCCTACTGCCACATTAACCCATTAAACTGAGGCGATTCTTTAAAAAAATCTAAATCCTAACAGTTTTTTGAAAAAAATATAAAAAAATATTTTTTCATGATTTTTCAAAAATAGCAGATCTACAAGCTCATGAGCTTGTATATCTGCTATTTTTGAATAGCCAAAGAAATCTAAAGTGACACAGATGCGTTCCAGGTCTTAATGGCTTAACCCTGGCCTCCCTAATTTGGCCACATTCGCCCCAAATGACAAACGTTTTCATTTTTATTTTCTTCAAAAATAATACAAAATTGCAGATCTACGAGTTTGTAGATGTTTTGCTCTTGTATTATTGATGTGTGTGCTCCTTGTGTATTGCACTAGCTTGTACAGTAGATCTTTTCTCTTTTTTTATTATTGATTTTTTTTGTATTGATTTATGTGCTCTTTGTGTGTTTTGTTGATTGCTTAATAACAGTGGTTCTCAAAGTGGGGTACCGGCGACCCCCAGGGGTCCTTGAGGGGGTTCCGGGGGGTCCCCAGCAAAATGTGTTAATATAGCATAAAAATCCTTTTAACCACTTAAACTCTATATACATAGGCTGTTCGAAAATAGACGAATTATAAGCTCAAAACGCATCGTGATGTAACATGTTGTGAACTTGTAGATCTGCAATTTTCAAAAGCTCTTGAAAAAAATTGACACAAACACAAATCTTGTAGGCCTATGGGGTTCCCTGACATAAAGTATTTTCCGGTGGGTGTCCGCGATCATATACATATTAATTTGGGGGGCCGTTGACCTGGAAAAAGTTAAGAGAACCAGTGCTTTTCAAGGCCCTTTTAAAAGCCATTAATAGGGGTGGTAGACTGTAGTGGTGCTGTACATGTGTTGCTTGCATTTTGGAAACAGACCAGAAGACGCTCCAGGCAGAGCTCCTGTGATTTACAGCAGCCTTTCTCACCTGCTCACTTTGTCTCTACCCATTTGTGTGTGTGTGTGTGTGTGTGTGTGTGTGTGTGTGTGTGTGTGTGTGTGTGTACTTGTAT
Organism: Gymnoscopelus microlampas; assembly: GCF_963454915.1. Taxonomy (NCBI): domain Eukaryota; kingdom Metazoa; phylum Chordata; class Actinopteri; order Myctophiformes; family Myctophidae; genus Gymnoscopelus; species Gymnoscopelus microlampas. The sequence continues at coordinate 13,409,015 of NC_139951.1, forward strand.
TACTATGCCTGTGAGAGCCAAATATCCCCACTAGTATAGTAGAATTTTAGAAATAGACATTGTGTGAGGACCAGGAGTTAGTTAGGCATTTAGAGGTTAGATTTAGGTGTTAAGATTAGAGTTATGTCTGATTTATACGTAGTTGGTTTCTAGTGTGGCACACTGCAAATAACCCTATTAGAGTTAGGGGTCAAAAATGACAAAACATGGCATTCATAAAATCGGCTAAAACATTGATGTCCTCACAAGTATATTAATACAAATGTGTGTGTGTGTGTGTGTGTGTGTGTGTGTGTGTGTGTGTGTGTGTGTGTGTGTGTGTGTGTGTGTGTGTGTGTGTGTGTGTGTGTGTGTGCGTGTGTAATGTGTATGAGTGCTGTCTATAACCCCCCGAGGCGTTATCACTCTATCTCTCTAGCTTAACATTACCGTGGAGTGTTGTTTGCTTGCTCTCATGTGCCACTACCTTGTGTAACCTCAAATGCCATCTTACAGTGGAACAGCCTGAAGCCTAATTCATACATGGTCATGCAAAAAATAACCAATTTCACATGTGTTGCATTGCTTTTTTTTTTTTCACCCTCATGCTTTCCTTCCATCCTCACGACATGTCATCAGTCATTTCACAGACGAAGGATTACACAGTAAAAATCCTCATTTAACTCAGAGAGTTTACAATTGAACCAAATGGTAAGATTGCCTTTGGTTCCATTTGTACACTCTGGGAGTTACTAATGGATAAATTAACACTGAGGATTACTACATTACATGGTGAATGAAAGTCATGCTAGATAGATGGATACCTTTATTGATCCTGCGGGGGAATTTCAGTCGCCCAGAGGCAGCACAGCAGTTAAGAGTTACAGAGTTACAATGACTGTAATTTCCTGTCATATACAGTATACAGCAATACAAGGCAAGAAAAACGATAAGAAGCACCGTCAATACAGAACAACAGCATACAATAGTGTGTATACCTATACAACTATCCTGCACTATGCAGAAAAGGTACAACACAAGGTAACAGTGTCCTCACCGCATTCCAAGCCAGAACAAATACAGTGTCCATTACAATCAGTGCAATGCCAATCAAGTAAATTGTCCATTTGAATCAGTGCAGTTTGAAAGAAAGGGGTCAGTGTTCACAATGCAATCAGTACAGTGACCCACCATACTGTTCTCTCCTATAAATAAACACAACAATTATAGCTAAAGGAAGGCGATGGTGAGGTATGAGTAAACCTCATAGAATCTATTAAAACAAGGACTTAAACTTGCTTAAATTAAACCAATAGCATCCACTACTGAAGCATGCAGCCAATTTTTTATTTATTTTAAATCGAACCTTTATGACTGCCAGTAACGGCATATGCTAAGAGAAAGTTGCACTTCTGAAAGTGTGTGTGTGTGTGTGTGTGTGTGTGTGTGTGTGTGTGTGTGTGTGTGTGTGTGTGTGTGTGTGTGTGTGTGTGTGTGTGTGTGTGTGTGTGTGTGTGTGTGTGTGTGTGTGTGTGTGTGTGTGTGTGTGTGTGTGTGTGTGTGTGTGTGTGCACTCATGTACTTTTGTTCTTGTCGGGGAGCTAAATGTTCTGTACAAGCACAGAAAGATGAGTGAAATACTGCAAAGTAAGGACTTTTCTGCTGGTTGTTATTTTAAGGTTAGAAGGGCTAAGGTTGGGTTGTGTTTAGGGCCTTTAAAATGTGCTTGCGTGTGCACATTATCCGTGTGTGTGTGTGTGTGTGTGTGTGTGTGTGTGTGTGTGTGTGTGTGTGTGTGTGTGTGTGTGTGTGTGTGTGTGTGTGTGTGTGTTGTTTTCACATCTCTGCCTTCACTCTCTCTCTCTCTGCCTTTAGACGAACGGTTGGTGTGTGAGCGCACGCTGAAGTACTTCCAGGGCATTGCTGGCAGGAAGTGGGTGGTGAGCTTCCAGTGTGAGTTTTGGTTTCCCTTTGTACTCAACTGATATGATGGAATTGGGTCAAAAAATATTCTTTTAAAACTGCAACAGGAGTGGAGTTTTTTAACCCATTAAGACCTGAGGCCGATTCTAAAAATGTCTTCTAAATCCGTCGTCTAAATCCTAAGTTTTCTGAAAAACGTATATTGCTATATCAGTCGTTCCTAAACTTTTTCATGTCAAGGACATGTGCATTTGACCCCCAAAATATTTCGTTACAGGGACCCGCAGAGGCAAAGATTTGAGTAAAAAATGTTTGCTTTAGAAAATATATATATTCAAAGATTTGCACAAAATCTCATGATTTTTGAATGGCCAAAGAATAAAGTATGGTCAAAATGATTGTGACACTATATTAAGCCATTCTCTTTGCCCCCCCCCCCTATAGAGATTATAGTGCTATATAGATTTAGATAGAGGGAGAAAGAGAGAGATAGATAGATAGAAAATGACACAGATGTTTTCCTGGATTGAATGGGTTAAATCTCTTCACATAATACGAAACTAAGTTGCGTACTCTTGGCAGCGTTCGTGCTTTTGACAATAAACGTTCCGTTTCCTCCCCACAGGGATTGCGGAGTGCTTCAGACAAGGGGAACTCTTAGACGAGGTACGTAACGTTCACCAGTTGTTCCTTGAATCGGAGCAGCGAGGCTTTCCTGTCACACCCGTGCTTTGGTGCCGATTTTACAGTCAAGGCGACGTTGTGAAGTCCTCTATGATTTACTCTGAAGCCGCATGCATTATTTGTGGTCCAATTGTAGCAGTCCCTGGATCTGCTTTTTATTCATGTATATGAATAAGTCCTCATTTTGAAAGCTCACCTTCCAGACTATTTTTTTACTTACTATTTTTGCCCGTAATTTCACGCCACTATGGCTACCCAGGGCAGCGGGTCGATTTTCACAGAGGTGACGCAAACGCAAAGTGAAAGCGAGCGCAGCAACGTCTCAGAGCATTAGGGCCGGGCGATATGACTTCAAATCAATATCACGTTTATTTCAAACAACTGCAAAATGAAAACATGAATAAATAAATACTGGAAGGGGGCTTTGAGCTTTTGGTCAGAACCTAGACAGCTTGCATACAGCACAACTCTTACCTGGTTGCCTGGTTGATGTAAAAAAGAAAGGGAAAAAAACAGAGATGAATATAGAATCCATACTTTACATAACTGTATTATCATTGTGCTCTTTAACAGCTTGACTTGTAGATGGAGAATGCAACAAAGATTAGATTAGCCTTTAGCCTAAAACACGATTTGGTTACTGAACACATTATTACGGCATATTTGTTTTTACCCTGAATACATGTGAAACCTCCTTCAATTACACTACCGTGAAAACCCAAAACAAAGCAGCTAGCAGGATGATGCAGGACGATTAAACATTAAGATCTATAGAGATACTACACCTTTATGGGTAGATTGTTAATTCAATGGCGAGTGTAACGGACCCTTACAGGTTCATGTGGTTCCATTTCGTACTTGAATTAACACTCAGGTGTTCAGTGTAGTGTCCTACAGAGTGTTGGGTGTGTTTTCTCCACAGAGTCCCTATGAGGTGCGAGGGGACGTGGTGAATGGCCCCAGCCACCAGGGTCCCATGAAGGCCCGGACCGCAGAGGAAAGCAAAGTGAGTCCCAGAAACGATCCATTGTAACCCTACCAAATACATTTGAGCCCGATCATAAGCTACAGTATAACATAATAGAAAGCAAACAATATTATGATGCATTGCATTGACAGCCTGACTGATGATGATTAACAAATAAACTGCATTGCTGTGCTGCTGTCTGATTTGTACTGACTGTTAGCAGTAGAATTTTCTACAAATGTTCTACTTGCTAACTGGGATTTTTTTTTTACAACGTTGCCACTGGACCGTTTAGCACCAAATTCCATGTGCGTGTCAAATCTTCCATTGAGAAATTTAGACCCTAGTGCAAGGTTTTTCAGGCCAGGGACCCCTTAGCCGAGAGAGAAATGAAGCAGGGAACCCCACTACATATTGTATGACAAGATTAAACCTTTTCATAGATTTCATACACTTGTTTGTCATCAGTGATTCATGTTAATGTGTATTTTCAGACATTTAACAGCACGTCGCAGCGCGACTTGTTGTGAGCTTGTAGATCTGTTATTTTCGGCTAATGTTCACCCAGAATAGGGATGCTGGGGGTTCAAGTGGTTAAAGTAAAAAAAAAAGGTTCCTATCACTCAAAAGATTTGGTCCAGGACCCCCCAGCGGTCCCGGACCCCCTGTTGAAGACCCTGGGATCTCCCCCTGCCTAAACAGGCCTTATGCCTTAACTAAGCAGTAGACATTTGAGATCCTGGGTGGTCACAGCAGTGACAACACACAGAAATGTTCGTGGGGAGGAATCAATTGGCATAACGACTAAATTGGGAAGAAAAAGCGGTATAAAAATGTTATCTTACGGAATACAGCTTTAAGCGTTGTGAGTAGTTGTGAGTTCCTATGTTTGACACCTAACACCATCGTACGACGGATAAATAAATTAAGCATTAGAAGAGGCGAAATGTCATGTCTACAGTATCTTTTGAAAAGTGTCTGCGAAGGGGTTATTTTAGGCCTATTTAAGAGTGGTGGTAGGGGGCCATCACAGCATGGCACCTTAATGGATTTAGATATTTAGTTGCGCGCGGCACACACACACACACACACACACACACACACGCACACACACACACACACACACACACACACACACACACACACACACACACACACACACACACACACACACACACACACACACACACACACACACACACACACACATGCAACGAGTGGGTCACCAGAATGTTGATGCCTAGGGGATGTGTGCAAGCATGAGTACGAGATGTGTGTCATCCGTGCATCGTTAACTCACATGTACATGTGTACACTTGTACTTACAGTGTGTCTGAGAGAGAGATTCTGTTAACCCATTAAGACCTGAGACTGAATCTACAAATGTGTTCTAAAAAAAGAAAAACAGTTTTCTGAAAAAAAACGTATGTTTCTATTCGGTTCTTAAGTCTGACGTAATTTTGTAGTCCGACGTCACGTCCGGGTCCAAAAGGCACCAGCGCCGTCCACTCTTCATTGTAAACAACATGTTGGAACCCGTAAATCTTTTTACAATAACCTCCTTTTTCAGAAATGAACCATTGAGGGTTAATAAGGGTCTTAATGCTAATATCATAGAAGTACTAAGTATTTATTTATTATTATGATTTAACATTATTATTATTAACATTAAAACACTTGGACCCGGAAGTTATTCTAGCGGGGCGCAACGTCACGTCTTAACAATCGAATATCAAGTGGTTCTCAAACTTTTTCATGTGAAGGACCCCCAAAATAATATGTATTTGGCCGCGGACCCCATCCCAAAATATGTTGTTCCAGGGACCCCGCAGAAGCAGAAATTCTAAAATGACAATTAAAACCGAGATGCTTTCTCGGTTTTAATTGGTTAAAGAAAGAGAGAGAAAGAAATAAGGAAAGGGAAAGAAAGAAAAGGCGAGCATCCACTTGGATGTGGCTGGCGTGGCATGTGTTATCACTCAGTGGGTTATACCCCGGCTAGCGGCCATTAGGTGTTGTCTAAATTAAAAATCTGTAACAGAGACACTCCATCGTCAGGCACAAGCCCGCTGTACAAACCTGAGTGTTCATTTAACTCGGGCTTGGACCCTACGGGTCCATTTTGTACACTCTCAGAGTTAAGTGAACGGCTCAGGATCTTTGCAGTGTACCTCTGGCTAACCGTGTGCTTATGGATGGACAAAGAGATGTGTTGCTCCTCTTTCAGTAGCTCACGCACATTGATCTTCCACAAGCATCCACCTGACAGTGGATGGGAGGCTTTGATACGAAGCACTGATTTAGCCGGAGGAAAGCTGAGAGGCAGACAGTGTATTAGAAACAGACAGTAGGAAAGCTGAGAGGCAGACAGTGTAGGAGAGAAAAGCAGTAGGAAAGCTGAGAGGGAGACAGTATAGGAGAGACGGGCGGTAGGAAAGCTGAGAGGGACAGACGGTATAATGGCAAGTACATGAGGAAGATTCTTGTGGGATTAGATTCTAGATCTTGTTTTTAGTTCAAGAGGCAGAAATCATCTGCAGACCCCCAAACCCCTCTGTTGGTTTCAGAAATGAACATAGTGCTTGATGTACCCTTTTGCAGATAATTAGTGCCTTTACGGCCTTTTTAACCCCAAATTCTAGAAAGTGTCCATAGCGTAGCGAACGTTTTCTGCTGTCATTTCACATGGCATTGAAGTTGTTCCACTGTTACGGTCGTCTGGGAAACTGTTTCACGTTTGTTCTGTTCCATACACATTTTGTGCTCCTCACTGACCACTGAAAATATCCAGATCCTAATATCACACTGTACTAACATTTATCCATTTATTTTACTTTTCAGTTAATTCCTGTTTTATTGCGTTTTTCCCCCTAGTTGCTCATGAAGGGCTACAAGATCTGCTTCCAGGGCCCTTTCACAGACATGACCACAGGTATATATAACGTTTCTTATAATAGACTTCCTTTCTTTCTTTCTTTTTAACTTCATTTTTATTTGCAGACTTTAATTTACAGTTACAGTGCAAGGGGTACAGTATGTCTCACATTCAATCATCATTATCCATTGTTGTTGGTGATGTCGTCCTGTTGGGTTCTCTATTCAGTCCATTTCTCCCATTTTTCAATGAATAGATCTTGCAATCTTAAGGTGTGAGTTAGTTTCTCCATTACACACATCTCATCCACAATGAGATGTTTGTCACTGCTCATGAATCGGAGAATCTGCTTGCTACCATAGCCTTGTAATTTCTTTCTTACTAGCAGGCATCAGGCGCAAACAAATCAGTCGGCTCCATATATGGCCACAAAAGGGGGCACCCCAGATGGACTAGGGCTTGTATTCAGGGCAGTTTCCGCTCTACATGAACACACAAGTGAGCTTGTTGAGTCACCTTTGGTTCGTTCTCACAGCACCTTACGAATCACGTTAAGACTTTGATTCCATCTAACAAACGGCCCCATAGCAACGCCGTGGGCATGTTTCCTATTCTTGGATGCTTTCTCTCTCTCCCTGTCGTGAGGCTCCGGAGCTGTGTGAAAGTGGAGCTGACAGCAGCGCTGCTTTGCCACAGGGAGAAACTGGCTCCTTGTTGCAGCCGGGCGGCATGCATGCCATTGCCCACCATCGTCAGTGTTGCCAGATTTTGCAGGAGAAACGAGCAGGCCAGGTCTATGAAAAACATCCCAAAAGAAGAAGCGACAAAAGGTGTTTGTGTTCGTTCGCTATTTGAAAATAGCAGATCTACAAGCTCACAACGCGCCGCAATGTAGATCTGCTATAAGAATCTTGAATTTTTAAGTAATGTGTATTTTTAATTATTTTTGAAACATTTCAACAACACAAATGAAAATGTTTGAGAACCAATGGTTTAAACAACATTAGGAAGCAAGTCCAAATAAGCCAAATAAATTGACTATGACGAAGCCAAGTGGAAAGAAGGGACAGGGTGGGTTTGGGTGGTCCCACTGTATACCTAGTAAAACCCGTGGTCAGGAAAGAGAATGACAGTATCGCCGCTGTTGGGCAAAAACCTTGTATCTCCATATTTCAACTTTTAAGGGGTAAATTGATGCCCTTATTGTCATACAAGTAGTGCGCAAAAGTAGTGGAAAAGGCTGATCTAGAAGCTCACAATGTGTCGCATTGTGAGCTTGTACTGTAGGTGTGTTTTTTTTTTATCTTTTCCCCCCAATGAAAAGGCAAACAGGCTGAACAAACACACCAAAAGGTGATGATATCCTGAAAGCCCCCTCATCTCCCACACACAGGTTGCACCTCTGTCTGCTCTGAGACAACCCTTTGGTCTGATTTACCGTTCTCCTTTTCCTTTTTGTTTTGACTACTGCTGTGCACCTCGATAGATCCACCATCGATCCAGCCGTCTGGATTTGAGGAGAGAAGTGAAACGAGGCGAATGAAAAGACGGACAGATAAAGTTGCAGGGATTTATTTCTTATTTTCTTCGGGTGACCAATGTGAAAAATAGCTTCCCGCCTACGCATTTTGTTTCAAACTGTGGTGGAAAGTAACTAAGAACATTTACTCAAGTACTGTGCTTTGTATTTTTTACTCCACTACATCTCGGAGGCAAATATACTTTTTACTCACAGTTATTTGAAACCTTTAGTATAAGTCACTTTGTAGATTTTGTTTATTATTATAAAACCAATAAAGCCATATTTTATACTTTGACTATTTAAACGTAGCAGATCTAATAAGCCCGCAACGTGCTGTGATGCAACACATTGTGAGCTTGTAGATCTGCTATTGAAGTTTGACAAATATATGTCATTTAGATGTGTTACTTAAGCCATTAAGACCGGCAACGCATCTGTGTCATTTTAAGATTTCTTTGGCTATTCAAAAAATAGCAGATATGCAAGCTCACAGCGCGGCACCAAGTGCTATGAGCTTGTAGATCTGCTATCTTTTGAGAAATCATGGAAAATGTGTGCAAGCCTTTCAATATATATATATATTTTTAAAGCGAACATTTTTAACTCAAATCTTTGCTTCTGGGGGGTCCCTGGAACAACTTATTATGAGATGGGGGTCTGCTGCCAAATACATATCATTTTGGGGGCCCTTGACATGAAAAGGTTTGAGAACCACTGATATAGCAAGTTTTTTCAAAAAAATGTTAGGATTTAGAAGACATTTGTAGAATCCCCAGAAGCAAAGATTTGAGTTACAAATGTTCGCTTAAAAATATATGTATTCAAAGATTTGCACACATTTTCATGATTTTTCAAAAAAAATTACAGATCTACAAGCTCATAGCACGGCACTCGGTGTAGCGCTACGAGCTTGTATATCTGCTATTTTTGAACAGCCGAAGTATAAGATAATGGTTCAAGTGGTTAAAATCTAAAATGACAGATGCTTTCCCGGTCTTAATGGGTTAAAGTATATTTCGATGCCAATACTTTTGTACTTTTACTCAAGTCAAATTTTGAATGCCGGCCTTTATACTTCTTAAATCTTGAGTAGTAGTAGTTCCACCACTGGCTTCAACACCTGTCATTTTGGGTGAAGAGGACAGTGACGGGTAATAGCGGCGCGTGGGTGGATTGTGCATAGATGTAAAGGTCCTTTTGGCTTCACCATACAGAGTCATTTTGTAATGAAGCCTCTTGTTTTCACAGTGGTTGCTATGGAGTCGGCACGCCGGCTGGAAGTTTATTTTGAGAGCAGGAAACTTGACGACATGTTCTAGTCGTCATCCAAAGTGAAGCCTTGAAATCTCCTGCTTGTTAATGTCACTGAGTGTAATCAGTGGATGAATGTTGTACATTTTACTCCACTACAATGTTATGTGACTAGTGACTTAGTTATTCACCAGAAATAATCAAACATTATCGGAAACAGCTGATATAGAAAATCACAACGCGGCGCGTGAATCGGCTAGCGAGACGCATGATGAAATGAATAACCCATAATATATCACCACTCACTTAAAAGAAATGATCTTTTTTTTTTTTAAGTGAGCTTCCATCACTGTGATGACCACTGTTGTTTTTGAGCACCGAGCGGTGCAAATATGCAAGTGTCACAGCAAAGTGTCTGAATACTTATCTTTGCAGGACGTGCTGTGATTGGCTAGTGAGACACATGATGAAATTAACTTAAAAAACTTCGCTCATAAATAGCACTCCTCATAAATAGCACGACTCACATCACACTGGGTGTGATTTATTTATTTTTACTCAAATGTGTGCTTCTGAGTGTCCCTGGAACAAAATATTTTGAGATGGTGGGTCCGCGGCCAAATACATATCATTTTGGGGCTCCTTGACATGACAAAGTTTGAGAACCACTGATATTATAGCAACATAAGTGTTTCAGAAAACTGTTAGGATTTAGAAGACATTTGTAGAATCCCCAGAAGGAAAGATTTGAGTTACAAATGATTGCTTTAAAAACATATATATTCAAAGTTTTGCACATATTTTCACGATTTTTCAAAAATAGCAGATCTGCAAGCTCGTAGTGAACTTGTATATCTGCTATTTTTAAATAGCCAAAGAAATCTAAAAATCTAAAAAACAATCTGAGTACTTCCTCCACCACTTCTTGTAGTTAGCCAAACTGAAGCCTTGAAATCTCTCCCTGCTTTTTTTTTACTATACGTCACCGAGCGTAATGACAGTAAATTGTGGTTTGCATCCGGCCTGCCTGGGTACTTATCCTGCAGGTAAAGAGCAGTTCTATTTCCTTTCCCTACCCAGATAACTCCCCTGTTGATCAGCCTGCACTCTATTCACTAAATTCAGCCAACGTGGATGGAGTGAATAGGTAGACATGGTGAGTCAATGTCTCGAGGGGTTGCATTTTATTTTTTTAAACCTGCGAGCTGCGGCGTATTGTATTTTTCGCCCCCCTTGCCTCTTCCCGGGGCTCTCAAAGTGCTCCTTAACCCATTAACACCGCGAAAGCATCTGTGTGTAATTTGTTTGATTATTTTGGGTATTCAAAAATAGCAGATATACTATGAGCTTGTATATCTGCTATTTTTGAAAAACCTTGAAAATGTGTGCAAATCTTTGAATATATATATATATATATATATTTTTTTTTTAAAGCAAACATTTGTAACTCAAATCTTTGCTTCTGGGGAATTCTACAAATATAAATCCTAACAGTTTACAATATGAGTGGTTCTCAAACTTTTCCATGTCGAGGACCCCCCAAAATTATGTATTTGGCCACGGACCCCCATCTCAAAATATGTTGTTCCAGGGACCCCCCAGAAGCACAGATCGGAGTTAAAAATGTTCGTCTCAAAACCTATATTCAAAGTTTTGCACAAAGTTTCCACGATTTTTCAAACCCGTCATCTTAAAAATGACACACAGATGCGTTCCCGGTCTTAGAGGGTTAACTATATGCCTGGCTGTCCGCCGGATCAATGGAGGCTGGCTAATGGGCCCGGCGTCTGCTGCCAGCCAGCGTGAATCGTTTCAGAGCTTTCCTTCACGTTGAGCAAAACGCGAGGAGGAGAAGGAGGATGTAGTCTGCTAAGCCTGCTATCTTTATCCCCAACGAGATTGCCGTCATCAATTATTTAGCCGTTCCGTGTATGTTGATGATGGTATTATATGCGATAGAGGGGCTTATCTGTAACGTACACGGTAGGGCTATGTTTGATGTATTCCCCCAGCAAGGAATCTTATGTACAAGATGAGAGAAAGTAGAAAAGCATGGTGACATTTTCATTTGATGCCATTGTGGTGAATCTTGTTTGATGTTTTGATCATCATACAGTAGTGGAAATGGCGTTCTTCTTGATCCCTTTGTTCCTGATCTGACGAGGAGACGGAACTGATGCAAGGCGAGAACGTTCGGCAAAAGTAGCTGATCTACAACTTGTGGAGCTTGTAGATTGGCTATTTTCTGCACTGGGTTAGAGACTTGGTGTAGGGTTGTAACAGTTAATCGAACTAATCAATTTAATTGATTATAAAAAAGTTGATACTCGCTAATGAAATGAAATAGTCTATACCTATTTTTATCGTGTCATTATAGGTGAAAAGATTCCAAAAATGTCAAACAATTTCAAAAATTGTGAAGATAGCTGATCGACGAGCTCACAATGCGACACGTTGTGAGATTGTAGATAAGCTATTTTCACAATTTTCAACAATGACATTGTTGTGCGACAAAATATAAAATAACACGAGAGAGATTAATCGATTCGTTTACATATAAAATGTAAAAAAAAAAAAAAAAAAGCGCTTCTCCATTATTTAATGAATTGAAAACATAATCAATATAATAATCGCTAAGAAAAGAATCGATAGTTGCAGCCCTGATTTGGTATAGACAGAAAAAAAGGAGGGGCTAAGTACAGACCCCTGGGGGACCCCGGTCAACTAAGTAATGTATAGGATTTAATGGGTTAATGATCAACGGACTGCAAAGTCTTGGTTCAGCCTTTACATGAAACACTTCACCTCACAGTGATATTCAGAGAGAAATACTTCAACTTTTCACCCCTCCGCCTCGTTTACATCTGTAGATTATATCGACGCTGTTTTTCCTCTTCCAGTTTGCTTTGATTGATGGAGTGACATACCTTGTTGGGCAGAAAAAAATGTCCATTCAAAACATCTCCATTTTCCAACTTTTTGTGTTTTTTCTACAAGTTAACAATGCGTTGCATTGCAGAGCATTGGGAACTTGTAGAGCTCCTATTTTTGCTAATGTTTTTTTTTTTTTTTTACAAAATACTGTATAAAAGAGAGAAAAAAAGAAAAATATAGTCAAAGTGGGTAAGTGTATTTGTGGGTTTTATAAATAACAGACCTTGTGACTAAATAATAACTACATTGAAACCATGGGACCACAGGTTATTTTTTCCCCCATTTCCTGAAAATGTACAGTTCTGGACATACAATGTTTCCACTTGACAGCGACGACATATTGATTGAATGTGTTGGAGACGTGCATTGATGTGTTCTCCTGATCCTTTGATCAATGGATCACATCCTGAGATCGGTCCATGATCCATGTCTATTCAGGGAAACGGGAGAAGGGCAGGACATCTGTCAGGTGAAAGCTATTCAAAAGGGTTTCAACAGCTGTCACATAAAAGGCTTAATACACGTGTGCATGTGTGTGTGTGTGTGTGTGTGTGTGTGTGTGTGTGTGTGTGTGTGTGTGTGCGTGTGCTTGTATCGCTATACTTGTGAGGGCCAAATATCCCCATATAGTAGAATTTGAGAAATAATAGACATTGTGAGGACACTATTGTCCTCGTCCTTACAAGAGAAATGGTTGTAGTTTTATGGTTAAAACACGTTTTTTTTTTTTGTTATGAGTTACATCAGGGGTCTTCAACCTTTTTAGGCCAAGGACCCCCTAGCTGAGAGAGAGATGAAGCAGGGACCCCCTCTATATTGTATAAATTTGTGTTTTAGATTCAACTTTTTTGTTTACGTTTACTGTTCTTTTTTCTCTCTACACCTATACCTCTTTGCCAAAAATAGCCGATCTACAACGCCTCGCAGCGCGAGGCGTTGTGAGCTTGTAGATCTGCTATTTTTGGCTAAAGTTCTCAGAAAAGGGATGCTAGGGTTCAAGTGGTTAAGGTAAAAAAAATATATATCACACAAAGATTTGGCGGACCCCCTGTAGTTACTCTGAGGACCCCCTAGGGGTCCCGGACCCCCTGTTGAAGACCCCTGAGTTACATTATTAGGAGAAGATTCAGGCTTGGGATTATGCCCGATTTATACATGCAGTAGTTGCGTGCCAGTGTCGCACACTGGACATGGCAGATCTACAAGCTCACAACATGTTGCAAACACCGTTGCGCAACTAAGTATAACGCAGGCTTTAGAGTTTACTGTAGGTTAAAATGCATTTATAAAATGTTGATGTCCTCACAAGCAGTGGTGTAAAGTAATAAGTACATGTACTTAAGTGCAATTTTGAGGTATTTTTGCTTTCTTCAGTATTTCAAATGTTCAATACTTTTTCTTCTACTCCACTACATCTCAGAGGAAAATATTGTACTTTTACTCCACTTCTACTTGTAACATCTACACTGCAGTATTGATACTTTTACTTAAGTAAAACATGTGAGTACTTCTTCCATCACTGCTCACACGTATAGTAATGCACACCATCGTGTGTGTGTGTGTGTGTGTGTGTGTGTGTGTGTGTGTGTGTGTGTGTGTGTGTGTGTGTGTGTGTGTGTGTGTGTGTGTGTGTGTGTGTGTGTGTGTGTGTGTGTGTGTGTGTGTGTGTGTGTGTGTGTGTGTGTGTGTGTGTGTGTGTGTGTGTGTGTGTGTGTGTGTTTCAGATCAGTTGGAGTGGATGGTGGAGCACTGTGGAGCATCGGTGGTGAAAGACCCTCTCAACTTGAACTGTGACAAGGTAAAGCTTCATTCACTGGTTCTCAAAGTGTGGTCCATGGATCCCTAGGGGTCTTTCAGGGGGTCCCCAGCTAAATGATTGATTGTTGCCAAATGGACCCTTATAGACCTGTAACTCAGAGAGTGAGAAGCCATTATTCTTGCATTAAAAAAAAAAAAAAAAAAACAGAACAAATTGCTCCTCAGAGCACATTTTCCGCCAGACCGGATAGTAGAAGTCAATCTTAGCCAATCAGGATGAAATATGAAAAATCGGATATGTCTGTCTTGTCAACATGACTATAGAGATAGTGTGTACCGATTTGCGGGATGTTTGGACAAAATCTGTAGGAGTAATAGCAAAATAATTGTTTAGCAAAAATCGGCCTCCTGGTGGCGCTGCGTTCATGATTTGAGGCACCTTGTTCAAAACGTGCCACACTTTATATGCTAATCTTAGCCAATCTGGATGGAATATGAAAAATTGGACAGATCCGTCTTGATCACATGACTACTGTGTACAGATTCACGTGATGTTTGAACAAAATGTGTAGGAGTAATATCGGCACCCTGGTGGCGCTATAACTGGCCAATGTGAAAACTTTGGGGCAGAGGTTCTGCTCTGGCTTCCAGGGAGTGTGTGTGCACAGTTTAACACCGATCGGGTCAATGGTGCCGGAGATTAGCTGTACACAGACGGACGAACACACACACAAGGACGGACAGACAGGGGCGAAATCATAGTCTCGGCCACACCTTCGGCCTGCCGGAGACAAAAAGTTAAACATAGTTTGAAATGACCAAACCTGCCTACCAATGATGTTACCGTTTTGGCAGATTCCTGAAATGTCCACAGCCCTACTGAGTCGCAGACCGAGTACACATAATGAGCATTAAGTGAGGACCAATTATTTAAAGATGTAAAAGAAAATGTGTTAAGTGCTTTTTTTAACCCATTAAGACGGGGAACGCATCTGTGCCATTTTAGATTTCTTTGGCTATTCAAAAATAGCAGATATACAAGCTCATAGCGCCCGCGCTACAAGCTTGTAGATCTGCTATTTTTGAAAAATCGGGAGAATTTGTGCAAATCTTTGAATATATATATATATTTTTTTTAAAGCAAACATTTGTAACTCAAATCTTTGCTTCTCGGGGGTCCCTGGAACGAAATATTTTGAGATGGGGGTCCGCGGCCAAATGCATATCATTTTGGGGGTCCTTCACATGAAAAAGTTTGAGAACCACTGATATACCAACACACGTTGTTTTTTTCAAAAAACTGTTAGGATTTAAAAGACATTTTGTAGAATCGGCCTCAGGTCCTAATGGGTTAAGATGTCTTTCATTGTGTGATGCAAGTCAGGTCTGACCTCAAAGGGAACCAGTACAGTTCAGCTTTACATGACAGTGTGATGAATAAATTGTCAGTGTCAGCGATGTCTTTTCCAGACAGTCAAGCTAGGTGTAATGTGTGATTACCGTCTTGTCTCCTCACAGACACTCCATCAGCTGGTCATTGTGCAGTCAGAGCAGTGGGCCGGATGCAGCCGTGAGTAATACCGGAACATGTCTTTGTCTCTATAGTCTTGCGTAGCCAGACGATGGAAGATTGAACAGGCTTGTGTAGCAGAGTGGCTCATCAGACTTTGCCTGATGACCAAAAGCCTAATATATCCCCCTACCTGGCCAAGGTAGGGGGATATATTAGGCGTTACACTTGGACAACGGAGAAGACCAACACTAACAAACATATGCCTGCTGCTTTGAAAACCAATCTTGATACCGTCCCAAAATGCAGGACCGCCCTACAGTCTTTGCATTGGTTCTGTGATGCTGTCATTTCCTTAAATCTCTGAATTACGTCACCAGACGTATCAGTAGGCGGAGATCTCTGATCGTCTGGCTACATGAGACTGTTGTCCACACACACACACACACACACACACACACACACACACACACACACTTGAATTACTATCCAGGTGGGGACATCAAAAGCAATTTTCCATTATAAGCTGCCTTTTTTCTTTTTTAAATGCCTAATCCTAAACCTGACCCCAAGCCGAATCTTTTACTAAGTGTAGCTTTAGCCCTAAAAATCCATTTCGCCCAAGGGGACCAGAAGAATATCCCCATAAGTCATGTTTGTCTGCTGGTTCGACTATCCTTGAGAGAGGACCCACGTGGATAGTAACACAAGTAACACACACACACACACACACACACACACACACACTCACAAACTTCCTAAATGCATGGAACGGACTGTGAACTCTAGCAGCAGCTGGGGCAGCTGTCTGGTTATATAATAGATGCAGTGTATTGCCCGTGGTGGGGGGTGGTGTGGGGGGGTGAGGGTTTTCCAGTGGGATAGACCTCGAGTGGGTCAAGTGAGGACAAGGCGCGATATGCGCTTGTTTTTCTATTGCGGCACTCGTGAGGACGTGAGGTCCGTAAGAACAGTTTTATGAAAAGTGGTAAGAGTCCAGCCTTATGCCGTGTTCAAACTGGCAGCTACAAAGATACCGTCTGCCATTCATTTTCAATGGAAGCCATACAGCGACATAAAGACACAAAGCTTACGTCTGACATTTGTATCTGCTACACAAACTACAACGGCTACAAAATAATAAAGTTGAGCTGGCTTCGACTTCAGACACAAAGCTACAGAGCGACAGATTTCGTCTCTGTCGGGTGGAAACCTCATATGTCCCAGAATTGTTACTTTTCAGGATTCAAATTCAAAAATGGCAAAAGTAGCAGATGTACAAGCTCGAAACATGTCGCTCTCTCTCTCTCTCCCTTTCATTCTCCGTCATTTGCACTGCAACAATCACAGTGTGTTCTCAGTGTGTCAAATTCTCTTGTTCCTCTTGCCTTCTCCTTCTCAGCCGTGTGCCACTTGGCTCACAAGGGCCTAAAGAAAACATCTGATCCCATGGTGCGTCATATTTCGTCCTGTTGGGAAAAGTGTGTTCTGCTTTTTTTAGAATCGATTTGAAATGGGGGGGGGGGGGGGGGTATATATTCCAGCGTTGCAGCCATTTTACAACAGAACAATAACTCGAGTGAGTGGCAGGTAAATGTCCTCTGTTTCGTGTGTGTGTGTGTGTGTGTGTGTGTGTGTGTGTGTGTGCGTGCCACATAAGCAGGGGGGTTGACTAAGTACGCGGTCTACAGGACTACAGCCAAATATATGCAGCCAAATACCCCTGCTGTTTTCATTAGGTCCATCAAGCCATATCTGCCTATACTTTTATTTTGAAGGCAGATTGGAGAGAATACTCTGCTTTGTATTACTCAATTCAACACATTTTAAAACTTTATCAGTGCCATATTTTGCACAGTTTAAATCCATGATCACACTCCATTGTCTGTTTGTAATTGTTTTTTTTATCTACATAGTTTTTCTCTTTAATATATTTTAGTATCTGGCTGCTTGTAATAGTTAGTGTTTTTATGTGTCTTCCTGTCTGTGTTTTTCTCATTGATTGATTGATTGATTGAATTCTTTATTAGTCAAAAATGTTAACGGCATGTGGTACACCAAGACATTTAGGCTAAAATGACACAAAAAGGTCCTGGTGACTTCACCAACAAATACAAATAGCTATATTTACAGAGGAGAAAAAGGGAAAGCGGGGGCAGTGTATGACCCCTCATTTCAAGGGGATTTAATCTCTATCTCCACATGCAGTGTTCTGACAGATGCTTTTCTAGGCCAGTTTTCATTGATGTTTGATGTTGTTTTTAGATTGTTCGCTCGACATCACTGTAAAAGAGGGTAACCTCAGTGCCTCTCTCTCGAGCATATAAAGGTTTGAAATGAAATGATTTCTTCAATGAGGACAGACAGTAGGGCGAGGGCGTCAACCACATAATCTCAAAGTCCCTATTGGTTTGAGTCTGACTGGAGTTCTGTTGTTGCATGTCTTTACCCCTCTCTCTACCCTAACTTTCCTGTCTTTCTAAATAAAGTACACAAAAACAGAGGCAGACCAGAGAGTGAAGCCACAGGAGTCAGAATGCTCTGGTGGGATTTATGTGGGCGCCGGGCGACATCGTCCAAATAGAAAATCCATCTTTTCATCACCCCCCCGCCCACTTCGCCCTATCGCCAGTAGTTGCCGGCTCTCATAGACATATAATGCACTTCCGGAAAATTCTATCCTGAATCGCCCGATGTTAAAACGCACCGTTACACTACCTCTGGGCACGAGCTACAGGTTAAGATTACAACATTTAGGCGGGTTTATTGAATCCATGGAGTCAATATGGACGAAGGGTCCTAAAGTATCGTAATTCAAGAAAGAGTTTGTGATGACAGAACGGAGAAATGGCAGGAAAAGTGAGACGGGTCTTCTGCAGAGAGAGTGAAGGCAGCTAGACAGCAGAGAGAGGGAGAAATGGCCAAGAGAATTGTCAAGAGTAGAGAGAGAGAGAGAGAGAGATGTTGAGAAACTGAGAGGGAAAGAGAGAGAGAGAGAGAGCATGTCAAAATGAGTTGGCCACAGAACAGAGTGGCTGCCATGTACATGTAGAGCGGGAAGGTGGCGGTTTGAGAAAGGGAGAGGAAAGCTGAGGGAACCTGAAATCCCCCCTCTCTCTCTCTGTCTATATCTCACATACTTTGTCTCTGTCTCTGTCTCTCTCTGGGTTCTCTCTCTCTCTGTTCTCTCTATGTCTCTCTCTCTCGCTACCCTGATTTGCACTGCTGCATATTTCATGTGGCCTTTCTCCCCTGCCACCTCCCGAGGCTGATACAGCTCAGGTAATCAAGTAGGCCCTCTGCGCCGCTGCTGCGCTCTCCCAACGCTCTCCTGTTCCATCCATCTGCATCTCCCACTCCTCCTCTCTGTCCACCCCTCTCTCTCTCTTTCTGTCACTTCTTTTTCTTCCTCCCTCCCTCCAAGAGATAGATATTCCCTCAACCTATAATCACTCCTTGGTACATAATCGTCGCTGTCCTGTCAGGCAGAAACCTTGTATCTCCATATTTCAACTTCTTTTACTTTAATTTGAATGCCCTACTTTGTCGTACAAGAGTGTCTCGCTAAAGGAGCGAAGGGTACAGAGAGAGAGAGCTTGTAGATCTATATTTTTTGGGGTTTTTTTCAGTGTTGGGAGATCTGCTCACCGTGATGTGGTCAGCTTGTCCGACAAAAGTGCAGTTTGTCTGTGTCAGCCGGTATCCACCCAGACGTCATGGATGGAAACGTTCTGGTCCTGGCTGCACACACCTGTAGTTTTTGTTGCCATGGAAAGAGATGCTTCATCCCTTCTAGGGCTGCAACCAGCCATGATTTTCTTATCGATTATATTCTCTCGATTTTACATTTTAGATGAATCGAATAATTGAGAAACATGCTATTTTAAATATATATGCAGTATATTGTATTACTATTGTATTGTACTACAAAAATAGTCAAAATAGCTGATCTACAAGCTCACAATTTGTCCAGATGTGGCTATTTTTTTAAGCTTTCGCCTATCAACTGTTGCACCCCTAATCCCTTCGACTTCTCTGGTCTTTCTGCAGCTCTCCGCAGTCGTTCCACGGTGGTGACTCGGTCTTGGCTGCTGGACAGCGTGGCCACCTACACCCTCCAGGACCACCTAAAGTACAAGCTATGAATCAAGGAACACGACGTCCCACTGGACTGCCACTGTCTTCTTGTCATGGCATTTGTCCTTTTATAATATGGTAGATTATGATCGACCATATCAGTGGTTAATTTCAAGGACCCCCATAGCTCTGAGGCTGGACTCACACAGCCTCAGAGTGAAGCATGCGTCCGCCCCATACACACCCATTAATTTCCCCCCTCCCCCCCAAATGAATGGGTGTGTATGGGGCGGACGCATGCTTCACGCGACTGTTTGAGTCCAGAGACTGTACAAATGGAACCAAATGGACCCGTAAGGTTCCATTTGGTTCCATTTGTACACTATCAGAGTTAAAGACCTGTAAGGGTCCATTTGAAACCCCCTGAGGGTCCCTGGACCCCACTTTGAGAACCACTTATTATGCTCTGGAGCACAAAGCCAGACAGTTATGCACATGGAGTTGAATGTACAGTTAATGTGTTGTTTTGTGTTTGTGTAGAATTGACAGTAGAGACTAGGAAACAGTTAATCAAACCAATTATACAAAATTATCGATTTTAATAAAATAATCGGTTTTGAAACGAAACAGTTTATTGTCTCCGCCAGGCTGAAAGGCATGGCGAGAGAGTATGTTTTACCCCCTGTCCGTCCGTCCGTGTCCGTGTCCGTGTCCGTGTGTGTGTGTGTGTCCGTCCATCCGTCCGTCCGTCCGTGTGTCATTCTGTCATTTTGTGTACAGCTAATCTCCGGCACCGTTGGCTTGATCGCAGCCAAACTGTGCACACACACTCCCTGGATGCCAGAGCAGAACCTCTGCCCCACATTTTTCACATAGGCCTGTTATAGCGCCACCAGGAGGCCGCTTTGTGCAAAACATATTTTTTGAATGTACTCCTACAGATTTTTCCCAAAAATCATGCAAATCGGTACACAGTATCTCTATAGTCATTAAACAAAACCAGTCTTTCAGATTTTTCATATTTTATCTCGATTGGCTAAAAATGGCTTCCAAAGTTTGTAGAAGTGCTCCGTTTTGAACAAAATGCCTCAAATCATGAACACAGCATGCAATTTCCATGATATTTTGCAAGCACATTCCCATTAGGCCGAGGAAGAAATGCCACTTGAACATTTTCAAATCTTGTGGCGCTATAACAGGCCCATTTGTGTTTTTACCTATAACTGCACCGATCTGTGTGAAACTCTGTATGCGCACTCCCTAGAGGTCAAGGAAAAACCTTTGCCCTGCATTTTTCACTTTTCACTTTTCACTGCCTTTTATAGCACCACCAGGAGGCCGACTTATGTAAAACATATTTATTTATATTACTCTTTCCGATTTTATCCAAATTTCACGCAAATCAGTACACATTTTTTTTCTTTTTTTATCCCACGATTTTGTAACCCTTATTCTTCACCCGGTGCCAATTTTCTAAGTGATCCTGGGCACTACACTCCCCTCACCAGCCTAGGGAGGCCAGGGCCGAGCTCATGCCTCCTTCAATGCATGAGAGCCAACTGACCTTCTTGTCACCTGACAGGAGGGAGTTTCCCTGGTTGGACGTAGCGCGTGGAAGGAACACGTTATTCCAACCAGTTCCCTTCCCCTCCATCAGGCGCCCCGGCTGTCTTGGGGGAGGAGTTTAGTGACCAGGATTACTACATGTTTTTGTGAGGGTATCAACTACCCTGAGAGACACGGGGAGAACATGCAAACTCCACACAGAGTGGGCCCTTTCGCCAACCCCACCTAGGGTATGGGCGCTGATGACGCGGAGGAGGAGACACGCCCCCAGCGCCCACAGCGTCCCCAGCGGGAATTGAACCCAGGACCTTCTAGCTGTGAGCAAATCAGTACACATGATCTCTATAGTCATGTGATCAAGCCGGATCTGTTTCATTTTTCATATTCCATCCTGATTGGCTAAGATTCTAAAGTTTGCAGTAGTGGCTTGTTTTGAACAAAATGCCGCAAAGCATGAACGCAGCGTCTGATTGCGGTCAAACTTTGCACGCACATTCACACTATGTTGAGGAACAAATGCCACCCTTTTAACATTGGCCTGTTATAGCGCAGGTCTAATTTAGCAAAACACATTTTTTGAACAAAATGCCTCAAATCATGAATGCAGTGTCCTATTGCCATGCAAGGCCTAAAAAGAAATGGCACCCTTTTCACATTGGCCTATTATAGCTCCACCAGGAGGCCACAATAACCTACCTGACCTGGCGGAGACCTGTGCTCCGAGGAGCACTTTTTCTAGTTCATTCTTTTTTATTCAATAGCAGAATCAATAGCAGAACTACGAGTTTGTTGATTGGCTATTTTCACAATTTTTTGTCGACACCAGTACGACATAGTATAAAAAAGTGGTTAATCAAAAAAATCAATTTAGTTGATCATAAAAAAACGATTTGAATGTTTTCGTGTCGATCTATGTCCAAAATATTGACTTTTCAGGAAAAAAACAACAACATATTTTTTAAAACAACACAACACTGCCACATCAAAGTTGGTATGGGGACTTCATACATTGTCAGATACTTGAATGTGTCCTTATATTATCATAACTTTACCCAAATACAGCTCAAGTGGAGTTAGGAGGTGTTTGACCATTAATGTGGAAACCTTTACCGTCTGACTTCGTCATTCTAATCAATGATGGAAAAAATACTATGTCCAAAGTTGGTCTTAGGTAGTTTGAGCGATAGTTTGAGGATCCAATGGAGTTAGGAGGTTTAGTCAGAAGCACCTTTTAATACTTTTCATTGGCTCAATATTTGTAAAACCCACACACAGATTTAAAAATCGCACTTCTCGATTAATTGAAAAATGTACTCTTAGAATAATTGAAGAGAAAATAATTGATGGTTGCAGGCATCCCTAGGCTAGTAGTCACTTTACATGATAGGTCAAGGTGTCATGTCAGGCTGACTGATACTGTAGCTGTTGCTCTATTATTGTATACCAATACAAGTTTATCTACAGTACCAGAGCTGACTTCTGATGTTTCCATGAGTTTACTATTGTTATGGTTTGATCAATAATAGTTCCAGTTTGAACTTCTTAACCACTTACTGTACTGCCATATGTCTAAAACTTACTTTTCATGATTCAAATTCAAAAATGGAAAAAGTAGCAGATCTACAAGCTCAAAAACGGTTCTAAATTGGCCCCATAATTCTTTCCCTCTACACAAAACCCTTTGCTGAAAATACACATTAGCTGAGCTACAAGCTCACAACACGTTGCGACATATTGTGAGCTTGTAGATTGGCTATTTTCCCGTGAATGGTGGCCTATTATGACACACCCAGAATCGGGACACAGATTTTCAAGTTGTTAAAATAAAATAAAATCCGTCAGACCGACTGAAACCCTAATGTTTTTGTGCTGACTTTTCTCTTGCCAATGTTTTTGAAGTTGTGAGATGGTAAATGGTAGAGACATGAATTTTTGATGGAATTTAGATTGGAAGTTGTGTGAATTATTTGCACAACAAATAAGGCATTTTTAGGTTTTGAACTTTGAAAGGTTAACTCCTACACCTACGCAAGTCCAGTTTACACAAAACTTGCTACAGACCCATCTAGCCTTACTACAAATTTGCCTCAAGTACTACTAACATTCTTCTGACAAAAGAAAAACAACAAATATTGGTCTTAAAATTATGACCCCATGCATAATTTTGACACTTTAATTTAAAAAAATGTAATTAAACATGAACAATGTCAACAATGCCTTGCTGGATTCTGCCTGTAAGTATGAGAGGGAGTTGGCTGTGAACACAGCAGTTAGTTGACAAAAACATGGTCATCTAAACCGCTCACAAAATGTAAGGAAACTTGAATTTGGGCCATTATATCTCCCCTTTACTAATACCAATCAGTAAAGTGTTATATACCATTTTTATCTGTGATTAGTCACCTTTACAACGAGGTACAGCTTGTAAGCATCGGGCATTCATGGAATGAGCAACACAGGCAAACGTGTGGGTAGCGCCGAGCAAAAATGTGCCAAAATGGCCTGTTGTGACATTCATGATATTCAATGGGCTTCAGGCCAGTCACAGGTGTGTGTGACTGCCTCACAGGTGAGTGGCACCTGAACATGGGTTCTGCAACTTTGTTGAGGTTATGTATGCTCCAAGCAGCAACACTGCCCCCATGGAAAGATGCCACTTTTGTCAGGATAAGGCCCGTGCAACAGGGCAAGTGAAGCTGGTGTTCCGTTATGCAGAGTGACAGCATTATTTGGTGTTGGCCCTGGTACCATTTCCAAACTTAGGACCAAGTTCTGTGAGACTGGTGAAGTCAACAAGGAAGGCAACAACCCAGACCCCTTGTTTCACTGAGGAACCATAGATTTACAGGCAAGATTTGCACAAAGGTACCAAAGACAGATGCCAAAGTTGCAGGGCCCATGCTCAGGTGCCAGTCACACACCTTTGACTGGCACACACCCGCCTACAAATGGTACCGGGGCTGACATCAAATAATGCGTAATCTGCGTAATGGAACACCAGCTTCACTTGCCCTATTGCACGTGAACGTGGCATCTTTCTATGGGGGCAGTGTTGCTGCTTGGAGCATACACAAACTCAACAAAGTTGCAGAACCCATGTTGCAGAACACAAAGTTCCAGAACCCACCTCTCAGTAGGTGTGTGCTGGCAGGTCGCTCAAAACAAGAGCAATTGCCAGCAAAAGCATATTGGGTGATTTTGGCACATTTTTGCTCGGCGCTACCCACACGTTTGCCTGTGTTGCTCATTCCATGAATGCCCGATGCTTACAAGCTGTACCTCGCTGTAAAGGTGACTAATCACAGATAAAATATATATATAACACTTTATTGATTGGTATTAGTAAAGGGGAGATATAATGGCCCAAATTCAAGTTTCCTTACATTTTGTGAGCGGTTTATAACAGTCCAAAGGTGTTGAGGTGGGTTTGATTCTCCATAGATGTACTGTACAGTATGATACGAATGGGAGTGAGTGGTCATGTGATGGATGGGTATGCTGTCAGGGTGTCTCACTGCCTTCTGTCAGGGATGTTATCTGGGGTCTCAGGGGATGGCAATTACCACCCCCCTAGTGTTCACATTTAACCTCAAATTCAGTTCTTTGGTGCATATTTCCCCCAACTCTGAACATTTCTTGCAGATTAATCAGATTTCAGATCATCACTGAGTGCATCTCAATCCACGCCCGTCCATCTTCATGTGACACATGTTATAGATGTGTGTTTTCTTGTCAGAAACCATACATTTATTAACCACTTTCAACCCGGCATCCCTGTTTGTTGCATGTTATTATAGGCGAACATTTTCAAACATGATCTCTTTTCCCCCAAAATTTGTGGGTCTGCAATTTAAAAAATGGGGTTTAAGTGGTAACTTACTTTTGCCACCCCCTATTTTCTTCTGTAATGACACCTCTGCCTTCTGCCCAGTGCATGAATAATTCCGTGACCACTTAACCCTGTTGTTTGACAAATGTTCATGGCAGTTACTCCAACCGTCTGCTTTGGACTGTAAGTCATTCTGTGTCTGCTACACCAGTGGTTCTCAAACCTTTTAAATTTCAAGACCCCCTATTTTGGTATGCATTAGGCCACAGACCCCCATAACTGAAAGTGTACAAATGGTTCCATTTGTACACACTCAGAGTTACAGGAAAACAGTGGTTTGAAGGTCTTTAATAACAAACAGGCAGGAAGGGCACACACCACAATTGCAGAGGTGATGACCATGCACAGAGCAAAGAATTGAATATTTAGAGAAAGCTGGCACAATTCGTATCCACGATGCAGTCCTCACTTTTACTGAGAAAACAACGTCTCGACCCCAACACAGGTCGTCTTCAGGTCTATTTCAATCCCTGAAGAACACTGTTGGGGTCGAAACATTGGTTTCTCATTCAAAATTGTCTGCATCGTGGCTACAAGTTGTGACCTTTCTTTTCATTTTGAAGGTCTTGAATAAAATACTTTGGGGGAAAAGGAGAATGAATGAAGGAATGAATTGTGTGTGTGTGTGCTTTCAGAAGCTTGTAAAACTGTTAAATATTAATCTGAGGTGCTTTCGGTGTTCCAAGCCTATCACACCAACCTTAACCTGAATACGATGCACTGAAGTTTTTTTGGACTACGCAGCAAGTCAGAATATTTCTGCTTCGCTTTAGACGTCAACAAATCCTAACCTCTCAGGTGAAAACGTTTTAACCCGGAACACTTGATCCCATCATGGCGTCCTTTTTAAAGGTCTCATGTATTTTAATAAGGCCTTGTGCTGTTCTGTTCTGCAATGTACTCACTGCCGCTCAGCGCTGCTTTGATCCTAGTCTGCTTCGCTCTGCTGCTGCTGCGTGCAGCCTTTCAGCTCATAGTGGAGAGCTGTGACAGTGAGATACTGTACTTGTATGTACAAGTATATTGTTGTTGTCGGGCAGAAACAACGCGTTTTGAGCCTGTAGATCTGCTACTTTTGACGCTTTTTAATTTGAATCCTGAAAAGTAACAGTTTTGGACATTTGAGTCTTCCGACCGACCTACAGTGACGATATAGTAGTATTTGAGATAGACATTGTGTTAGCACCATTTTCCTGGTTCTCACAAGATATATAGTTGTTTTATGGTTAAACATTTTTGGGGGGGAGTTGGACTTACAGTTAGGAAAAGATTCAGGTTGGAGTTAGGGTTCAGATTAGGCATTTAGAGGTTAAGTTTAGGGGTTAGAGTTATGTCTTCATCCACCAAAAAGTAGCCGATCTACAAGCTCACAACGTGTTGCAGCAAATGTGTTATGAGATTGTAGATCTGCTACTGTATTTACGGCTTCAAGGTTATGGTTAAACAATTGCAAAATAAATTGCAAAAACATACAGTAGCATTCATAAAATTGTTCTAAAATGTTGATGTCCTCACGTGTGTATGTGTGTGTGTGTGTGTGTGTGTGTCTGTGTGTGAGACATAGAGAGAGACACACACGCAGAAAAACGACTGAAAGAGAGAGAGAGAGAGGGCTTTGGGGGCAAGTGCACAAACATGGTCTCGAACAAGCCTGGTCTTAAATGATTGAAGAGCCAGCATCTGGAAAGAGAAGTAGAGACTTAGAGGACTGGGCCATTATGATGCAGCCACAATGACCCTTAGTGAATGAACTGCACCTGTTGTACTAGCCTGTCTCACCACAGATGGAACAAACACATACTGTACTTAATGTATCACATATACTGTACCAGTGGTTATTTTCGTCTTTTTTCGTAATTATTGTTTGAAAAGATTTTCAGAAAATATGGGGGAAAGAATCTAAACATTTCTGCAGAAAGAAAAATGCTAACATTTGTCAAAATAATTTGATGAATGGCTATAGGAAATTCCAAACGAATAAGAAGTGAAAATAGAAGATCTACAATCTCACAACGAGTGACTTGCAGAGCGGCAATTTTCACTTGTCCTGGGAGGGGGGACACATCAAATTTCTCTTTTGGGTCTCTAGCTAAATGGTTTGGGAACCAGTACTGTATTGGATATACTGTGTGGAACCGGAACATCTGGTCACTATCCTTTAACCACTTAAACCCCATACGTTGTTGAGTGGAGTCTCTCAGGGCTCTATACTAGTATCTTTTCTGTTTTCGCTCTACATTAAATATTGCGACATGTTGTAAGATTGTAGATTGGCTATTTTCTGCGAAGGTATCCCTCAGATATGGATGCTGGGGTTTAAGTTGAACACGAACCCTATACCTATATATTCCGGGCTGAACATCTACAATGTTCTCAATGCATCACGTTGTTGAGCTTGTAGATCGGCTATTTTTGCGGAACAGATTTTGTGTAGAGGGGGAAAAAAGGAGGGGGCCTAGTCTAGACCGCTGGGGGTCTCCGGTCAACAAAGTATATAGGCAGTGTTTCAGGTGGTAGAGCAGCCGATTTGGATTCTAAAGTTTCCTTGTTTGATTCCGTGTGTGTGTGTGTGTGTGTGAGAGAGAGGGGGAGAATGGGTGAATGTAATGCACATTGTAAAGCTCTTTGGATAAAAAGGCTCTATATGAATGCCCCATTTGTCATTATATAGGGTCCAAGTGGTTAAATGTCACAGCAACCAGAAAGGGAACCAGGTTAGCTTTAAACTCTGCCTGCTCTTTGACGTCAGCATACAGAGAGCTATACGTCGGTCAATGGGGAGTCCAGCCAGCTGGGGTTGGACTTCACAGACGACCTACCGGCCAGCCATCTGGCAGTGATGAGCACTTGTACAGGGTGAGAGAACACGGTAGCACCCACACAGCCTGCCTGCGCCCAGGGCAGGACAGCACAGCCATGAGGTTCCTTAACCAGGTTGCGGCTGGCGCTGGTCAACAACAACAAACCCATGTGGTCCGCAGTAGCAACCGATAAAGACAATAAGGCACTGTCTCTCAACGCAGGGTTCAGGGACCACCAGCGGTCCAATGGCCCATAAGTTATGGGTCTGGAACTCTGAGAGTGCAGAAATGGAATCTTTCTACACTCTGATTAAATCTTACAGTCATTACCCCTGTCACTGCCTCATATAGGATAAGAGGTCAACTAAATAGAGTGCCGATAAAACAATTTAGTGCTACAAAGTAACTAGGATAGCAGGTACTGTAGTCTTCAAACCGGCTTAATGGTGGGGCTGTTCCCACACACGCACACACTACACAAAGGACAACAATGGTATTATGCTCTCATGAGCTTTATTGTTTTTATCCTTAGACTTTTATCCATAATGTGCATTTTTGTCAATAAAGACCAATCTTTTCATGGTTTTGGACAACAGGGTATGTAGGGTTAGGGTATGATGTTTTTTCTTAGTTTTTGATGACATTGTATTAGCATTACTTTTTTTAATGGTTTTTGACTCAATACTGGTGGCTTTTGACAACATAGTTCATGTGCTAGTATGCACTGCTGTATGTTGTCTAATAGATGCTAATAGATTCAATTATTCTGTCAGGGGAGAGGCATTTTCATATTTTGACCAGCCACTCCTCCCTCCAGCAAGCAAGATGTAATTAGGTTGATTGAGAACATGCAGGCTCAGAAATTCCCTTTGATTGTTGTTTGTTTCTTCTATTGTGGCTGTCCAGTAAGTTAATATTCAACACCTCAGTAATGATTCAGTGATTACATTTGGATTATGCTGTAAATTCTTACATTTTTTATTTAGATAGCATGTTATTTAGACAGATACTAGGTTCATTGTTTACCTGGTATCCTGTAGTTTCAATGTACCGATACAATTGTGCCGCAGATCAAACTTTCTCATAGATTTCACAGATAGCTTCATAGACTTGTTTGACAGTACTGTCATCAGTGTTGTGTTGCATTCATGTGTATTTTCATACATTTAACCACTTAAACCCTCAATACTTAGAAAACTTGACCTTTGGCTCTGTACTTGGTTCTGTTCATTTTTCCCTCTACACCAAATCTCTGTGATGCATTGTGAGCATGTAGATCGTCTATTTTACGGCGAATGTTTCCACCAGAATAGGGATGCTACATAGTGGTTAATGATAGTTAACTTTGAATACAGTTGTACATTGGAGGTGCAATCTGAATCACTCACAAAGTTGACCCAACATACCACAGGTGGGCGCTAAACAATAATAACCTTCCCCACCACCCCACAGGCCCCAGTGTCACTCTGGCTGCTCTGCCTATGGCTGTAGGACCTGATCATTATTCTACTGTTGTAAAAGAGCAACAGTGAAATGAATGGATTATAAATATGTCACTGTGTGCATTGGTTTGTGACCTATGACCTTTGTGTTTGACCTCAGTGTGGATCCATTGTTGAGGGAGTGCATCAGGATCCTGATGCAGAGAACGCCACCTTCTATAGACCATGCACACCCTGGTTGAATGCTACCAGAGGGTAAGAATTTAAAACACCACACCCTGCCTGAGTGTTATCAATGGACAAGACCCCTCAAAACAACACTATTTGAGATTAAAAGCAGGTTCTATACACCCATATTGTTAATGTTATTTTAGTTGTATGGTTAATTGGACATTGTATTAATTAATTAATAAATTTATTATGTTTTTCTTTAATAATTATATCTGCTCTCAGACAGACAGACAGACCAATTCATCAATTCAATGTAAATTTCAAGTCAAACAGGCAGAATGTGTGTCTAAACTGTTAAAAAAAACAGAATGTAGTTGATAACTATTTGGCTCAAGTAGGAGAGGGAGGAGCATGGAGGGAGCCCACCTCCAGAGGGAGGAGCTTAAGAAATGTACATATTTAGCAACGTCATTTTTGTATACTTTCTTTTTCTAATTCCTGACTTATTGTCTTTTGTTACGAAATGTATTGTTTTGTTTTTTTCCCAATCATTTCATATAACAGTCGTTTTATTGAGGCACTTGGTTTATTTTTTATTTGAGTTTTTTTTGGTTGTTGTTTTGTGATAGTTACTGTATTTTATTGAGGCAACAGTTTTGAGTTAATTGTTATTTCAGTTTTTAGTGAGTTTTGAACCTAGAACCTTTAGTTTATAAACCCCTGACCTTATTGCTTGAGTCACGCTGGCATGAATGATAGAAGTGAGAATGAAATACTTGGCCTTGTAGAATTTAGATTGTGAAGTGAAAATGTGAAAATGGTGGTCTTAAACTCATGATCTCTGCTTTGCAAGGCATGTAACTTACCACTGATCCAACGAGGTTTATGCCTATGAAGGTGTATTGCGTGCTCTTCACTGAAAGATTAGAGTCAGGCACAAACTTGGAAAAAACGTATACCTTTTAAACCAAAGACTTCTTGTCTGAGTTTTGAACTCTCAATATCCGCTTTGCGGGGCATCTATCTTACCACTGTACCACTGTGGTTCATATTAGAGTTGTTCTATGCATGCTCTTCACTGAAAGATTAGAGGCAGGCACAAACTTGGAAGAAAAAACTCATACATTTTAGCCAAGAGACTTCTCAGTCTGAGATTTGATCTCACAATCTCTGCCTCATAAGGCACGTACTGTATCTTACCACTGTCCCACCGTGGTTCATGCTTCTGAAGGTCTATTGCGTGCTGTTCAGTGAAAGATTAGAGCCCGGCACAAACTTGAAAAACTAAACTCATACTTTTTAACCAAGAGACTTCTTGTCTGAGTTTTAAACTCACAGATTTCTGCTTTGCAAGGCATGTATCTTACCACTGTACCACCATGGTTTCTTCATCATTAGTTCTATTGCGTGCTCCTCAGTGGAAGATTAGAGCCAGGTACAAACAGAAAAAACTTCAACCTCTTTTGAACCAAGAGACTTCACAGTTCTGATCTCATAATCTTTGCTTCGCAAGGCATGAATCCTACCATTGTACCACCATGGCTCATACTGATTTAGTTCCATGTGCTGCTCTTTACTGAAAGATAAGAGTCATGGCTGTCAGGCAAAAAGAAAAAGCCCTTTTCCCCCCCCATTGTTTCATTTGTATTAGTTTGATCTAACAGTTCTTTTTTATTGAGGCACTTGATTTTTGCATGATATATATGCGTGCGTGCGTGCGTGCGTGCGTGCATGTCTGTGTTATGCAAGGTGGAGACTGGTCATTTTTTACTAGCTGAATAATTGTTGTTTCCGCCAGGCCGAAGGCATGGCGAGAGAGTATGTTTTACCCCCTGTCCGTCCGTCCGTCCGTCCGTCCGTCACCAGCTAATCTCCGGCACCGTTGGCCCGGTCGCTCCGAAACTGTGCACACACACTCCCTGGATGCCAATTCAGAACCTCTGCCCCAAATCTTTCACATGGGCCTGTTATAGCGCCACCATGAGGCCGATTTGTGCAAAACACACATTTTATCCAAACGTCATGCAAATCGGTACACAGTATCACTATAGTCATCAACACGGATCTGTCCGATTTTCCATATTCCATCCTCGTTGCCTAAGGTTGGCTTCCAAAGTTTGCAGGATTGGTCCGTTTTGAACAAAAAGCCTCAAAGTATACACACAGCTTGCGATTTCCGTGAAATTTCACACGCACATTCCCACTAGGCCGAGGAAGAAATGCCACCCTTCTCACAATCGCCTGTTATAGCGCCACCAGCAGGTCTAATTTAGCAAAACACACTTTTGGAAGAAAATGCCTGAAATCATGAATGCAGTGTCAATGCAAGAATAAATGGCACGGTTTGCACCCTTTTCACATTGGCCTATTATAGCGCCACCAGGAGGCCAGAATAACATACCTGACCTGGCGGAGACCTGTGCTCCGAGGAGCACTTTTTCTAGTTGCAGATATAATTAGCTGTTTGTCTGTGAAGATTGACGTCAGATGTCATGCTACAAAACACCTTGACCTCACTATCTCTGCACAATGGAAACAAGTCCCCAGGAATTGTTTTGCCCAAATGTCTGACTACTTTGTGCTGTTTACATGTCTGTCTAATAAAGTATTCAATCAATCAATCTTACCACTGCACCACCGTGGTTCATACAGTACTTGACTATTGCGTGCTCTTCAGTGAAAGATTAGAGCCAGTCACAAACTTGGGAAAAAAGCCACACTTTTTCACAATTATTAGTTTGATGTGACAGTTGATTTATTTTATTGAGAGTGACGCTTGATTTATGAGTTGTGGTGTCTTTTTTTCCTGTCTTGAGTTTGATTTGATGGCTGTTTTAGCTTAATTGAGGCATTTGAACCAGTTCACACCAGTTTGAGTTCATAGTTGTTTTAGTTATTTAGTGAGTTTTTAACCTAGAACCTTTGGTTTACAAACCCTTGAACTTATTGCTTCATGTGCCACGCTGGCATGGAAGATACAGGTGATAACGAAATATTTAACCTTGTAGAATTTAGGTGGACAGTGAAAATGTCCATATAAATGTCCATCTAAATGCCTTCCTTTTGGAGGGAATTTATCTTACCACAAGATTGAAACAAGAGACTTCTCAGTCTGAACTCACAGTCCCAGTCCTTCAGGCCATGTATCTTACCACCATGGTCCACGGATACCTTTTAGCTAAGAAATCCCTCAATCTGAGTTTTGAACTCACAAGCTCTTTGGCAATGCATTTATATTACCACTGTACCACCACAAGTAAGACGCGCGAACGCTGGAAGCGAACGCAGCTCGAAAATATTGTGTATTTACGGACTGTGTGTGTGTGTGTGTGTGTGTGCGTGTGTGTGTGTGTGTGTGTTTTGACTGCACTCTGGCGCACTCTGTTGGTTGCACACAGGCAGTGCAGGCAGTGCACACATACTGCACACACACAGACAGACAGACAGAGACACAAGCCGAGCAGAGTTTCATAGTATGCTCCACTTGGCCTCCTTCCGCGTTCGCAATGATTCATGCTCAATTAGTTCTCTTCAGTGAAATATTAGCAGGGACGTGCTGGCCACTGGGAAATTTGGGACAATTCCAGATTCCAGATTCCAGATTCCATTTAAAAAATATATATTTTTGCTCCCATTTTAGGATTATTACGGTCATTTCCGGGTCGCGCGGCCCAATTATTAGTTACGTTAATGTTTGGGCTGGATGCTTTACAGCAGTGGCGTAATTTACATAGGGTTGCTGGGTTAAAACAGTGAAACGCACCCCCCCCCCCCCACCCCCGGTTCGGACCAAAATGCCAGGGCTGAATTATGGTCCCATGCAGTCCGCCCCTGAATATTAGAGCCAGACACCAACAGAAAAGAACAGAAACTTTTTTGATCCAAGAGACAGTCTGAGTTTTGGAGTAACAATCTCTTCTTTGGAAGGCATTTATCTTTCCACTTCTACCGTGGTTCATTTTCAACTGTTTCCCTTGTGTGCTCTTCAATGAAAGATTGGAGCCAGACACAAACGTAGAACAAATCCTTTTTTGAACCAAGAGACTTCTCAGTCCGAGTTTTGAACTCACACAGTCTGTCCTTCCAGTGATGTATCTTACCACTGAACCACTGTGGTTTATACTCCACCAGTTCTATTACGTGCTCTTCGATGAAAGATTAGAGCCAGGCACAAACTTGAAAAAATCTGTTGACCTGCCACCTCTCCCTTCAACCTCAAATATGCCCTAAAACCTATAGGTCGACTGAGAACATGTAGGCTCAGAAAATATTTTCCAGCTTTGTTTAAAAATAAAAAGTGAAAAACATAAATCTCTTTGTGGGGTCCAGTGGGGTCCAAAAAAGGTGAGGTTTAACAAGAAGAAGGTTGGTGTTGAAATTGAATCTTGACCCAAATCTTTATGTTTTGCCTTTGAAAGACCAGGAGCATGGTCTTATTTAATTTAGCATTATTGTTTCACTTTGATTTGAGACCTCTTTGTTTTCATTTGGGAATGTAATTTAGGCATTTTGATGTATTGTTGTAATGTTATGTTAATAGTAACACATTAGGGTTTTAACGAAAAAATAACATGACTTCTTTTTTTCTTTTAAGTCTTGGTGCTTTGGCAATTCCTCCTTGGCAGTCCATTGTAGCTTTCTTATTTTACTTACTTTCTTTGCTGGCGATGAAGCCACTGTTGATGACTATTTCAATTACTCGGGGGTCCACTCGAAATATCCTCACGCCCCCACTATGCAGTGCGGCCCCCGGCCCGCAGGTCGGGAATCACTGACAAGCTGCACGTTGAGCTTTCCTGCTTGTTCAACGGAGTAATAAAACCATGCTTCATTCTGTGGTTTGTGTGTGAGGCCCTGCCTTGCCCTGCAGCGACCCCGCTGTGTCTCTGTGAGCTGTGCTAACGTGACATTTCACAGCGGCGCTGCCATTTCCGTGCACAGACAGGGTGCGAGGTCGCACCACATGCCCCCAGGCAGTGCACAGGGGCCAGGCAGAGAGGCAGACCATGGCCGGCCTCCTGTGAGAGGCAACAGAGCTGTGTGGTTCTCAACCTTTTCTCATTTCAAGGACACCCAGTTTGATAACGTTGCTGTCGGGCAGAAACCCTGTATCCCCATATTTCAACTTTTTATGTATTCTTTTCATCTATTAATGCCATACTTCGTCGTGCAAGAGTGTCGTGCAATTGCAAAAGTGGCCAAAAATGTGCCGATGTACAAGCTCGCGATGCGACGGGTCGTGAGCTTGTACATCGGCTAATTTTGCAAAAAACTTAAACTGAAAGTGTGAGTGGTTAAAGGTAGGGTAGGTGATATTTTTGGGTATTTTATTTATTTTTGTTAAAAAGGTTAAAGTACTATATTCTGATAGTAATCATTGCTACAGAGCGTTTGTTCGGTCACAGGGGTCTCTCCAGCTCTTTAGTAAACAGAATATAGTACATTTTTAGGTAGGTGACAAAATGTAAGCCAATCAGGAGAGAGCACTGAAAATGCATTTTCTGTTTAATAAAGAGCTGGAGAGACATGGAGACTCCTTTTACTGAACAAACACTCTATAGCAATGAGTACTATCAGAATATAGAGCTTATTTTAATCAACGTAAATCACTTACCCTACCTTTAATTGTGTGTGTGTCTGTGGGTTTTATAAATATGTAAAGAATTTAAAGTATGGTATTAACAAGAGCTTGTGACTAAAGAACAACTACATTGGATCCAATGGAACCCAGGTTATTTTTTTCATTTCCTAAAACGTAACCGTTTTGGAAATTTTGGACATTGTCTTTTTTCATCTCTGGACCCCAGTCTACACTGTAAAATCCTCAGTGTTATTTTAAACTCAGAGACTGCACAAATATGGAACAAAAATCGGTCTCAGAGTTAAAAGACCCCTGGGGGGGGTCCACAGACCCCATGTTGAGAACCCAGTGTGATAGAGGACATCCAACGTGGAGCACAGTACTGTGTGCTGAAACCACAGTGGAATTCACTGGCAAGCTTCCCAACATGTTAGTCATGTGATTTACATAGTCTCCGTCGGGTGGAAACCTCATGTCCAAAACTGTTACTTTTCAGGACTCAAATTCAAAAGTAGCAAAAGTAGCAGATCTACAAGCTCGAAACGCGTCGCTTCGCGCCGCGTTTCGAGATTGTGTATCTGCTACTTTTGATGCTTTTGTGTGACACTGTAGTATGATCAAGTAGGGCTTTAATTTACGAAAAACCACGAAAAGTTCAAATATGGAGATAAGAGGTTTCTGCCCGACAGCGACGATAGAGTACGACACTCACACTACTGTTAATAATAGCTTGGTTGGCAGCCCTGGTGCTTCGGGTTCTTGTCTTGGTGGGTTCTCTACTCCAGTGTTTCCCAAACAATGGTTTATCAAGGACCCATTTTCATCGGTCACAAATGAATGTCCCTTTTTATTTTACGTTTCCTACGATGTTCTTTCATTATTTCAAAAGAAAAAGAAAAACTGAAATAATTACAAAATCAATGAAGTTGTTTTTTTTCTTCAAAATAATATATATTTTTTCCAATACATTTTAATCCCATTTTGTTGAGCGACGCATTGTGAGCTTATCGATCAGTTATTTTCTGCGAAGGTTTCTCCCAGAATACAAATGCTGGGGTTTATGTGGTTAAGAAATAGTGAAACTACCTGATCTGCAAGCGTTGTGAACTTGTAGGTCGGCTATTTTTCACTAGCATTAAATAGTGCATATGTGGTTAATTGCAAGTTTCCAGGGGAGACACCAAATGTATCTTTTTCAGTACAGGCCCTGCGCAATTTGATGCCCTAGACAGGATTTTAAAGTGGTTTTGCACCCTGAATACTCACACACCCAGTAGTGTTTCTAAACAAGAAACCTGTCTATATATTGTACATCCTCCGTGTTGCCACTGAGAGTGAAAAACTGAGAAGGTAGAACACAAAAAAATAAATGTACTGTGTTGAAGGAGAGAAATTAACCACTTCAACCCCAGCATTCGTATTGTGGGGAAGGTTTTCGCGGAAAATAGCAGATGGACAAGTTTACAACGCGTCGCACTGTGACACCATCATATACAAACATAATCCAGGGATGTATAGGAATTAAAAAATCACAATTAAAATTTGCCCACCCAGAATTTGTTAAATTTGGGATCTTGGCCCATGGACTAACTGACCTGAGGCCGATTCTACAAATGCTTTCTAAATCAGTAGTTCTCAAACTTTCTCGTGCCAAGGACCCCCAAAATGATATGTATTTGGCCGCGGACCCCCATCTGAAAATGTTTTGTGCCAGGGACCCCCAGAAGAGAACATTTGTGTCAAAATTATTCAACATTTTGCAAACACAAGATTTTTCAAAAATGTTCAAAAATAGCAGATGTGCAAGCTCGCAGCACTTGTATATCTGCTATTTTTGAATAGCCAACGCTAAATTCCTAACTATTTATCTCACACCCAATTCCCTTTAAATAATTAAAACCTCCAGAAATCAACACATCTAGATCTTCTCACAATTGTTTTATTGGTTTATTTTGTTTGTCTTTTATGTGAAAAACACCTACTTTTTGTTTGTTTTATTTTATTTCTGTGTTTTACCGTTTTTGTGTTGCTGCCCCCTGCATACCTTCCCCCAATCATGGAACCATAATGGGGGGGGAAAGCCTTCTGGCTTTTTCCTGTTTTTATCCTTTTGAATTAATTGTCAATAAAGTGTTCAATCAATCAAAAGACAACATAAACATTGCAATCTAAATGGATCAGAGTTTATTTCCAGTTGCAGTGTTTGTGGATATCAGTAGTAGCTGACAAATATGCTTGCTGACCCAAGTTGTTCCCTAGCAACGCAGTTCCACTGACAAAGTCTACACAGCGTAAACTGCTGCGCTCAGAATGACCAGTAACGTCAAATGAAGGGTAAAAATATTCACCCTACGAGCACAAAGCCTCAAGCAGTAGGTCAGCCACTGCACTGGTTGAAAACATGCTGGTTGATGCTGTGTGGAGGACATGAATGATGTCACTGCACAGCCCTTCTAGCTTTGGGTGCAGAGTCAGACAATAAACATATTACTGTATACACAGTAATATCCTCAGTGTTAAGTTTTATTTATTTATTCATTCATTCTTTCTTACACTATTCTGATAGATCTCACTATGAATTTGAGGAACTGGACTGATTAAGATAGATACGGTCATACTTAGAAGATCAAATCCCATTGGTTTGCTCATTTCCCTGTATGGGTTGTGGGTGGAGCCAAGCAATTAGACCGCTAATAGTGGACGCGTTGTGAGCTATTTAAAAAAAAGTATAACATTATTAAATGCATGGCCTGTTTTGGCCGCAGGAAATTATTTTGATTATTGGTACTGGACATTGTCAGACATTTCTTTGTATATTGAAGTTATTCGTCATATGAGCCACGTGCAATTTCTGTTCACAAAGCCTGAAAGGCAACCATAAATGTATCTTTTTAATTTTATATTCCAATGTTCAATGCCAAGCACACAATACAACCTTTAATTATTTGAATTCGTAATGAATCGTCAATGAGACCT
Organism: Gymnoscopelus microlampas; assembly: GCF_963454915.1. NCBI lineage: Eukaryota > Metazoa > Chordata > Actinopteri > Myctophiformes > Myctophidae > Gymnoscopelus > Gymnoscopelus microlampas. The sequence goes on from NC_139951.1 coordinate 13,446,921, forward strand.
TTATGTTCATGACCGCCCTACTGAGCGCACCTTTATTATATCTGTTATGATATCATTATATCTGTTATGACAGTACACAAAATATAAATATTGTATACAGCGAATACAACTGTATGACTTATGAAACAATCTCATCCAAACCAATATGGTAGTACTAATTTGGCTTTTGCTTTCCGTGCCATTATCTCTGTACAATAAACTTCTTAGTAAGGGTCTCTGGGCTCCATTCTTCATTTTAAGGCCACAATAAAGTAGAGTCGATCAGTGACCAGCCCTGCTGCACCCTGCTGCATCTTTAATGCCTTCCTTTTTTATCAGTGGTGGAAAGTAGCCACGTACTTTTAAGTACTGTACTTAAGTAACATTTTTGGGTATTTTTTACTTTACTGCTTTAGGGCGCGGTCCCACCGCACTTTTATTTTACCTCTGGGGCGGAATCTGCCAATGCTTTGTCAATGCAAATGCTTGAGCTTGTAGATCTGCTATTTTCGAATAGCCAAAGTATAAGATCAACAATTATAGACTTAGAATTAATCAAATTACGAATTAGTAATCTTCAAAAGTTTGATCTACAAGCTCACAATGTGCCGTGATGCGACCCGTTGTGAGCTTGTGGATAAAGTATAAATATAAAATAGGGCTTAAAGGACGACTTCACCGCTTTTCAACCTATCTTCATATAATTGGTCTGGAAAGATGCAATGAAAGAAGCCATTGTTCTCGTGTTAATAAAAATCGAAATAAAAAATGTGAAATCTTGTTGGACATCATGCCTGATGTCACTGGTAGACAGGTTTCTGGACTGTCCACAGCCCTCCTATGAGACACAGACCAAGTAGAAAACCATTTTATCATGAGTATTAGTGAGGACCTATTATATGAAGATAGGTTGAAAAGCGGTGAAGTCGTCCTTTATTAATAATTATTGTCCAATATCATGCTATACTGTATGTCATTCTAAAATCGACATTCTGCATAACGAGTACTTTTACTTTTGATATTTTGATGCCAATCCCTTTGTACTTTTACTCAAGGAAAACTTTGAATAAAGGACCTTTTCTTATAGCAGAGTATTTCAACATTGTGCTACTGCTACTTTTACTACTCGTTTACTCGCCACTGTTCTTTTTAAGCCCACAATAAAGCACAGCTGATCAGAGAGCAGCCATGCTTCCAGCCTGCTGCATCTTTAATGGCTTTCCCACTCGCTGGCTGTCAGCAGCCATAAACCTGCAACGTACTGCTCTACAAGCACGCAGCTCCAGTATCATCACTACTGTCGGGGAGAACTATTTATTCAGCTAGGGTCGGTATAGCGATCGTCCAGGGGTCGTCCGGTCAAGACGTGTTTAGTTTCTCGGTTGGGCGATCTACCAGAAGTCCGGTCAAGCGACTTGGCCGGTTGGGTGCCCGAGTAAAAGCTTGAGTGACCAATGGCAGAAACAGTATATTAGCACAAGGGGGTTGAGCCAGGGATCTAGAATCCTTTGAATCTATTTGAATCTTGGGTCCGGTTTGGCGATTTAGAGTCTTCTGGGTCGGTGAACTCAGTGAACTCAGTGAACTGCTCAACTGTTCTTCTGGCCTTGGGCACTCATTTATATAGTGAAGTGATTAGTATTAGGACGTCCTCGAGACAGCCGAGTGACTGCATCTCAGCTCGTCATTGACTAATGACAATGACGTCTTTCATATATGCCCTTTAACCCATTCAATCCGGTAAAGCGTGTCATTTTAGATTTGAGCTATATATACTGTACGTAAGCTATATACTGTAGGTATATACAGTAGCACATTGGGGGTAATGGTTAACCACTTAACCATTATTTTATACTTTGGCTATTAAAAAATCGTGAACATTTATGCAAATCTTTGAATACCGTATATATATATATTTTTTTTTTAAACTCAAATCTTTGCTTCTGGGGGTCCCTGGAACAAAATATTTTAAGATGGGGTCGGCGGCCGAATACATGTAATTTCCAGGGTCCTTGACATGAAAAAGTTTAAGAACCACTGATATAGCAGCATACGTTTTTCAGAAAACTGTTTTAGGGTGCGGTCACACCGAACTAGAATTGTACTTGCGGGCGGATTTTGTCAATGCTTTTCAATGGGAATGTGGATTTCTGCCAAAGAAACGCTTTGTTCCCATTGAAAAGCATTGGCAGAATCCGCCCTCATAGGCAGAATTAAAGTTCAGTGTGACTGCACCCTTAAAATACATTTGTAGAATCTGCCTCAGGTCTTAATTGTTATAATAAGGACGTTCCCATATGAGGAGATTCTCTGATCCTTTCTAACAACTATAAACCTGCAACGTAATGTTCTGCAAACACGTCATCACATCACTTAAGTTTTCACCCACCCAACTACTATGGCAGTGGTTCTCAAAGTGGGGTCCAAGTACCCCCAGGGGTCCTTAAGGGGGCTCCAGGGGGTCCCCAGCAAAATGAGTTTATACAGCCTCAAGATCAGTTTAACCCTGCACAACAAAGAAAGGTAACAATTAAATAAAAATGAGAAAAGGTACAGAGGGTTCCACACTTTATAAAGTGTCCACTGAGAGAAGTGTACTGTACTGTACATGAGATGTATTATTTTCATTAGGAATGCACTCCATTATAAGATTGTGCCAAGACTTTGTATAGGAGCAGCATATCCTTGTTCCAAGATAGCCAAAATATTCTTCCTAGCAGCAAAAGTCAATACATTGAATAACCTTTTGTGCTTTTGTGTTTGATATTTATATGACCATCTTTTAGACCTCCTTACTTGGTCAGCTATAGTTCTTGTCCCGTGGATGAGCAGTGTGTGCCTCTGTGCGAGGCACACACTGCTCATCCGCTGTGCACTGCAGTGGTTCTCAAACTTTTTCATGTCTAGGACCCCAAAATGATATGTATAAAAGCACAAAAGGTTATTCGCGGCACCGAGTGCCACGCTATGAGCTTGTAGATCTGCTTTTTTTTAATAGCCAAAGTATAAAATATGATTAAAGTGGTTAAAATGACGCTATATTAACTCATTTTGCTGGGGACCCCCTGATACCCCACCAAGGACCCCCCCTGGGGGTCCCCGGATCCCACTTTGAGAACCAATGGCGTACTGTACTGAATGGCAGTGCTTCAACCTCTTCTGGATCAGGGCCCACTTGAAAATCTTTAAAAGTGTTCGCGGCCCACCCATTTGCCCACTTAACACGACAGATAGGTCGGCCGCGTGCATTTTCAGAGCCTGCTTATTTTAATATGTGAACAGCATGGAAGTACAGTAATACACTTGGGCTAAAAGGAGGACATAAAAAAAGGCCTGGGGACTTGTTTCCATTGTGGTCCTATGTATTCAATTCATCAGCATCAAATATTATCACATTAATACATGTCATTGAAAAATAGCAAATAGCAATATTTCCAAAGGGGAAGAAACAGGAACTTGAGGGGGGAAACAGGGCTGCAGTGTACTGTATGTCCCTTCATTTCAAGGGGCTTTAAAATCTAACTCCACATTTTCTAACAGATGCTTTTCAGGCCAGTTATGAAGGAATCTAAATTTCTAGCTTGGATCAATGGAACCAATATTAGTATTAAGTTGCTATTTATCAGTATCACAAAGATGTTTTTTTTAAGGTATAAAGAGAACATACAATATCATTTTATTGACATTAGATTTTTTTTTTATATTAGATGCATATTATCATTAAAATCTTAGTGTTTTGCCCGTTATTTGGGGGGGGGGGCCCACTTGCAACACCCTCGCGACCCGCCAGTGGGCGCCGGCCCGCAGGTTGAGAACCACTGCTGTAGGCCATATGTGTGAAGACACATTACCTGACACCAGAGAGTATAATTGCCAGTCTCAGACTCACATAACAAGAGTGGTGATGAATTAGCATAGCATCCATTTAGTTTTGGAGAACAGGTGTTACATTGTGTGTGCGATGTACAATTAAAAACTAAGTACAAGTGGTACTGGTTTGATATTTCCCTATAGCACAGTGTTTCTCAAACTTTTCCATTTCAAGGACCTCCAGTTTGAAATGCATAAGGCCACGGACCTAAAAATCTCAGGAACACCGATCTGTACTGTAAAATCATCAGTGCTAATTTAACTTCGACAACTTCAACTTGTACAAAATTGAACCCCCATTTGAGAACCACTACCCTAGCATAGTCCCACACCCAGTGTTGCCAGGTCTGCTTATTATAATTTTCCCCCAAGATTTTATTTGAAAATAGCAGATGTATAGGTTTAAAGTGCTCATGGGGCCAATAGGCGCTTCTTTTGGGCTGGTTTTCCTAGACCTGGTTGCTTGTTTCTCTCACAGAATCTGGCAACACTGCCCACACCTCCTCCAAGTGTCTTAACCAGTATAGCTTTGGGAAGTTGAAGATGAATTGGAATTAGGCATCTAAAAAATACACTAATGTATTTCTTGGATACCTGTAAATACAAGGACCCTTCTTTTATGTCAGGTTGTTCTTGTGATATGCACGTTTTCATTTAATGATGATTTTGTCTGTAAATAACTGGCCATCGAACAGATCTCCTAGCTTTGTTAAGCACCTGTCTGTGCCATACTTTAAATCCCCCCGACTTGACAGCCTGGCCGAAAGTCTGGGCCATCCAGAATAGGAGCTAACAGATCACAGCCCTCCAGTACTGATGGGTCTCCAGGCTTTTAGCTGTGCACATACTGCACATAAGTCCTTGACTTGTTCACAAACAACACATTCCACAAAGAGCATTAAGGACAGAGAGGATTTACTGCCTTACCAAAAAGTGGGTCTGGGGGTCCTATCTGAGCCAATCCGCCATGACCCGGTGGTGTGCTGCCAGTTGATAGAGTATCATCACCACATTTTTGGAACATCTAAGCTCCCATCAGCAACCAGCCATTTGGAGTTTTGCCACTTTCCAGTCTGCGCTTCCTTTTTGCGACAGATAAAGGAACTCCAGCCAATGCCTTCAAGAACCTTGATAAGATTCTTTTGATAGCAACGTGAGAATAACCAGAGGCTCGATAGCAACACTGAAGATCAACGGCCTAAGAGGGTTGCCCTGTCTATTCCCACGGTGATGGGGAAAGTTAGCTAGATCTGTATCAGTCCATCAGAGAGACTCAGAACTGCTGCCATTTACAAAATAAATAGGAAAAAGTGCAAAAAAAAAAAAAAAGGTGCCTTCAACACTAGAAGGAAAAGCCACTGGTTCTCAACGTCGGGTCCGGCGACCACCAGGGGTCCGAATGGAACTTTACGGGTCTGTGACACGATTGTACAAATGGAAACACATGGACCCATAAGAGTCCATTTGGTTCCATTTGTACACTCAACCCATTAAAACCGGGAAAGCATCCGTTTTTGCGTTGGCTATTGCGTTGGCTATTGCGTTAGCTAGTAAAAAATAGCAGATGTACAAGCTCGCAGCGTGTCACTTTGTGCCGCGCTGTGAGCTCTGCTATTTTTTAACATTTTTTAAAAATCTTGAAGATGTTTTGAAAAATGTTGAATAATTAATTATTTTTTTAACACAAATATTCTCTTCTGGTGGGTCCCTGGTACAAAACATTTTCAGATGGGGTGTCTGCGGCCAAATAGATATCAATTTGGGGGTCCTTGGCACCAAAAAGTTTGAGAACTACTAATTTAGAAGGCATTTGTAAAATCGGCCTCAGGTCTTTTACAGTGCAGATTGGGGTCCCAAAGATTAAAACATACGTTATCAAATGGGGGTCCATCCATGGTCTGATGTGTATCAAGCAGGGGGTCCTTGAAATTCCAAAGGTTGAGAGTCACCGGGTTCAGCTGATCTCAGATCAGAATCGGCAAGACCCGTAATGTGAGCCTATATATATTATTGTAGCAATGGCACACAGTAACAATTGCCGTGTCAGGGGGAAGAGAGAGAGAGCTTGTCATTAAAAATGCATTGCCCATTTAAAGTGCATTTAAAATTGAACAGATTAAAAATATATGTAGCCCGCATCCACCAAGGGCCAAGGCTTCTGTTCTCTTATCCGCAGAAAACAATGAAGGCAGCTTAATGTGAGGATACAGGGCCAAGAGCAACTTTACCCCCCCCCCCCCACACCCCCCATGCCTGCTATTGCTATTTGTGTATACTTTCAGTATCTTGTTGTCAACAAACACGCGTACAGTAGGTGTTCGTTTTAGTGTAGCCCATAACCACTTAAACCCTACATACTTTGTTGACCGGAGTCACCCCATCGGTCTGTACTAGGACCCCCCTCCTTTTTTCCCCTCTACATCAAATCTCTTTGCTGAGAATAGCGGATCTACAAGCATCCTATAACAAACAAAATCACAATCTGTTTTATTGTCGCATCACAGGTTTACAGGTGTAAATCAGAGGGTGAAATCCGTTTTGTGCATAATTTCGTTGTTGCAGGAAAGAAAGAAAGAAAGGGGGGGGGGGGGGGGCAAGGAGGTAATAAACGAAGAGGAAAGAAAAGGCTATGAATACATGCAGCATTCAGAAGGTTGTTTTTCTAGTGGACACGCCACAAGGTGTGGGGTAGTATGTAAGTCCATTTCTGCCACTGAGTAAGAATAAAAAGGTCTAAATTGCACATTAGCCAGTATGAACCATCATTCATGACTCTGTCCACCTGTTATTCAAAATTCAGCATCTGTTTTATTACCTACTAGAGTTTCGGGGGGCTACGCCCCCCTCAACCCCAGCCGCGCACGGGGCCCAGCGTGGCCGCGTGTATATTGGGGTACTGAAATTGCTGGAGTAAAACTGTGGAAAAGTTAAAAAAAAAAAAAAAAAAAATTGAAAAAAATGTATTTTTGATGTTTGAGGGGGACCCCCGCGGACCCCCTGCTGGTCGACGGACCCCCTGTGGAGTGTTGGGACGCGCGGGGACCCCCCTGGAACATGGCGGACCCCTTCGGTGTTTTATTTTTTTTCATGAAGGTGGTTGCTTGTTTCTGGCGCTTGTTTTTAGAGAACCTGGCATGCCAACCTGAACTTGGCAACCCGACTGACATCAGTGACGTGTCCTTGGTATTTGTACTTCCGGGTTGCATAATGATGACATCACCCCAGCGCATGCTGGCGGTGGCGTTACACCAGAAATGGTTCCTGGAGAAAATGGTGACCAAAAACATTTTTGGGAAAAAAAGGAAAAAAAACCCGCATCGGCTGCCTGCTGTTGTGGTGATTAGGTCGTGCGCACGGTAAACGGTACGAAGCTGCCTCCCCTTCCGTTTTGTCCGACATTTGGTGAGTAGAATTAATTATGTTGCGCGGTGGAAAAGGTGTAGTGAGCAATGAGATGTCCCCTACGCGACGCGTAAATTCAGCGCGGCCGCCGTGGCGAGTCAGTTGGCGACATGTGGTCTGGCGGTGCGTTGTTTATTCGATAACAGAGCTGTGGGGTGTCCGCACCGAGGGTGCGGAAGTCGGTCGCCATTTATATAGTTAGATAGTACAGTGAACAGGGGACAGGAAATCAGGGATGTTTCGATTGCTTTTGCACACAAAATGACGGCGAGCAGAAGTCCCGGTTTGACCGGGGTTGTACTTGTTTCAACCTCCTGACCCCGACAAATATCTGTAAAACACTAAAATATCCAGTTTTTCAACATTCACCAGCAAATGGTCCCGTGTTTTTGAGTGCTTTCATGGACATTTATCATGATGTGTTCTGTTGAAAGGTGAGGCGAGGCAGTTAAGCGGTAAAAATGCCCCAAATCGTCCCGAAAATGGCAGGCAAGAATTTAAATAAAACCTCCCAAAAATGTAATATCACAAATAGCAAAAATAGCAGATCTACAAGGTCACACCTGCGATGCGGTGTGACCTTGTAGATCGTCTGTTTTCCCTACATCTGAAATAGGGCTTAAACCCGGTTTGCGTGTTTGAAAAGGACGATCAACCTACAGTAAATGGATGAGCGAGCAAGACCTTCTACTGTACAGCTCTGAGCTCTTTAGATGAGTCAGCAGTGGGCTCGTTTGGCCTAGCTATGCATTAGTGGCGGCTGACAGTTGCTCATCAGGGTTGCCATGTCCGCTTATTATAAGCGACTTTGGGCTTGTTTTTTCTGTTAAGTTGCTTGTAAATATTGGCATTTGCGGGTTTGCTGTTTTTTGGGCTTGTTTCTATCTTATTTGGACTTCCTCCCTAAGTATTGTTTATCATAATTTTCATGTCAAGGGCTCCCAAATTAATATGTAATTGTCTGCGGACCTCCCCCATCTGAAAATATATATATATATATATATAATATATTGTGCCCCTGTATCAGATTTTTGTGTTATTTATCTGTGCTACCGAATCTTTAAACAATCTTTCATATGTCAAGATTTCTTTAAAAATAGCAGCTCTACAAGCTCGTAGATCGGCTATTTTCAAATAGCCAATGTACGTATAGGTTTAAAGTGCTCATGTGGCCTATAGGTGCTTCTTTTGGGCTTGTTTTCACAGACTCTGGCAACAGTGGCGGCGGCTGACAGTTGCTCATCGTCATGCTGGCGGTGAGGTGAGCGCTGCTAGCTGCTGCACGGTGGGACACCGGAGGCTACAGCAGATACCACGCTACACACACACACACACACACACACACACACACACACACACACACACACACACACACACACACACACACACACAGACGGAGCACTACAGCAGTCTGGGTCATCACACACAACTGCACTCATTATTCACACAGGAATGACTACTCTCTCCCCGCGCGCGCGTGTGCGTGCGTGCGTGCGTGCGTGCGTGCGTGCGTGCGTGCGTGCGTGCGTGCGTGCGTGCGTGCGTGCGTGTGTGTGTGTATGAGCTGCTGCTACATATATCCTTGATGCTTGCAAAAGCCTAATAACCCTCAACCCTATGGTCCAGACCACTGAGTGCAAATAAACAGAAAAAGACGGCTTTATACTCTACTTCTTGTCTCAGGCAGACCACATGCATTCATAAGGAAACGGAGATGATGAGACAGACAGGTGATAGACATACGTACTGTCCACATGGTGTGTTATCCGTTGAGAAATGAAATTTCCTGTGGTGTTCCACAGGGTTCTATACCAGGGGTCTTGGTAGAAGCAGGAACTCCGCCACCACTATAAAATCGTGTTGCAGATTACACTTTTTCTTATGTTTCATAGTTTCATAGACTTGTTTGACAGCACTATCATCAATACTTTGTAAACTTGACCGTTGGCTCTGTGCTTGGTCTGCTCTTTTTTCCCTCTACACCAAACCTCTTTGCCGAAAACAGCAGATCTACGAGGCGTTGTGTGCTTTTAGATCTGCTATTTTTGGCCAATGTTCCCCTCAGAATAGGGATTCTAAGGTTCAAGTGGTTAATGTTAATGTAAAAACGTGCTGAAGACCCCTTACTATTCCATTAATGACATTAATGACATGTCGTCTGCACTTAAGTGCAAACTTCTAACCGTACACAGGTAAAAACGTGCCAGAGATAGAGGCGACTTAATGCCTAATTTATGCTCTGGGCATGACAGCATTAAATCTACACGCTCACAACACGACGGCACTCCACATCACATCATGCTATTACTGCAGCATTTTCGAGTCTTACAATTTAGGCATTTAGCAGAAACTCTTATCCAGAGCGACTTACAGTAAGCAAGGTGACAATCGAAGCGAACATAGAATGCAGTGTAGTGCCTCAATAAAAATTGGATACATAGGTAAACCATGAATCTAGCATCTGTCAAAACAATATGCTATTTCTAAACAATATTCTGCACATTGAATTGCGAGGCGTTGTTGTAGGTCGGCTATTTTCGCAATATTTATCTGTGCTACCGAATTAAACTAAATGTAATGCCTACAATTCCAAATTTGGGGGGTCCCTGCCTGAAAAGGTTGAGAACCACTGTTATACAGTACATACAATAATCATTGAAACTCTTCCAGGTTCCACTGGTAAAAAAAAAGGCACTAATGCGTATTTGAAATGAAAACGTCATCCTTGGTTAGGGGTTAATTTTGAGTAGAAACTAGCGATTGAAACCTGTACCTCTGGGAAGAGGTACACAAAGATGTGACATTTTAAGATATAAACTCCAAGCTCCCTTTGCAAAGAGTTTAGCATGCGACACGTTGTGAGCTTGTACTGTACGAATAGCCCAAGTATGATTTATAGCCCAATAGAACATGATACAGTATATGATTCTGACATGACCATTCTGCATAATGAGTACTGTACGAATATATTTTGATGCTAACACCTTTTATACTTTGTAATTAATTAATTAATTATTAATTAATACAGGACTTGATTATATATATATATATATATATATATATATATATATATATATATATATATATTGTATTTAACCCATTAAAACCGGGAAAGCAACTGTGTCATTTTAGATTTTTGCGTTGGCTATTCAAAAATAGCAGATGTACAAGCTCACAGTACGTCACTTTGTGCCATGCTGCGAGCTTGTACATCTGCTATTTTTTAACATTTTTGAAAAATCTTCAAAGTGTGAGAACCACTGATTTAGAAGGCATTTGTAGAATCGGCCTCAGGACTTAAAGCATTTAGTATTTCTACAATGTGTTTTTTCTACTTAGCAAACTATCTGAGTACTTCCTCCACCGTTGTGTGTGTGAACATGCAACACTACCAGTGTGGGATCAGTGCCATATTCTCTGTTTTGATATAATTGTCGTGTGCACTAATGTCTTTTCCTGTGAGTGTTGCCCCCTCCATGCACTGAGAGCCTGTTCACAATGAAGAGTGCCAGCCAGGTGTGGCTCCTTCATTAGATAGCAAAAAGCTTTCCACAACGGTGTACATGCACTCTGCTTTTCATGCAATTACTACACGGCTAAATCCAATGTAACTGTGAGAGTGTACAAATGTAACCAAACGGGGGACACACTAGGGTTAATGTGGTTAACCATCTATCCACAAGACAGACCAATGATGTGAGTCGTTACTCTGACTTGCTTTACGGACGTAGAGGTTCAGTGACTGACACAATCTCAGATGGAGTAGCAGGCAGGAACCATTCATGTTGTACTCTGTGAAGCAGGACACACAGACGCACACACACACACACACACACACACACACACACACACACACACACACACACACACACACACACACACACACACAAACTGTCTAACTACTGGCTAATTTACGAACCCTCAGGCAGTCCCACCGAATGCCATTCAGCTCGTACACATTTGCATGCACACACACACACACACACACACAAACGCACACACGTGCATGCACACACACACACGCACAAGCACACACGCACACATGAGCACACACATGAGCACGCACGCACGCACAAGCACACAAACAAGCGGACCAAAGCATTCCAGATGGTCAGCCAGATTGTTCCGTGCTAATTTCCCCTGTGAAATGCTTGAACAGAAAACATCATCTGCATGGCTTTGCCCAGCATTAAGACTGCATATCCCCACATAAACAAGCACCCCCCCCCCCCCCCCCCACCACCACACACACACACACACACACACACACACACACACACACACACACACACACACACACACACACACACACACACACACACACACACACACTCTCTTTCTCTCTCCCTTTCTCTCTCTCTCTCAACTACAACTGCATCAGTAATTGGGCCGTCCTTCAGTATTTTCTGTAAGTGTTGTAAAAGTGACTCTCTGATGAAGCCTCTTCAGTGGTTCTTTACTTAAATAAAGTCAAGCTGGGCTGCATCCTGAATGGTGGCTCAGCTTACTAGTGAGCCCGTGTCCTGCCTTGACTTGACTTCTTCTGTCGGGTTGAAACCCTGTATTTCCAAAAGCGGAACTTTTTTGGAAACAGAAAAAAAGAACCTGTGGTCCAATGGAATCAGAGTAGTTATCATTTAGTCACAAGTTCTTGTTAATACATTAAAAAGGCGAAGCTCGCAACGCGTGGCATGGTGACACGTTGTGAGCTTGTAGATCACCTATTTTTGCTACCTAGAGATACAAGGTTTCTGCTCGACAGCGACGATTTCTGTGAACTGTGCAACCGTCTACGAAAGGAGAACTGCCCTAAAAAACTAAACGGACCATCTGTCAAGAAATACTCAAGCTCGGTATCAAAAGATGCGTTTTAGTCCAGCGATTTTGCAAAAAAGGTTTGAGTTCCCAGAACTCAGAATTAGCACCACACCTCCTGAGCATGGCCCAAATTAGGTTCTGAGAACCTTATCCGAAACCCAGCTGTCGGGTGGAAAGCTCATGTCCAAAACTGGTACTTTTCAGGATCAATTGGGCCTGTGAAATATGGTTCATGGCACGGCACGGTTCGATGGCGCGAGCTTGTAGATCTGCTATTTTCTCACAACCGAGTTTAAATCAGGCATTGCGGAGATCGCTGATGCTGTACGCATTAAACTCAGCAAGGACTGAAAGGGATGCTATAACAGCCAATTTTCAGTATCACCCTGTAGCCTCGTAGCACCCGTTAACAGGCATCACACCATTATTTAGAGACAATTAAACTTGTGTGTACACTTCTTCAACATTGTTGCGCTGTGGTCGGGGGAAAAGTTTGCCGGCTGAAAAAAAATCCGCAGCCGAGAAGAAAGCCGTGTTATGTTCTCAGGCATCTGGAAGCGCACATCTGGCATTTGAATGGCCTCCGAGCCAGAGCACATCACTGTTGTTGGTTGCGTTCGCTCGTGCGTGTGTGCGTGCGTGCGTTCCTGCGTGCGCGGTCTATTTTTGGCCACGGGTGAGTCAACAGCAGCCTTTCAAACTGAGTACCATAAGTATCGTTGTCATGGCGATGACTGACACTGTCTGTAGCACTTGAGTCTGCCGCAGAGGCAAATGTCACACAAACATGCTGAGTGCTAATTTAAAGACGACATGAAAAATATGCTTTTCACACTTTTAGAGCATATTAGTGGTCATAATGGAGATATAATTAATTATATAATTATTTAAAAAAATATAAATATATTTTCATGTCAAAATATTGTTGTACTTTTTACTCCAATACAATTATTTGGCAGCTTTAGTTACTAGTCACTATGCAGATTCAGATTATTATTACAAACCCCTATCTTATAGGCTATTCAAAATAGCCGATCTTGATGTGATGTGCTGTGAGCTTGTAGATATTTTTTTACAAATAGAAAACAATGCGTATTTTTACTTTGGTGCAGTAGTATATTTTTATGCCAACACTTTTGTACTTTTACTCAAGTAACATTTTGAATACAAGCCTTTTACTTGTAACAGAGTATTTTATGTTGTGTTACTGCTACTTTTAGTAAAAAATCTTCCACCACTGTTTAAAACTGAATCATTGCCGATATGTGTGTGTGTGTGTGTGTGTGTGTGTGTGTGTGTCTGTCTGTGTGATTGTGCAGGGTGTTGTTCAGTGATGGAAGAAGTACTCACATGTTTTACTTAAGTAAAAGTATTAATACTGCAATGTAGATAAGTATTAATACTGCAATGTAGACATACTATGTTACAAGTAGAAGTCCCTTATTCAAAATGTACTTGAATAAAAGTACAAAAGTATCAGCATCAAGAGATACTTAACGTACCAAAAGTAAAAGTACTCATTGTGCAGAATGTCCCATTTCACAAGTTCAACATGTATCAAAAATCTTTTGAAAATAGTCGATCTAAGCTTCTAGATCGGCTATTGTCAAACGGCCGAAATGTATATAGGGCTGAAGTGGTTAATGTCTATGTTTTGTAATGATAATTCAAATCTACAAAGTAACTAACTAAAATGTTCAAATAATTGTAGTGGAGTGAAAAGTACAATATTTTCCTCTGAGATGTAGTTGAATAGAGGTAAAAGTACTGAAAATAAAATAAATACCTCAAAAGTACAGTACTTGAGTAAATAATTAGTTTACTTTCCACCACTAAAAAACAACCACAACAAAAAAACTAACAGTCAGGAACTTACAGCGCTGCCAGGCAGACCAGGGCAGTATATGTAATACTTGGGCCTCCAAGCCAGCCTCCCACCTGCGAGGGTTCAGTCGGTACAGCGTCTGTCCTTGAGGTATGCTTTGCCCGTTGGAAGTGCATTCAACCATGAACGCACAGCAGCCTATATTTACAGAGAGTAGCCTAAAGGAGCGATACGATAATGCTTTCTGAATCACCTCTGTCCTTCACCAGTCCTTTGGCTTGTGTGCATTGTCTCTGAGTTTGCGTCCATGCAGGTGGCATAGAGGTAAAACCCTCGCCCACCACCCACCCGCTGAGATGGAGGGTTCAATTCCCAGCAGTGGGGATATGCTTTCTCCGTGTTCCCTGTCAGACTGAATTAAATACATGCATTTCCTTTTGGGAAATGTAGACTGTCCCCTGTAACCCACTCACCAGGCTTATTGTAAACAATAAATAACAAACAAAAAAAAACAAGGCTTTACAAAAAAAAAAACATGAACTAACTGAAACTGTATTGTGTGTTTACAGAACAAATTAAAATTATACAAACTGAAATCATAGAGAAATTAATGTCCTCAGTTTTAAGTCTTTGTCAAAAGATTTCAAAGATGTAAAAAATTGTGTGCGTGTTGTGAGCTTGTAGATCCGATTTTTGCAATTTTTCGGACCCAGTTGAATCTCGCCCCTGGCTACCCCATATTGCAAAAAAAAATAAAATGAAACTAAGACTAAAACTACTAAAAAACTAAACAAAAACTAAGCATTTTCAAAAAGTAATGAAACAAAACAACTGAACAAAATGCGAAATAAAAGCTAATGAAAAAACGCAGAACTATAATAACCTTGGCGGAGATGAGAGGTTCAACTCTCAGCAGTGGGGACATGTTTTCTCCCTGTGCTTCTGGACAGACTGAATTAAATACATGCATTTCCCTCTTGGGAAATGTAGACAAAAACTGTCCTCCAGTAACACACTCACTCACCCAACCCATAGTTCCATGATGCTGAGGCGGATGCCTGCCTGGCGTTCCCGGGGCCCAGGGGCTGTGATGTGCCTTGGTGTGTTTTTAGGGTCGTGGCGGGGGCTTGTCTCCTGTGGAGAGTCTCTCCATCTCCACCTGGTTCTCTGCTTCCCAGATGGCTCCATGCAGCGCCCATTATGTCCCCCAGATAAAGTCCTCTCCTGCCAGTAGAGATGCACCGACACCATTTTTTCCTTCCCAATACCGATACCCGTAACTTGCGTATCGGTCGATACAGAGCACCGATCCGTTACCAGTGAGTAATTTAAAAAAGGTCTAGGACAGTGGTTCTCAAAGTGGGGTCCAGGGACCATCTGGGTTCCTCAAGGGGGTCCCAAATGGAGCCTTATAGGTCTGTAACTCTGAGTTATGGGGGTCCTTGAAATCAAAAGGTTTGAGAACCACTGATCTAGGAATAAATCAATCAAGTTAGTAAGTTAGTGCTATATCGATGAATTGAATACATGAGAACAGCATTTCTATACACAATGGAAACAAGTCTCCAGGACTTTTTTGTGTTATGTTTTTAGCCTTAAAGGGATAGCTCACCCCCAAAATAACACATTTTTCTATCAATTAGTCACCCCATGGAGACTTGAATTCATGGATATTTTTTTTATTATTGTCGCATTCCTAAGCCAATAACTTGATGACCGGCAGTGGTTCCGGTGTCTCCTTTGTGTCTCCTACCGGAACCGCTGCCTACCGGTCCACTGGTCCTCAAATTATTGGCTTAGGAATGCGACAAAAACAAAATAATATCCATGAATTCAAGTCTCCATTGGGTGACTAATCGATAGAAAAAAAGTATTTTTTGGGATGAACTATTCCTTTAATGTCTGACTGTACCACGTGGTGTTTACATTTCGGACGAATACAGTATTCAATCAATCAATCAATATCGGTACTCACAGGCCCGGTTCTGTCCGTGTAGTCGGGTAGGATCGCTGTGCTTGCTGCAGTGTGTTCCGTCCTGTCAGCAGAACCCTGAAGTTGTCAAAGTGGTCCCCTCCCTCCACCGAGGAGGATGGACCGTGTGGACAGGGACCCCCATACAAGATTTGTGTCGTATAAAATGTATTTTCAAATGCTGATAGCTGATGTATCACCTTGGGTTCAGAGGCAGAAAGTAAGCTGTGGGATCTCTGCCCTCTCTTCAGCTGCTCGCCACCTTTGACAGCAGGCTGTTGATAACAGTGCGAGGCCAGCCAACTGACAATAATACGCCTTACTGCACGGTTTCTCTCAATGACGGGGTCGGGGACCACCGCGGGTTGTAAATAATATATCGTAATGTTTCAAAAATAGAAAAAGTCATATCTACAAGCGCAGATCTTCGAGCTTGTGGATCTGCTACTTGTGTGTGACGCTGTAGTTAGTATGATCAGGTAGGGCGTTAATTTACGAAAGAAAACACAAAGAGTTAGAATATGGAGATAAGAGGTTTCTGCCTGACAGCAACAATATAAAATGTACATATTTCACCTAATGTCATGCCCAAAATCAAGATGCCAGGTTGAAAATCGTTAGAACATATATTTTTGGGTGGTATAGAATTTGCCTCTGTATTGGGAAACAAGTGTGCACATAGTACTGATAAATAGTACATTTAAAAAATCATAATTCTTTGTATAATTGTATTATTGTATATAGAGTACTGTATATTGCAATAATTATGTGCGGCTGTCACAAAATCCCAAGGCAAACCTGGGCTTGTCTCACCACAGTGTGTCTCGACACTGGTGAGACAAAACAACTGTAGTACAGCATGTTCAGTGACTGGCCGTTTAACAATTCAGAACACAAAGTGTTTCAATAAAACATCCAATAAAGTACAGACAAGACTACGGGGAAAAGCAAAAGCTCTCTTGTATAATTTGTTCCATTGAAGGCAGAGGAGGGATGCTGTTCAGACACATTACAGGTGAAAGGCTTTCCATCCAGTTGGGAAACTCACAGCAGCCTTTTTTGTAAGAGAAATGGTTCCATCGTCTCTCCTTCAGGGAAAGCCTTTTTTTTTTCTTCCAAAACAGAAATGGAATCTTCTTCAGACAAAGTGTCCTCAAGAACATTCGATTTTGCCCTGAAAGTCCAGAGAACTCTCCGAGCATGAGGGATAGCAGCCAGATGACTGTGATAGATATATTAATAAGACGTTCCACCAGGCAGCAGAGCAAAATTATTTTTATTTCGGCATCACACATACAGCATAAAGGCTCATTTTTAAACTTTTAGTCACCTTGTGAACTGTGACATCCATCCGACTTGAGTCAACACTTCTTTCAGTTCAAAATGTCATTTTTTTCCGCCAGGTATTTGTCGGGTGGTGCGACAAAGTTTGATCTCGCTTCAGGGCCTGATTTATACTGAATTGCTGCATCGAAAAAAGCAGATCTTAAAAAGCCTGTGAGCTTGAGAGGTCTGCTATTTCCGATGTGCAACCGAGCATAAATCAAGCTAGACAGTCACTCTCTTTCTCCTTCTGTGACTGCACGTCTCCACGTAGCCTATAGCCATTTTATCAGAACAATGTTAATTTCACAACACGTCAGTATTAATGTGGTGAGCGATTACTCAATTCTCCATCTTAAAAGCACTTGTGGTTTTAGAAAAATTAAGTGTCGGCGTGGCCCATTATTATTAGTATTTGTATTCTTTTTTTTTTCTTTTCTTTTCTTTTTTATCTCTCCGGGCCTAGAAACCTTTCAAATGTCATTAAATAAAGTGGAACAATAATATAATTTTCCCTGACATTTAGGCTACAGATAAACTCCGAACACGTCGTGTGCTTCTTGTTGTGCTTTAATTCTGTTAAAGCTGCAATCCGGATACGCACTCAAGTCACTACAACAGTGGTTCTCAAAGTGGGGTCCGGGGACCCCCAGGGGTCCTTGAGGGTACCAGGGAGGTACCAGGGGGTCGCCAGCAAAATGTGTTAACATAGCCTCACAATCATTTTAACCACTTTAACCATATTTTATACTTTGGCTATTCAAAAATAGCAGATACACAAGCTCATAGTGCGTCACTTCGTGCCGTGCAATGATCTTGTAGATCTGCTATTTCAGAAAGAAAAAAAACGTACGGATTGCAGCTTTAAACGCTGAAGAGAACGGCATTTCAGGATAGGAAACAACATAATAGAGGTCAACTGCTTCCTTTTGAACCAGACATTTTGTGCTCCAATAATATTCCCCCCCCGCTTCTCCATTCCTTTCCTTCCACGTTCGGTTTGTTCTCCGTCATTCGTTTTCATCAGCTTAGCAAGCCCATTCGTGTCCGTGGTCACTTCGTCCATTAAAGTCACGTTAATGGGCTTCGAAGGAAATATTTCCTAAACAGTGGCTTTGCCCCAGTTAAAACGGGGCCACGAAAATAACAAAAAATACAAAATAAAAAACAGTAATGAAAGCAAAACGTCAATGACGAACAAACAATTCCCCCAAAGAACTCCATAGCATAGCATTCTCTGTTGTTTTTAATCACATTGTCCTTTTCGTTTTCTTTTTTTTTTTTTTTTTTGCAGTGCAAAGATTCGACAGGACTCAACCAAATAAATAGAATGTAGTATTGTACACAATGTCTCTGCACCCTTCCCATCTGGGTCACTGGCTTCGCTCTGGGCGCCCCCCCCCACCCCTCCCCCCCCCCTACTACTACTACTACATGAGCACACAGCTTTTGGCGCGGTCCTTTCGGATGGCGGGCGGGTGCTCGAGTATCTCAGTCCGGGGCGGCTGCTGCGAGACGCGCTTGAGGCCGCGCCGCGAGCCGGTGCGCTTGAGCGGCGGCCGGTTGACGCGGGAGGCCAGGGTGGTGACGTGGAACACGTCGCGGACGCTGTTCTCGGAGTACTTGGAGGTGCACTCGGCGTACGCCACCGCTCCGATCTGCCGCGCCAAGTTGGTGCCCTACAAAGATGGGACAGAGAAAGAGGGAAGTTAGCGATCTACCGAAAGATCACATACGGTACAGTTTATTGTTGCTGTCGGGAAGAAACCGCCTATCTCCATATTTTTACTTTGTGTTTTTCATTTTGATCATACTACAGCATCACACGAAAGTATCAAAAGTAGCAGATCTGCAAGCTCGATTTCGCGGCGCGTTTCGAGCTTGCAGATCTGCTACTTTTGCTATTTTTCAATTTGAATCCTGAAAAGTAACAGTTTTAGACATTATGAGGTTGCCACCCGACCAGTGACGATATACAGTGTGAAATGTCATAATCCATTAAGTAAGTTAAGTAGCCTTCCCGAGCCATGTGGAGTGTGGACCACAGGCCAGGAGCACATCTCTATTTACTGTACCATGATGTACAGTACAATCACACCCCCCTGGACATGACGCTAGTATGCCACATGATGTACAGTACATTACACTCCCTGGACATGACGCTTGTATCTCGCAGGGACCCCCAATTCGACCCGTGATGCTGAGTGCGAAGCAGGGAGGGGTAGGGTACCATTTGTATAGTCTCGGCCAGGGATTGAACCCCAACTGCCCGCTGTCAAGTACACATATCTGCATCAAATGAATCAGAAATGCCATAAGATAAGATTGATAACTGTACTATTCTCTTAGTCCACTAGGTAATGAATAATGTCCACGTCCTTTGATGTAAAGAGACACAATTGCTAGCTGGTGCAAAAAAAAATGAAGCAGAGCTCACCTGCACGCCTATAAAATATTCACAGGCCTTTCTCTGCAAACTAGTGTGGAAAATATGAAATATTCCGTTCATTGAGGTCAGGTGAACTTCAGCACCGCTATCGGCTTCCTCTGCCTTTCATCAGCACGTCGACGAGGTCTAATAGGCTCTATGCACAGCAGCCATATTGGGAATGAATTGGGCCCCTTCCTTACTTCCTTCGCAGGTGTTACCAATGATGCTAATTAAGGCTCTGTTCCATTTAGTGTGGCATAGTGGTTGTCTTATTTTCAAGGACCCCCATAACTCTGAGAGTGTACATTTGTTACACACCCACCATAAGGGGCCATTTGGGAACCAAAATGGAGTGTTTCTAGTGAGCCGACATGCACAATATCAGCACCCTGACCAGAATGGAACAGAGCCTTCATTAGTATCATTGGTAACACCTGTGCAGGAAGTAAGAAGAGGCCCAAATTCAGTTACTGAGCCAGGTTACACAGGCCGCACAATCCTCTGCGTTCATTTATCCTTTTGTAAAACTCTGAGAGTGTACAAATGTGACCACATTGTGCACTCTCATGCTCATGCGTTCACACTGGCAGCTACAAACGACACAAAGCTACAAGGCAGTCGCCGTTTAATTGTTGCACAACAAGCTTGTTGACGTCATCAAGTGTGCGTCAGACAAGCAAGAAAAATATAAAGGAAAATAAAGCCACCAGCTTGAATGGGTTTTTAACCCATTCAATCCGGGAACGCATCTACAAATGTCTTCTAAAGCAGGTTTCTGAAAAACGTATGTTGCTATATCAGTGGTGCTCAAACATCTTCATGTCAAGGACCCCCAAAATGATATGTATTTGGCCGCCGACCCCCATCTCAAAATATTTGGTTCCAGGGACTCCCAAAAAAAATCCTGATTAAAAAGAAAATAGCAGATCTACAAGCTCATAGCACGGCACTCGGTGCACAATGTACACACCTGCATTTGATGCTAACGTCCTAAATATCATGTACAGTACAGTACATATCTTTTACATACGATATGTGTATGCATATCGTCTCTGTCGGATGGAAACCTCATTATGTCCAAAACTGTTACTTTTCAGTATTCAAATATAGAAAATAGCAAAAGTGGCAGATCTACAAGCTCTGATGCTTTTGTGTGACGCTGCAGTATGATCAAGTAGTTGGCCGTTAATTTACGGAAAAAACACAAAAAGTTTGAATATGGAGATAAGAGGTTTCTGCCCGACAGCAATGATATGTAATATATTTTTTATCTGTTCTTTTTAACCAATTTTCTCTCCCTTTCCCTTTGCTCTCCACTCTACCTCTATCCTCTCTCTTCTCACGGAATACAACACAATGATGGAGTGCACATGGAAAATAGAATTTCACCCACTGTTTTACACCTGTATGGGTACGGTCACACCGAACTTTGATTCTGCTTATGCGGCAGATTCTGCCAATACTTTTCAATGGTAACAGAGTGGTTTGTTGCCATTCGCGGATTCCCCCCCCAAAAAAACGCTCCCGTTCGCATTGAAAAGCATTGGCAGAATCTGCCACATAGGCAGAATCAAAGTTCGGTGGTTCTCAAACTTTTTCATGCCAAGGACCCCCAAATTGATGTATTTGGCCATGGAAAAAAACACATCTGCTTTTTTTTAATAGCAGATGTGCAAGCTTGTAGATCTGCAGATTCAGATTGTTAATACAAATTATTTTATACTTATCTATTCAAAAATAGCCGATCTACAAGGTCACAACGGGTCGCACTGTGAGCTTGTAGATCTGCTATTTAAAAAAAAAAAGTGTCAAAATAGAAAATGACTACTTTTTACTTTGGTACTTTAAGTATATTTTAATGCCAACACTTTTTTTTAATGCCACTGTACTTTTTATTCAAGTCAAATTATGAATAAAGGCCTTTTAATTGTATTTTCACATGGTGGTATTGCCACTTTTACTGAGGTAAAAGAAAAATCAATACTTCTTCAGTACTTCTTCTTCCACATCTGATTATAATGGGGATAGGTTTTTGAATGAGGCTCACAGAGGTCAGTGCACACTTTTTTCTTTATTCTCTCTGCACTGTCACGGTGCGCTGTGCAACAAAGACGATGCTGATTGGTGGAGAGACATTATAGAGCACTGCTGATTGGGGGCTTGTGTAGAGAACCTAAGTATATATACTTATATGGGAATCAAAGGAAAATCAGCCACTGTTCAGGGAGTGTACTCCACATCCGTGGTTCCCAAACAGTGGGTCGGGACCCATTTGTTGGTCACCCATTTGTATGGGTCCCGAGTAAATAACCCTTTTTTCGTATCCGTTTCCTAAATAAAAAAAAAATATATATATTATTATTTCAAAAGATACATAAAATAAAAAAGCTTTTAAGAAGTAATGAAAGTAGCAGAGCTCCAAGTTCACAACACGTCGCGATAGATGGGCTATTTTCACTAGTTTGGGTCCCATACAGACACCAAATGTCTCTTTTGGGTCTCGAGCTAAAACGTTTGGGAACCACTTCTCCCACATGACCGACACCCACCTTCAGAAATGTTCAGAAACACAAAACCATGTTTCAGGTCAGAATAAACCGCCGTCTTCAACGTCTACCTCACCACCTTGCACTCCTCATTCCTCATATCACATACATTTGTTTTGATATATTCTTGTTTACTATGCAGTTGTATGTTGGTTACTTGGTGTACATATGTTGTGCATGTTTAGTTAGACATTCTGTTTGCTTCACCACACACACACACACACACACACATATATAAAACATGTACAGTACTTACTGTGCTGTAGCTGGCATGTTGTTTAGACAAATTCTAGGTTTAATGTTTACCTGGTGTCCTAGTTGTAAATTAATTACTGTATTGTTATTCCTCTCTTTCATAGTTCACAATTCAAGTGTGGCGTGCCGCGTGAGTTGCAGAAAAGCAAAAACACTTGAATTACCTTAATTGTTGCTATTGCACAGCAACAATGGTCAACAGAGCACCGTTTCTGAAGCACCTGAAACTGTAGCACCCCAGTGGAACGCAAAAGAGCACCCAAAAGGCCTTTTAAAATGCACCCAGACGCCCATCACAAGCACCCAGTGACCAAGGCCCTTGAACATCACTCATTAGTCCATCAAGAGCGCCTAGCACAGAGAGGCCATCTGTCCAGCCAGAGGTCTGCCACATGGAGGCAGGCCTCCCTTTCCACCAAAGCCATTTTGTATTGAACCTCCAGATAAACACTGCAGCTGCTTACATTAATATAATTTCTTTGGTGGAGGGTGATTACATTTGAATTAAATGGGAAAGTTATTTTGAAAATTGTATTCTCAACGTAGAAAGACAACATGCTAGTAAACAAACTGCAATCAACACAACACTGTGTAGGTATATATAGAAGAAGCTATTCTCTAACTTTCCATATCAGAGCTTATTTGATGGCGTGCTGTCAAGAAGCTCTTTATCTTTAACAGCCATCTGAACAGCCGTCTGTTCATTCACACGAGGAAAGTAAATAGCATTATCATTCAGGATAGAACTCTGTACGTACTGTATTATGCTGCATTAAATTATACAAAGTTATAGCATTCATCAAACTTAATAGATTACCCATATTTCACGAAATAAGTCACCATTAAGCCTCTTCAAACTTATATTGTCAATTTCACAGTCTGGGCTGGGTTATTGTTACTGCACAGTAAACCCATTCACCAGTAGAGGGGGGTATATGAACTCAAATCAAGCTCCGCCCCGAACTGCATATGCTGCAGTCAGGGGTACTTGGGCTGATTTGTGTTCCCAGTCGGCCCCTGCACAAACATACAGTATCTGACACTAGCAATTAACAATCCCTCCCCCCCGTTGCCCAGTGCCTTTTCGCACACACACACACACGCACACGCACACACACACACACACCTCTAAAACATTGTCGTCACACGCAGCACACAGGCACAGCGATGGAGGAGCCTGCCTCCTGGCGGAGATCTGCGCTCCCCTGAGCACATCGTTCTAGATAGATTGTTTACACCATTAAAAAGCGCTGTAAGAACATACTGTAATTTGCTGCCCGCCAAGGACTGTTTTCCATATCGTTGCTGTCGGGCAGAAACCTCCGATCTCCATATTCTAACTTTTTGTGTTTTTTCCCCGTAATTAACGCCGTACTTTGATCATACTACAGCGTCACACAAAAGCATCAAAAGTAGCAGATCCGTTAGCTTGTAGATCTGCTACTTTTGCTACTTTTGAATTTTAATCCTGAAAAGTAAGTGTCCAAGTTTTGGACATACAAGGTTTCCGCCCGACAGAGACGATATGGAGGTAGAAATCTTATCAATACAGAAAATAGGCCATTAAAATTCATGTACGCAGCTGTTCACTGCTCAGAGATGCCAACAAAACAATTATTCCACTTTACATTGTGCGGGTTCTGTCTCTCACCCTGCAGTCCCTGGTCTTATTACAGAGACATTTATGCGCTGTGTGCTTTCATATTTGGGAGTTCAGGACCCTGAACTAACTTGTTTTCAGAAGTCATTTGCTGCAAGTTTTGCTTTATGCACAGAGGGCAATGAAATAAAATGCTCTCATTTATCAGGCTGTATACTTATCAAATATCCATGTAAACCATTAGTAGATCTAATGGAAATCACTGCAGCAGCAAATCAGTCTGAATCAAAAAATAAAGGGCCGTGGAATGGCATTTGTAGAGGAAATGCTATTAAGCCCTGAAAGCCCTTCACAGATCCTTAACATCACCAAACCCACGCCTTGTTACTAACAGTACCTAACCTAACCTTAACTTCACTGAATTCATTAAACCAAACCAAACACAGGTCTAAACTTAACCCTATATCAGTACCTAATCTTAACTAAACTGAATACATTAAACCAGGGGTGTCGAACTAATTTTGGGGTCGGGGCCGAATTGGTCAAATGGTGACTTGATGTGGGCCGAAACCAGTTGCGGACGCGCATGTGCGGCGCGCTCACACGCATTCAGTCAGCATCTGTTGTCTCAGACACTGCCACTAGATCACTTTTTTATGTATTAAGAAGAATAGCTACTTTAATTATTGACATTAAAAACAAACAATGCAATTTGTAAGGAGCCCCAATAAACCATTTTAAGTAGAATAATTCAATTTGAAATTAAACAATACCTGGTAATGTGTGTGGGTGGTTAGGTAATGATTACCACGTTTTAAGCCACGTTTTCACTACAGTGCCAGATTTTTTCCAGCAAAATAATTAGATTTATAGAACAACAGTGGTGTAAAAGTAACTAATTATATTTAGTTACAAACCAAGCACAGGTCTAAACTTAACCCTACTATCAGTACCTAATCTTAACTAAACTGAATTAATTAAACCACA
Source organism: Gymnoscopelus microlampas (assembly GCF_963454915.1). Classification (NCBI taxonomy): domain Eukaryota; kingdom Metazoa; phylum Chordata; class Actinopteri; order Myctophiformes; family Myctophidae; genus Gymnoscopelus; species Gymnoscopelus microlampas. Next base: position 13,471,929 of record NC_139951.1, read on the forward strand.
CCAAACAGAGGTACAGTATCTAACCAGCAGCAGTAAGCTGCATTTTGGTTAATCAATTGACAGAGATCAGAGGGTTCAACAGCTGAAAATCTGATAGCAAAATAAACATTTGTCATGCATGTTCCGTATAGTTTATCATAAATAAGATTCATTCAGTAACTTAGGCATATTATTTTCCATGCTGTGTGCCTTATGTTACACAGGGGGAAAGAGGTGCAACTAGAAAAAGTGCTCCTCGGAGCACAGGTCTCCACCAGGTCAGGTACGTTATCGTTGGCCTCCTGGTGACGCTGTAATAGGCCAATGTGAAAAGGGTGGCATTTCTTCCTGGGCCTAGAGAGAATGTGCATGTGAAATTTCACGGAAATCGCAAGCTGCTGAGAGTGGTGCAACTACAGGACAATTCTTCACAGTTTGCAGATTCTAGGAGGTTGCCATCTACTGTACGAGGTAATTAGTACCGAAATGAAGCGCTAAATTGCCCACCTGCTGTATACATATGTTCATACAGTATATGCCCAGTTGTTAAAATAACATAGCCTTTTTTCCTACTTATATTGAGCCCAAATGACTGGCCATGGGCCATGGGGTCTAATTTGCAGAATTGCCCCCGTTGTCCAGTTTCCCCAGCAGCCCCCACAGCATAGAGCAGAGCCCATATGCATATCGCTATTATGCTATTTGTTGCGGTCGTTTAAGTGGTATTTTCTTCACTGACAGACACACAGACAGAAACACACGCCACAATAGGTCTGCAACTATCGATTTATTTTTAGTATTTATTCTATCAATCACTTTTTCGATTAATCGAGAAGCGTGTTTTTTATTTTATATATACGTATATCAAACAATTGATTAACCACTTCAGCATTATTGTGTACTCAAAAACAGTGAAAATAGCTGATCTACAAGTTCACAACGTGTTACGGAGCTCCGAGCTTATAGATCAGCTATTTTCGAAAATGTTTGAAATCGTTTTTTTTACATTTTTGAAAACCTTGGCCTATAATGACCAAAATGTGGACGGCAGGTTTAAAGTGGCATTGTCTTTGTTAGTGGTGTGTGTTGCTCACCTGTTCGTGGGTGACGGGAATGAGTCGTAGCTTGGACAGCTCTCTCAGTACGTTGAGGTCGGTCCTCATGTCCAGCTTACAGCCCACCAGGACTATCTTGGCGTTGGGACAGAACTCCTGGGTTTCACCCTGCCACTGTCAGAGAACATGGCAACACAACATCAGTACACAAGACGCACGATCATCTAAAGCACTGGTTTTCAACCCTTTTCATGTCAAGGTCCACATTATTTATTTGGCATTTGAGCCACGGACCACCGTTTGATGAGATACAGTATAGACTCTCAGAACCCAAAACTTTGAATATTTTATTATCGCGTATAAGATTTGTCCACAATTCCATGCAGTATTGATGTTGGTACCATAGGAGAGATAACAGGCAAACGTTGATCAAAATAACAATTCTTCCACGTTTTCTAATTGTGTAGACTTCTTGTAAATTAAGTAATGCTGATGTTTAGCAATCATTTAACTCTTGAGATGGTAAAATGAAACCAAATGAACCCGTAAAGGTTTCATTTTACACTCTTAAGAGTTAAAGATCTATAAGGGTCCATTTGGTTACCAACTCTCCATCATTTAGCTGGGGACCACCTGGAACCCCCTCAAGGACCACTGGTGGTCCCCGGACCACTGGTTGAGAACCACCGATCAAACTTTTTTCATGTCATGTCAAAGGACCCCCAAATTTATATTTTTTGGCCACGGAGCCCCATCTGAAAATGTTTTGTGCCAGGGACCCCCCAAGAGAAGATTCCAAATATTTCAAGCATTTTTCAATATTTTTCAAATATAAAAAAAAATAGCAGATGTACAAGCTTAAAATGATTGTCGCTGTCGGGCAGAAACCTCTCATCTCCATATGAGGTTTCCACCCGACAGAGACGATATCGTTGCCGTCGGGTGGAAACCTTGTATGTCCAAAACACTTACTCTTCAGGAAATAGAAAAAAAGTAGTTCCAATGGATCAATTATTTAGTCAAAAGCTCTTTTCATTGGCTCGTTTCATTTCATACTTTTCATTGGTTCAATAAAACCCACAGACAGACACACTTAACCACTTTTAAACATTTTTTAAATGTTTCAAAAATAGCTAAAATAACCGATCTACAAGCTCACAACGCTCAAGTATTTTTGCTACTTTGGCGCAACACTCTTGCACGACGAAGTAGGGCATTCACTTATGTAAAAAAAACATGAAAAGTTAAAATATGGAGAGAGATACAAGCTTTCTGCCCGACAGCAGCGCTATGTTTTACCATATTCTGTATAAGGCACAGTGATGTGTTTACCGGTGATGATGTAGTGTTTCATTAAACGCTCCTAAGGCAGAGCAGACAGCCTTTATGATAGGCCATAAACACCCAAACAAACCCCACTGTAATGTGCACGATGTGTGCACACACTACAGTAAAATCTTTAGTGGTAATTTAACTCCCAACAGAGTACAAATGGTCGGGTCCATTTGGTTCCACTTGTACACTCTTTCTGAGTTAAATGACCACTAAGGATCGTATAGTGCAGTAGAGCAGACCTTCAGCTCAAAAGAGGCTATCAAGGTAACTTTATGAAGCGATGGCAAATATGTTTTCCATCTCCGTCCCATGAAGTTGATTTGGGGAAAAACAACATGATTACTATGGATTTCACAAAACTGAGAGTATGTGACCATGTCTGTCCTTATAGTTCCAATATCTCAAGAACCATTCAACCAATCGCCTTCACATTTGGCATGTGTATTGTTGACGCCCCAAGGGAGAGCAGTTTGGAGTGTAAAGTCTGCAGAGAAAAATGAAAAGTGTCGGCCGTGAATGAAGGGTACTGCTGTACTACTCTGACAGCGGATACGTACCTCAAAGTGGCAAACGGAGTACATTTTTGGTTTTACTAGTTTCTAGTGGTGCTCTGTTTATTGTTTTTTTTCACCACTAGAACCCCAGAATTCCTATTCCGGTGGGGAACATTTGCCGAAAATAGCCGATCTACAAGCTATTTGGTGTAAAGGTGTAAATGACCACATCAAATACAGTTGCAACTCCGTTTTATTAAGTATAGAGGGCTAGAAGTGGTTAAAACCGGACACCCCCCGACCTGCCGCCTATCCGACCCGCACTCAAACCGACCTGAAAATAAGGTTGAAAAGTGCTCCTTTTTAACTCTTTCATTGCCACACTTATTTCAGACTGTGTCGTCCCAGTGCCACGAAAAATTTGCATTTTTCCTCTGTTTATTTTTTAACATTGAAGTGAATGGAGCAGCATTTTTTTGGATAGCGTTATCTCCTAGTTCCTTTGAGATAAAAAAAAAAAAAAAACAAGACAAAAAAAATGTATATATAAAAAAAAAAAAAAGGAATTCCCGTTTTTGGCAATAAAAGAGTTAACCATGCCCCGGTCCGGGTTAACAAATAATATAGTGTTTAAAAGTGTAAAGTGTCTTTGGGTTCTTAATAAATTGCTATATAAATTTGAGATATTATTATTATTATTATTATTATTGGGCTGCCCTAGTGTAGCGGTTAGAGCGCACGCCTTTGGTCGTGGGTTCGAACCCTGCCTGGGGTCGACGTCAGCAAAGGCACGCGGTCGCAACAGGTTCCTAACACCAAATCAAATGGGTTCAGATCTGAGCCAAGTCTCCTGAGCAGGCGCATCTAAAGCCTGCCCTGGACGGGAGTCTCCAGACGTAAAAACGGATGATGATGATGATCATTATTATTAGCATTATTATTATAATGTCAGTATCAGTATCTTCCACAGCTTGCATTGTAAATACCCCAAAGCGACAGTAGGAAAACATAATTCAAACACTTTCCCTGTCAGCTAAAAATCATTGAGACAAAAGTGATGGGTTTGTTTTAAATAGTCTCTCATCTTTCTACAGTTGTTGTTATGACAGTCCCTAACGGGACCTGACACTCTATCACATTAAATTTGATAGATGTGACACACAGTAACTCAATTATTACGACTCGCTAGCGACAAAAATCCAATCAAGGAGAACGAAAACGAGCGACAACAATTGACTGATGCATTAAAACAAAGTGGGGTCTGCGGTCCCCCAGGTGTCCTTGGGGTTCCACGGGGGTCCCCAACAAACGTTTTGATAGTTAGGGACCAAACGGACCTTTAACATCCTACTATAATTCTAGTAACCTCTGTGCGTTTGTAGTGGAGGTGAAGCTACCCGGTTCTCCTCAGTGGCTGGAGCAATTGCTCTGATTTTGCACACAGCCATTGACCATTACCATCTGAACTTAACTGTGAAGCCCGTTTTTCAATTTCATCAAATCTCAGCTTCTTAATAGCGTTTATGTGTACAAGAATGTCGCCATGGTTACGGGGCTGCCCAGCTGTGGGATGGCCCCGCTGACTATGGGACGAACTGCCTCCCGGGTTGCCAGATCATGTCCCCCCACGGATGCGTCGACCGGGTATGGTCTAGTATCTATAACTCTGAGAGTGTGCAAATGGAACCAAATGGACCCATACGGGTCCATTTGGTTCCATTTGCACACTCTCAGAGCTATGGGGGGTCCGTGGCCTAATCACGTACAACAAAACTGGGGGTCATTTAAATTAAAACGTTTGAGGACCACTGCATTATAAAACATAAAGTGAGATGTCAAAAGCGTCACACACACAATCACGTCTCCCAGTTGCCCTGGTGACCAAGGTAAATCGGTATTCACCTTCCGAGGAGCAAAAGAAACCAGGCCCCCTTTGATTGCGCGTCAAACGTCATCATTATGGTGAGAATGGTCATTGGCCATTCCTTTCAACATGGAGACATTTCTGTCGTCGGGCGCCATCGCTCTCAGCAATGACAAAACCCCCCCCTCCTCAAGGCCCACGGTGTCAGATCTTCGGATGGGGTGGGGGGGGTCCACTTGAGAGACTAACTTGAACTTTGACCCCGAGTGAGATGCCTGGATAACAGTGATGAATGCGTGCCTCTGAGAATGGATGCCAGGGATGCCAGCGCCACATCTGTGGGTCACTCGACTCAACGCACACAATACAAAAGCCCCCCCCCCCCGACACCCACCCCCCCCCCCCCAGGCAGGCTCAAAGCCACTCACAATCCAGCGTTCACACGGGATGAATTCACGACTCCGATTTGGGACCATTTACCCACTTAAACCCTCTAGTCTTAGTAAAAAGAATTGCAGATCTACAAGCAATGCGTTACGTAGTCGCGACACATTGTGAGCTTGTAGATCTGCTATTTTTCGGTGAACGGTCCCCCCCAGAATAGGCATGCCCCTGCTGGGGTTCAAGTTGTTAAGTGCTATATCGTACGATGAGTTAACTTGCGGGCACAGCATATCTACAAGCTCACAGCGCTCCGTGATGCGACACGTTGTGAGCTTATAGATCTGCCATTTTTGCTGTAAATTGTCATTTAAAAAAAACATTTTGGATAATCTTTGTCATTTTTGGCTTATAATATTAAACATGCCCAAAATAGGGACGCCAGGTTTAAAGTGGTTAATGACCCTAACTTCTAAAAGAACATGTACACGCCTGTATAGTATGTTAATGTTCTAAACATCATATACCTGCCATCACATTCGCTGTATATAGTATATCTTTATTTGTTTATTTAGCCTGTTTCTATCCCGCATTTCTCTCTCTTTTCTTTTCTGCTCTCTCTCAACCTCTATCCTCTCTCTTCTCACAGAATACCACAAATGATAGAACGAAGAAAACAATATTTCACCCACTTCTTACACCTATAAACCTGTGATGTGATAATAAAGATGATTCTAATTCTCATTCTACGCCTGTAAGGGTAATACTACAAGTGTAATGTCTACTAATTAGTTAGTTATTATGTTTGCCTTTCATGATACGCAAACATCTATTTATATTTGCTAGCATCTGTTTTCATATGCTATGACCTGTGAACTAGATTCTTCTCCTCAACATCTGTTAAGCTATACCCCCCCCCCCCCCCCCCCCCCCCCCCCCCCACACACACACACACACACACACACACACACACACACACACACACACACACACACACACACCCCCACCCACTCACTCACAACAAATAACTCCACAGCACTTCACTTTGCACTTTCTTCACTTCACAGTCTGATCTTTCCTTTAAAATGTGTCATGTCAGACTCTCTGAGCGTCTCTTTTATCTGCTAATCCGCCACCCACAATGTCAGCCTAGGGCTGGCCAATTAACCAAAAAATATCAGTTATTTAGAACCAATAACAGACTTAATCTTGCTCACGTACTGTAGGTTAATCGAATAATCAAGAAGCAGGTTTTCTTTATTTCTTATACAGTATATCAACGAATTGATGCAAAACAAAATGTTATAATCAATTAAATTGATACAGTGACAACTTAACACTATCAAGTGGGTTATGTGTATAATGGTATAGCATTCAAAGATAGAGTAAATAGCCATTCTACGCTTCAACTTTCTGTCACTTTTGAGCATGTGATTATTTTCAAAGATTAAATATAATAATGATAATCCAAGAAACAATTCAACATTCTCAAAAATAGCTCACTCTTAGAAAATTCACTGTCTTTAAGAAATCCACAAAACAAGTGCTGTATAGTGGACTACATAAAAATATTCAGAATAGAGTCTGAACAACAGTACCTGCTGCAGCCATATTCTGAAGATCTACAATTTAGGCATTTGGCAGACGCTCTTTATCCAGAGCGACTTACAGAAAGCAAGGTAAACACATGCATAAAATGCAGAGAGACACTGTAGTGCCTCAGTAGTCTAGGATCATACTGTAGGTAAACCAAGAACCTATATTATAGCATCATCTACGTCTATGGTACTGCTCCCACTAGCACGGATCCTCTCCTCGCGTAAACACAGCTTGGCATAATGGACACTTTGGTTTAGGACATCATTTCGTTAACTTCCTCACTAGCTTCATGGTGGTATCCCACCCTTCTCTTTATCTCTGTCCATTGATTGATTTATGACTTTATTAACAGTTTACCCGTGGGCACAACACCAGAGACCAACGCCATCGGTCTCTCTCACCCTCCTTCCCTCACTCTGTCTCAAACTCTGTCTGTCTGTCTGTCTCTCTCTGTCTCTCATGGAGGTATTGGGTTTCTCATGAATGGAGGAGCAGTGTGTTATGAAAGCAGTAATGTGTGGCAGAGCCATCGTTGCACCCTGGCCTCAGGGTGCTGCGTAAGATCCTTTACCTGTACCTACTGGAGCCTCCACTGTCACTGTTATGATGGTAGCCAGGGGCCACGCACGCACACACACACACACACACACACACACACACACACACGCACTTACACAATCACACACACACACACACACACGCGCGCGCGCACACGCACGCACACGCACACAGGGGTTTGTATTACTACACTTGTGTAATCGTGAGCCTAAAGCAGAAAAATAGCAGATCTACAAGCTTATAGATCTGCTATTTTTCAGTGCATGACACTGGCACTAAACATAAATCATGTTTAACTCCAATTCCAATATTTCCCCAATTCTACTACACTTGTGAGGACTTTTGGTACTCACAAGTACAGTAACACAAACACACACACACACATGCACGCACGCACGCACGCACGCACGCACGCACGCACGCACGTTATGCAGTATTGTATAATAATGTACTGGTGAAAAATACATCTCAATAATTATCCCAAATCGAAGAACTCCTCTCCATTCTTTAGACTATTAAACGCTCGGCATTGTGTTTTCCGTCTCAATCGAGCCGTCGTTAAATGCCGAAGCTCGTTTCCCTCCCTGTCGACTGCATGGTCGATGATGAGTACTGACTTGAAGGACTTGGACTGAGCTCACAGACAATGAAGCGCTCTTCTCGTGAGGCCTTTGTGACTCATGTTTAACCCATTAAAACCGGGAATGCATATCTGTGTTAACCACTTTAACCATTGTTTTATACTTTGGCAAAAATAGCAGATATACAAGCTCATAGCGCGGCACCGAGTGCTGCGCTATGAGCTTGTAGATCTGCAAAAAAAAAGAAGGGAAAATGTGTGAAAATCTTTGAATATATATATATATTTTTAAGCACACATTTTCACTGAAATCTTTGCTTGTACATTTAATTTGTGCATTTGTAGAATCCCCAGAAGCAAAGATTTTAATTACAAATGTCAAATTACAAAAAGATTTGCACATTATAAATTTTAATAAAAAAAAAATCCAGATCTACAAGCTCATAGCGTGCTACTCAGTGCCGCGCTATGAGCTTGAGCGTATGAGCGTATATTGACCATTTTTGAATAGCCAAAGTATAAGATAATGGTTAAAGTGGTTAAAATCTAAAATGACAGATGCGTTCCAAGGTCTTAATGGGTTAATCGCTGACATTCATCAGTTGGTACAGTGTTTGGCACAGAAAGAGAGAGAGAGAGAGAGAGAGAGAGAGCGAGAGAGAGAGAAAGACAGGCTGGTCCAAGGCTCCATGCTAAACGGCGCGGAAAACCACAACGCGCCACAGTTCCACTACGGCGGTGACACCGCCGTCTGACAGAAAAGGGCCTTTTGTGCTTGGAGGACAAATGGAGACGGACCACACTGTCCGTTAGAGTGGCTGTCAGTGCCATGGTGCAAAGATATCGTAGCTGTCGGGCATGAAACCGTGTATGTTCATATTTCGTTTTTCATAAATGAATGCCCTCTTTTATACTTCGTCATTATGCCACAGTCCTAGGGTTCCCAAGGAGGAACCAATGCAAAAAAACAAATGAGGGAGACCATTGTATAATGCAAAAGAATAGTTTTAATGCCTTCAAACAGCTACTTTTACAACTTTTCGTTTAGGCAAACAAACACACACTTGGCTTAAAATCTCACATAATACTTGGCCGAGTAGTCTGTAAGATTTTAAGCCAAGACAGAGTGTGTTCGCTTGCCTAAACAAAGCTGTTTTACATTATACAATGTCTCCCTCCTCAATTGTTTTTTAAATATACTTTACGACAGTGCCAGAAGTAGCGAAAATAGCCAATCTACAAGCTGAAACACATAACATTGTGACAAGTTGTGAGCTTGTACTGTAGATTGGCTATTTTTGCTATTTTTTAAGATTTCTTTAATATTTTAGAAGATTTTTGCCTTTAACGATATGCCCAAAATAGGGATGCCAGGTTGAAGACGTTTCATAAATATTTAACTAATGAGAAGTATTAACAAGCGCTTGTGACCAAATAATAACAAAAAGTTAAAAAAATAATAATAATAACGGTTTTGGACATACAAGGTTTCACCGCCAGAGACAACATGATGAAAGGAGTCTTCGAGGCAGGGAGAGACAGATGAGTCTTCATAAGCCTGTGTGTCTATAGTGTGTGTGTGTGTGTGTGTGTGTGTGCGTGTGCGTGTGCGTGTGCGTGTGCGTGTGTGTGTGTGTGTGTGTACTATACAGTACAGTAAGTCACCAGCTCTGCATATTCTCTGACTGTCATTGTGTTTTCTCCCTGGGCACACACTGGCATTTGTTTGGTCTCATGCGCTTCATGCTGCTGTAAGTCCATGACGGAGAGAGCAGAGCACACACATACAGTACACACACACACACACACACACACACACACACAAGCACGCACGCACACACGTTGGTTTGACTAAACTTGAGGACAAAAAAATTGTATAAATGCCATTTTAACTCTTTGTTTGCCATTTTTATCATAACTCTAAAGCCTGAGTTGTGCTTAATTACACACCGGTGTTGCGCATCAGAAATAGCATGCTCACGATGCATTGCAGTGCGATGCTTTGTGATCTTTTAGATTGTCTATTTCCAATGTGTGACAACCAAGCATGCAACTATTAATGTTGCTAAGTAAAAATCAGGCACAATTCCAACTTTCTTCTTTTTCTCAGAGCCATTTCTCTTGTGAATGACAGGAAAATTGTCCTCACAATATGTATTTCCCCAAAGTCTACTTTAATTGTGGGGACATTTATTTGGCCCTCGCAAGTATAATACTAACTTGCAAGTGCGTGCGCACACGCACACACACACACACACACACACACACACACACACACACACACACACACACACACACACACACGCACAGCTGTATTATCCGAGTTGTAATCCTGCTGAGGTCCATTTACACGTCACGTCAAATGTTTCGCTCCCTCGTATTCATGGTAAAACAAAGAGGCAGATTCCTTGGGGTTTCACGTCATTGAAATGCTCCCAGGAAACACTTCCATTTACATTTGATGTCAGCGTCTTGACTAGATGTTCAGGCCGGTCAGAGCTGAGCTCCCCTTAGATTTTAATTAATTTAATCAACGCTGCCCGCCTTGATTATGTTGTCCATCAGTTTGTTTACGCAGCAAATCAGACCCAATTAACTCACATTAAAAAGGTGTTGCAAGTGATAGTTTTTGTTCAAACAAAAGGTTTTGTAGGAATATAGAACTAATTAACACTGATTTGAACAAACACATGTCACTTACACCACCTTTAAACACTAATACTAACACTAAAGGCCCTTACACACCGGGTCGAATTTTTCATGCGAATAATATGTTTTTTTTTAAAACCTTATAAAGTCAATGCAAGCTTCCACGGAGCGAAAAAACGAAAAAGCGAAGCGAAAAAGCATCTTTTATTTATTCAGAACGAGTCCGAATTTTGCGTATATTCGCATAATCGCCGGTGTGTAATGACCTCAACACTAACACCAATAAAAAAATAAAGAACAATGTATTAAACTTATGTGGAGGAAAATATAACTGTAGGGGGAAAAAATGTTTAATATATTAATATTAAACATTTTACTAACTGACCTTTTTCAGCACGCTGTCCAGCGTCTCTGGGCGGCTGATGTCGAAGCAGATGAGAACGGCGTCCGAGTCGGGGTAGGCCAGCGGACGCACGTTGTCATAGTAGGCTGAACCTACGGGTCCAAACAAATAAAGACTCATTATTTCATGTTGTTGCCGTCGGGCAGAAACCTCTTATCTCCGCATTGTAACTTTGTGTTTTTCTTTCGTAAATCAACGCCCAACTCGATCATACTACAGCGTCACACAAAAGCATCAAAAGTAGCAGATCCCCAAGCTCGAAACACGGCGTGAAGCGATGCGTTTTGAGCTTGTAGATCTGATACTTTTGCCATTTTTTTATTTGAATCCTGAAAAGTAACAGTTTTGGACATATCAGGTTTCCACCCGACAGAGACAATGTCACAATAGGCTGAACCTACAGATCCATCTGGTTCCATTTGTACTCACAGTTGAATAAAGCTTTAGTTAAAGTGTAGCTTGGGGTCCCAGAGACATAAATAAAATGGGGGTCCATGACCTATTGCATATCAAACTGGGGGTCCTTGGCTCCTTGGAATGAAAAAGGTTGAGAATCACTGATCTGAGTCATCTGAGCAGCCATCTGCTACTGTAGGTGAAGCAGCAAACGCAATTTCCCCTCCCTGGGGACCAGAAATCACTCCCTATACTCCTTAAATCCACACCTAGGAGAAACTCAGTACAACCACAGTTTCTTGCTGTTGGCAACCAGGATCTGCACCCGGCACATCCTGTCTTCAATGAGTATAGCTCAAGGGCACGTGGTGAACTTGTAACTGAGAGAGGGGACAGCATTCCTCATTCGCCCACAGTTTATGCCAGGCGCCTCGGGGAGATAACAGCATAAAGGGAGGATGTGTGCACAATAAGAACGATAACTACAACTATGAATATAAATGTAATGTTTTGAAAATCGTTTACAGAACATTATCATTTGTCAGTGTCATAAAGGTTCTTGACTCCCTATACCCAAACTCAAAACTAACTTAAAATAATTCCTGTCCTTAAAAAATACAAGTTAACAGGTAGCACTTTACAATAATGACCCGTTATAAAGCATTTATAAACGTTTATAAGTAGTTTGTAGATTATTAACAAATCATTAACAACCTGTTTGTTGACATTCGTAAATGATTACTAAAACCTTTATAACTACAGTTACAAATCATCTATAAAGGTATTAGTAACTATTCATGAATAAGCCATGTATAATACATCTGTAAATGATTATTAAATCATTTGTAACTGATGTTACATAATATATACAAGCTATTGGTAGCTTGTTCATGTTTAACATATGCTTTGTTAAACATTCCTAAAGTATCTATAAATCCTTAGTACGTGTTATTATGTGCCCTATAGTAAAGTGAAGACAGTTTATCATTTACAACTGTCTGTTAATGTGTTTGTTCATGTTTAACATGCTTTGTAAAACATTCCTAAAATATCTATAAATCCTTTGTACATGTTATTATGTGCCCTACAGTAAAGTGAAGACAGTTCATCATTTATGACTGTCTGTTAATGTGGACTTTCTCCTTACCTGTTGCAAACTACCTGGCTTTCATGAATGCAGACACCAAACAATTACTAGAATTATCATTCATGTTAAGCAAATGATGCGTAAGACATTCGTAAAGAGTATGTAAACCATTTGTGGTGTTAGGGACCAAAAAAGTCACTACATAGTACTACCAATCAACTCTAAATTGCCTGAAACGTACTCCTAACAGGTTTTTGGGGGGACGATTTTGGCCTCCACACTTAGTGATTATTTCGGATTTAACTTTCGTTTCGGTGGTGACCAACTTTCGTTTCGGTAGTTTGATTACAAAATGTAAGTTGTGTAAAAGATGATCTGACTATACTAAGTTGTTATTTGTTTGTTTAAGTCAGGCTATACTCTACTCAGAGTCATAAGTTTACAAAATGTACTAAAGTACAGTGAACGTCTGTGCGGTTTGTCTTCATCACTGAAAATAACGTACATGTAAACTGATGTCATGTGCAGTTGGGGTGAAAAACACAACCATTTCACTCCTAATAATACCTATTTGATTTGACATCCTGACTTGCTGCTGGAGCTGAGGCTTGAACCTGTTACCTGCGGCTCACTAGTCAGTGACTCTATCCATTCACCTACAGCTGTTTCCTTGGAATCTGTGGTTCTGAAACGTTTTGTTGTCAACCCCCCAAATTGACATGTATTTGGGCAGTGGACCCCAATGTGAAAAGATGTAGTGTCAGGGCCCCCCATGAAAAAGATTTATATTTATGCTGTAACACATTTTTTTAAAGTTATTTGTCTTGTTTGTTGTTCAAGTCAAAGCACCAGGAAGGCTGTACTTGTCAGCCATCTGTTAGCTCAATGGGTTGAGACGCAGTATTCATGATCCAGAGGCCATGAGTTCAAATCCCATTGATGTCTTTCCTATGATTCTTTCCTTTGCAGACTGGCTTCCAGAAGATCAACTGAAAACTACCAGGAAGGCTATATTTGTCATCCAACTGTTAGCTCAATGGGTTGAGACGCAGTATACATGATCCAGAGGCCATGAGTTCAAATCCCATTGTTGTCTTTCCTATGATTCTTTCCTTTGCAGACTGGCTTCCAGAATATCAACTGAAAACTACAGGAAGGCTGTACTTATCAGCCATCTGTTAGCTCAATGGGTTGAGACGCAGTATTCATGATCCAGAGACCATGAGTTCAAATCCCATTGATGTCTTTCCTATGATTCCTTCCTTTGCAGACTGGCTTCCAGAAGATCAACTGAAAACTACCAGGAAGGCTGTACTTGTCAGCCAGCTGTTAGCTCAATGGGTTGAGACGCAGTATTCATGATCCAGAGGCCATGAGTTCAAATCCCATTGATGTCTTTCCTATGATTCTTTCCTTTGCAGACTGGCTTCCAGAAGATCAACTGAAAACTACCAGGAAGGCTGTACTTGTCAGCCATCTGTTAGCTCAATGGGTTGAGACGCAGTATACATGATCCAGAGGCCATGAGTTCAAATCCCACTGGTGTCTTTACTGTGATGCTTTCCTTTGCAGACTAACTTCTAGAAAAACAAGTTAAAACCACCAGGAAACCTGTAACTCTCAGCCAACAGCTTAGCTCAACTGGTAGAGCGTCTGTCCAATAACATGACTTGACCTGACTTGAGTGGGTTCGATTCCCACTCCGAGTCATGTGTCCCCGGTAACTTGGGGCAACGGATAAATTGACTGATATCCTTCGTGATGCTTCCCTTTGCAGAATAACTTCTAGAAAAACAAGTTAAAACCACCAGGAAACCTGTAACTCTCAGCCAACAGCATAGCTCAACTGGTAGAGCGTCTGTCCAACAACATGACTTGACTTGAGTGGGTTCGATTCCCACTCGAGTCAAGTGTCCCAGGTAACTTGGGGCAACGGATAAATTGACTGATATCCGTAGAGTTAGGTCAAGTCATGTTATTGGACAGACGCTCTACCAGTTGAGCTAAGCTGTTGGCTGAGAGTTACAGGTTTCCTGGTGGTTTTAACTTGTTTTTCTAGAAGTTAGTCTGCAAAGGGAAGCATCACTAAGGATATCAGTCAATTTATCCGTTGCCTCAAGTTACCGGGGACACTTGACTCGAGTGGGAATCGAACCCACTCAAGTCAAGTCAAGTCATGTTATTGGACAGACGCTCTACCAGTTGAGCTAAGCTGTTGGCTGAGAGTTACAGGTTTCCTGGTGGTTTTAACTTGTTTTTCTAGAAGTTAGTCTGCAAAGGAAAGCATCACAGTAAAGACACCAGTGGGATTTGAACTCATGGCCTCTGGATCATGTATACTGCGTCTCAACCCATTGAGCTAACAGATGGCTGACAAGTACAGCCTTCCAGGTAGTTTTCAGTTGATCTTCTGGAAGCCAGTCTGCAAAGGAAAGAATCATAGGAAAGACATCAATGGGATTTGAACTCATGGCCTCTGGATCATGAATACTGCGTCTCAACCCATTGAGCTAACAGATGGCTGACAAGTACAGCCTTCCTGGTAGTTTTCAGTTGATCTTCTGGAAGCCAGTCTGCAAAGGAAAGAATCATAGGAAAGACATCAATGGGATTTGAACTCATGGCCTCTGGATCATGTATACTGCGTCTCAACCCATTGAGCTAACAGTTGGATGACAAATGTAGCCTTCCTGGTAGTTTTCAGTTGATCTTCTGGAAGCCAGTCTGCAAAGGAAAGAATCATAGGAAAGACATCAATGGGATTTGAACTCATGGCCTCTGGATCATGAATACTGCGTCTCAACCCATTGAGCTAACAGATGTCTGACAAGTACAGCCTTCCTGGTGCTTTGACTTGAACAACAAACAAGACAAATAACTTTAAAAAAAAAAGTGTTACAGCATAAATATAAATCTTTTTCATGGGGGGCCCTGACACTACATCTTTTCACATTGGGGTCCACTGCCCAAATACATGTCAATTTGGGGGGTTGACAACAAAACGTTTCAGAACCACAGATTCCAAGGAAACAGCTGTAGGTGAATGGATGGAGTCACTGACTAGTGAGCCGCAGGTAACAGGTTCAAGCCTCAGCTACAGCAGCAAGTCAGGATGTCAAATCAAATAGGTATTATTAGGAGTGAAATGGTTGTGTTTCTTCACCCCAACTGCACATGACATCAGTTTACATGTACGTTATTTTCAGTGATGAAGACAAACCGCACAGACGTTCACTGTACTTTAGTACATTTTGTAAACTTATGACTCTGAGTAGAGTATAGCCTGACTTAAACAAACAAATAACAACTTAGTATAGTCAGATTATCTTTTACACAACTTACATTTTGGAATCAAACTACCGAAACGAAAGTTGGTCACCACCGAAACGAAAGTTAAATCCGAAATAATCACTAAGTGTGGAGGCCAAAATCGTCCCCCCAAAAACCTGTTAGGAGTACGTTTCAGGCAATTTAGAGTTGATTGGTAGTACTTTGTAGTGACTTTTTTGGTCCCTAACACCACAAATGGTTTACATACTCTTTACGAATGTCTTACGCATCATTTGCTTAACATGAATGATAATTCTAGTAATTGTTTGGTGTCTGCATTCATGAAAGCCAGGTAGTTTGCAACAGGTAAGGAGAAAGTCCACATTAACAGACAGTTGTAAATGATGAACTGTCTTCACTTTACTATAGGGCACATAATAACATGTACTAAGGATTTATAGATACTTTAGGAATGTTTAACAAAGCATATGTTAAACATGAACAAGCTACCAATAGCTTGTATATATTATGTAACATCAGTTACAAATGATTTAATAATCATTTACAGATGTATTATACATGGCTTATTCATGAATAGTTACTAATACCTTTATAGATGATTTGTAACCGTAGTTATAAAGGTTTTAGTAATCATTTACGAATGTCAATAAACAGGTTGTTAATGATTTGTTAATAGTCTACAAACTGCTTATAAACGTTTATAAATGCTTTAGAATGGGTCGTTACAAATGATTTAATAATCTTTCACAGATGTATATAAATGGCTTATTCATGAATAGTTCACTACTTACTAATACTTTACAAATGATTTGTAACTGTAGTTATAAAGGTTTTAGTAATCATTTACGAATGTCAACAAACAGGTTCTTAATGATTTGTTAATAGTCTACAAACTACTTATAAACATGTATAAATGCTTTATAACGGGTCATTATTGTAAAGTGCTACCAGTTAACATAGTTTAAAGGAGTTGTTCACCCAAAACATTACTTTTTTTCTATCAATTACACACCCCATGAAGCCTTGAATTCATGGAGATGTTTTTGTTTGGCTTCATGGGGTGAGTAATTGATAGAAAATAAGTCATTTTTTGGGTGAACTACTCCTTTAACTCATTGAACACCACACCTTGATAGTAGAATCCTCTGTCCCCCGCCCCCACCCCTCCTTTCTCTGTAAATATACCTTACTATGGGTCAACTGAGTTGTATTCCAAAATATTTTGTATTGTATGTATTGCTGATGAATTGAGTACAGTGGACCACAATGGAAACAAGCCCCCTGGGGCTTTTTGTGTTATCCTTTTAAAAAATATATTATTATCCCATGATTTTGTAACCCCTATTTCTTCACCCAGTGCCAATAATCCTGTGCCCAACTCTCCCTCTACCAGCCTGGGGAGAGCCCCAAACTCCGCTCATGCTTCCTTCAATGCATGAGGAGTTAGCAGACCGCTTCTTATCCCCTGACAGGAGGGAGTTTCCCCCGTAGGATGTAGCGCGTGGAAGGAACACGTTATTCCAACCAGTTCCTTTCCCCTCCATCAGGCCATTGTTACAGTTATCATTCTTGGTGTGTGGATGGCCCTTTAGACCCACTTCTTTGACCAACCTTTTACTATACTTTATTTTTTCATCTTATTGACAAATTGCATGTACAATTGATGACAGAAAGTGTACAGTGGTCAAAAGCATAAACACAAGACAGCTCGAAAGCATATTTACGTTGTGGTCCTTTGATTGTGACAGGAGAAAGACAAGAGTGGGTATCTAGAAATAAACTACAATTAGTAAACTAGACGCGTCGCAATTCCGGGGAAATTGCAGAGTGTGGTTGCGCCGACGCGGTCGGGACTCCAGTAATACGCCGGGAGGAATACCGTCGGAGACTGCGCCGATTACATCGTCACGTCACTCCTGAGATCGCCTGCGTTTCATTTTGAGAGGATTGATCCCCCAAAAATCATGTTTTTGCATCAAACGGTTACATTTCGAGCATTCGTGGCGCCCCATATGGATCAAAGTAGAAATGCTTTTGGGGATTGGTTTAGTATACCACCCTCGACATGTGATTCAAATTTGGGATTGACCGGACGTTTTGTTCGTGATTTATGGCATTTTTGGTCAAACGGGCCCCTCCCGCTAACTTTGGAAGCCATTTACGGACGGACGGTACGGACTATCAAAATTCCGCTTGGATAGGTTTATCGCATGGGTCCATAGATCACGTGTACCGATTTGTGTGAGATTTGGAAAAAAATTGAAGGAAAAGGAGCAAAAAGTGTGTTTTGAAGAAAATTCAAAATGGCGGAAAATCTATCCTGACGCAAATGGGCGTGGCCTATATGGGAAGATGCGTCGTGACCCAAGGAATCCAGGGAAAAAGAAAATTTGATTTTACGACCTACGGTTCAAGAGTTATAGGCCAAAAGGTAAAGGGGGCTGTTATAGCGCCACCATGTGGCCGACTGGTGTGATTATTTTCTTAATAATTTTTCAAAAAACTATTAACCTCCCCTCCAAGTTTTGTAACTGTAGCCCTTACGGTTTCCGAGAAAAAAATACTTGAATGGGAGTTTTTGCAATTCCCATTAAAGTGGATGGGGAAATTTAATGCACTAATAAATCAATATCAAAAAATCTATCCTGACGCAAATGGGCGTGGCCTATATGGGGAGATGCGTCGTGACCCAAGGAATCCAGGTGAAAAGAAATTTTGATTTTAGGACCTACGGTTCAAGAGTTACGGGCCAAAACGTAAAGGGGGCTGTTATAGCGCCACCATGAGGCCGAATGGTGTGATATTTTTTTAAATAATTTGGGACTTAATTATGAATTTTCCCTCCAAATCTGATAACTCTAGCTCTTAAGGTTTCTGAGAAAAAAATACTTGAATTTGAGTTTTTTCACTTTTACATTAAAGTGGATGGGGACATTTAATGCACTAATAAATTAATATCAATTAAACTATTCAACCAATCTCTTAGCCCTATACACGCGCACGATTCCCGATTTAGACGGTCATTTTGATATGTGGCACGACATTGGGGGATAAAAACTGTGGGAGGAGATGCGCTCTAAAGTATTGTTTATCTATAAATAAAGAAACTAGACGCGTCGCAATTCCGGGGAAATTGCAAAGTGTGGTTGCGCCGACGCCGGTCGCGGGTCGCGGCCGCCGGGACTCGAGGAATACGTCGGGAGGAATAACGTCGGAGGCTGCGCCAATTACATTGTGTCGTCACTCCTGAGATGGCTTGCGTTTCATTTTGAGAGGATTGATCCCCCCGAAAATCATGTTTTTGCATCAAACGGTGACATTTTGTGAATTCGTGGCGCCCCCTATGGGTCAAAGTGGAAACGCTTTTGGGGACGCGTTGAGTAAATCACCCTCGACATGTGATTCAAATTTGGGATCGATTGGACGTTTCGTTCGTGACTTTTGACATTTTTGGTAAAACGGGTCCCTCCCGCTAACTTTGGAAACAATTTACGGAAGAACGGTAAGGACTATCATAATGCCGTTTGGATAGGTTTATCGCAGGGGTGCATAGATCACGTGAACCGATTTGTGTGAGATTTGGAAAAAAATTGAAGGAAAAGGAGCAAAAAGTGTGTTTTGAAGAAAATTCAAAATGGCGGAAAATCTATCCTGACGCAAATGGGCGTGGCCTATATGGGGAGATGCATCGTGACCCAAGGAATCCAGGGGAAAATAAATTTTGATTTTACGACCTACGGTTCAAGAGTTATAGGCCAAAAGGTAAAGTGGGCTGTTATAGCGCCACCATGTGGCCGACTGGTGTGATTATTTTCATAATAATTTTGCAAAAAACTATTAACCTCCCCTCCAAATCTTGTAACTGTAGCCCTTACGGTTTCCGAGGAAGAAATACTTGAATGGGATTTTTTGCAATTCCCATTAAAGTGGATGGGGAAATGTAATGCACTAATAAATCAATATCAAAAAATCTATCCTGACGCAAATGGGCGTGGCCTATATGGGGAGATGCGTCGTGACCCAAGGAATCCAGGTGAAAAGAAATTTTGATTTTAGGACCTACGGTTCAAGAGTTACGGGCCAAAACGTAAAGGGGGCTGTTATAGCGCCACCATGAGGCCGAATGGTGTGATATTTTTTTAAATAATTTGGGACTTAATTATGACTTTTCCCTCCAAATCTGATAACTCTAGCTCTTAAGATTTCTGAGAAAAAAATACTTGAATTTGAGTTTTTTCACTTTTACATGAAAGTGGATGGGGGACATTTAATGCACTAATAAATCAATATCAATTAAACTATTCAAACAATCTCTTAGCAAAATACAAGCGCACGATTCCCGATTTAGACGGTCATTTTGACATATGGCACAACATTGGGGGATAAAAACTGTGGGAGGAGATGCGGTTTGAAAAAAGTTTATCTATAAAGAAAGAATAAAGTGTATAGAGTACTATAGTCTGGTTGCCCTGTTGGGCAACCACACTAATAAAGTGTGTAGAGTACTATAGTCTGGTTGCCCTGTTGGGCAACCACACTAATAATATGTACTGTTGCATATTGTTGCTGTCGGGTGGAAACCTCATATGTCCAAAACGCTCTCTTTTTTTTGGGGCAAACGTGACAGCCGATGGTGTTGCTTTGACTGTGATGTATTTCCATCAATGCTGCCTCTACAGTACTTTTTAGCAGCTGCAAAGCTGCTGCTCTACAAACAGGCTGAGACATAGTCCGACACCTAAGTGACACCTAAGTGTCTTTGGCTGTCCTGGCTGTCCTTCACTCCTTTAAGCCAATGGCGACACGAATGGGGAGACGGCCCGCCCCCCCCCCGCAGTAACCGTGATCCGCTGCGCTCCCCTCATTCACAGACAGTGCAAGTTTTACTGCAGCCTCAGGCAGGAGGGTTAGCCTAAATGCTAGCGTGCTTCATTAGACCTAGTTTGGCTATTAAGTTATTATTTGGCCATGTTCACACTGACTTCAATCTTAGCTATTGTTGGGAAGACCCGTGTGGTGTCAAAAAATGTTGCCACCACTTATATAAAAAACATTAGAGCAGAATGTAGCTGCTAATAATATGACTGTCAAGTCATTTTTATTTCTTGTTTTTCTTTGCCCTGTAATCTGCTTCGAACTGCTGTACTGTCTTTGGCGACTGATGTTCCTCAAAAGGATCAATAAAGGTCTTATTTTCGATTCAAATTCAAAAGCAGCAAAAATTGATTTTTATTATTATTATTTTTTTAATGTATTTATTCGCACAATAAAAAAAAACAGTACAAAGGTAACATTAGTAGTATTAAAAAAAAGTGCAGGTGAGGAAGGAAACCCATATACTGTAGGGCTTATGCACAGTTCTCAAATGTATGCCAAAAATATAAAAAGTTGAAACATGGAGATGAGAGATTTCTGGCCGACGACGTATCAAAACACAATGAAACATTTAAGTTACATTTGGTTCAGTTACATCATGGTTGATCTTTTTAGGCGCACCCTCTCACACCCTTTCATTTTCACCCTCTCTCTGAGTTCAATTAATTTGGCTGTGTAAATTCTGCTGAAACGTCATCCGCTTTTGTCGTCACCAAATGACTCATTTTGCAGCAGCGGCTCTTTGACAATAATAGCTGTGATGGGATTTAATGACCATGTGCTAAGCTACTCCATTGTGTTTTATCTGTCAGCGCTTTGATATGAAGGGGTAATGAGAGGGTGTGATTCAGGCACCGTGGGACTCGGAGGATTACATTTTTTATTATACCTCCTTGCATCCGAGAGAATGGTGCAATTTGCAAACTCCTTTTCTCTGAGCAGGTAAAATCTGACCGAGCAGATTCTAAAAAGGGCCCTGAGTGCTCACAGGGTACGATCAATCACACAGTTGTGTTAGAGATGTGTTGTTGTTGTAGCCCAGTGGTTCTCAACCTGTGGGCCGGGGGCCCGCTGGAGGACTTTGCAAGTGGGCCCTCAAATAATTTGGCAAAACACTAAGATTTTAATGATAATATAACATTAAAGGAATAGTTCACCCAAAAAATGACTTATTTTCGATCAATTACACACCCCATGAAGCCTTGAATTCATTCATTGACTCAAAGAGACCCGGATACATTAGCATCTTTCCACCGGTAATCACATTATTGGCTTAGGAATGCGGAAAAAAACACCATGAATTCAATGCTTCATGGGGTGTGTAATTGATAGAAAATAAGTAATTTTTGGGGTGAACTACTCCTTTATATATATATTTTTTGACTTCTTTAAAATCTTGAAAAGTGAGTTGTGATTGCTAAATTGGAAACTAAAGTATACCATGTTAGTTCCATTGATTGAAGCCGGAACACAATCAATTGATTGATCGTAACATGCTCTGAAAATTCACGCGGCCCACCCATCGTCTGCCGTGTTAAGTGGTCAGATGGGTGGGCCCAGAACGCCTTTGAGATTTTCAAGTGGGCCCTGACCCCCAAAAAAAGATTGAGAACCACTGTTGTAGCCAAAGCATGCCAAGGTGTGAGACCCGTCAGTTTAGTTTGTGCATGTTCACACAGCCCTGAGAAGATATATAATCCACCACAGGAAATTAAAACACCTGTATAAGTGTTATGGGGCTTTAACATTACAAATTATGCATAATGACAGCCCTTTACCTCACCCATCTTATCATCAGCTTATCATCAACCCCATAACCATGACTTCCACTCCTAATCTACTACTTCATTTTCCATTTTGTGGTCATTTTGTGGGGTTATCCCCCCCCCCCCCCCCCCCCCCCCCCCGCCGTAGCCGTCGCTGAGGATATTATTAGTCCTGGTTCAACTTCCAATACACAGCTTACAACTTGACCCCATGAGAGGACAGGAAGGAAGGATTTTAGTTTTCATTTTACTTCAGAGGAAAATAGAGAAAAGTGTGAGAGAGAGGGGGAACACATAATCTACTCCATCATGCAGGGGTGTTGCTTGCCAAAAAAACCAAAAAGGAGTTAGGAGGGACGAATGATAAGGGACAGGTCAATTTTTAAAGAAGGGTACCCCTGGAGAAAATGTATGTGCCCTAATCTAAAATGCCATGACCCTCCCTTTGACTAAAAAAAAAAATCAATGACCAAGTGATTTAAAAAAAAAGATTAACCCTCCCCGCCTATAGGAGTGTCACGATATATTGTCCCACGATATAGCCTATCGTGGTATTAAAATGTGACAATACATGAGAAAAGAACATTAATAATGTATCATATCGATATCATTTTGCCCAACATAATGTATGTATCGTGAAACCCTCCCCATCAAATACAACAAAATGACATTTAAAACTGATAATATGTCAGATGTTTTGCTTTCCACATTGATTAGAACATTAGTCAGTCTTGCTAAATGCACAGTGTAGTGTCTGTAGTGGTAGCAGAATGGACAGTGTTCTCAACTTATGTGCAACAACCTATGTGGGAAACCCATTGAATCCTGATCAGATTGAAGAAAGTTGAATATTTGGTAGTCAGTAGTTTACAACTTGTGTCACTCTGTCCTTTTAATTATTAACTACAGTGACTACACTGTTGCCTACATGTAACAAATTAGGCTATCGATTATGGCCTGATGATTCTGGTTTTACTTGTGGAGCTAGGCTGGCATCTATACATAACTGTCCATATAGATCCAAATTAATCACATGCACAGAATTACTTCAAATTATTATGAATATCCAGTTATAAATTGGTCATTGTAACCTACCTAGTGTATGTAATTCTATGAGCAACAAAAACACACTTAAAAGAGGATATCTCTGTGTTGGAAATTAGGATAATGCATCTCTCCAATATACCTAACCCCTGTTGAAGTGTTGCTTAATTGTTCAACCACCATCGTTAAGATGCTGAATAGATTTGACTGGGTCGTTCACACTCGCTGTGCGTTGATGGCTTGTTAACGACCGTCAATGATTCTAAATAGACCAAGGTGTTACTGGATTTGAATCATTTGTATCCTTTGAAATAGAGAGGGGTCATTGACCACTGTTCTGCTGTACTAAAAAGGTATATAAAAAACGGACTATTTTATCAATTCAAAATTGCATGACCCTCCCTTGGATTCAAAGTAAAATTAGCTGACCCTCCCTTGTACTAAAATTAGAAAGGCATGACCCTCCCCTATTTTCCTCCAGGGACCCCCTTCTGTAAATTTCGACTGGTCCCTAAGCTATCTGCTCTTGGTACGTGACACAGTCGTACTAATGTATATACCAGTGGTTCTCAAACTTTTCTGGCTTCTGTACTGTACCCCTTTTCCTGGTTTTAAGAATCCAAGTACCCCATGTACCTAACAACAAGTTTTTGCAAAAGAAAATCAGCAAAATATGGCCATAGCCATCATATCGTTAACCTGACGCTACCAGATCCAAGAAGCTTGCTCCACACATTGTTTCACAGCTTATTGAGGAACCTGGTTACTCAATACCGGCAGGGTCAGGTTATCATATCGTTGCTGTCAGGCAGAAATGATCTCCATATTCTAACTTGTTGTGTTTTTTCATAAATTAATGCCCTACTTGATCATACTACAGCGTCACACAAAAGCACCAAAAGTAGCAGATCTGCAAGCTCGAAACGCGGCGCGAAGCGACGCGTTTCGAGCTTGTAGATATGCTACTTTTGCAATTGTTTTATTTGGATCCTGAAAAGTAACAGTTTTGGACATATGAGGTTTCCACCCGACAGACGATAAGATGCTATGACTTAATGATGATAACCCATTAGAAAAAATATAACATTACAAATAAGGGTGAAAGAGTTGCAATTAGTGCCTCCTGAGTAGATGCATTTATTTAATTGTGTCCATATGAGTGTTCAGTCCACATCTGATATCAATATATTAAAAATAAAACAGCATAACAGCAAATTCAATCTTTCTGTTCAATAACGGTTGTGTTAGTTTTTTTTAAGGTAATTTGACAAAAGTGTCAATCTGCTGATCTGTAAGGTGTTAAATCCACCTTACGGATCAGCAGCTTGACACTTTGGTCAATGTTTAACATTAAACATGACAGTAAAATAAATGTTCCATTTTCCACTTTCTACCACGTGCCCCCCACCCCGCCCCACGCACCCCCATTTGAAAACCACTGGTATAAACCAAGCATTCGGTTCCCTTTGCGCATTCTCAGAGTTAAATGAGCACTGGTGATTGCACTGTGCAACAGGTCAGATGACTATAGGCCTGTGTCTATGTGGCTTATGTCACCACGACACTGACAGTCCTATAGTGTAATTGTGAGAACAATGACCTAATGAATGGCTCAAACAATGCGTCACCTGCTATGCTATGTCAGTAATGGCTTTTTTTCTCCTCTTGCAGGGGCCCCTGCTCTGAATTGCCCAGTGTGCCTCGCTCCTAGGGACACATTCCTTGCCATAGGGGACAACGTCCGCCCCCCGCATCAATTGGCCTTATTGTTACCAATGCCACCACTCTTTGTCACCACAAACAAAACTCTGGTTGAGAGGGGAATGGCCGTCGAGTTGATGGAATTTCAAACGCGTACACAGACACAGCTAGACACACGCACTCAAACTCCATACCAGACACACCAGACACAATTGGTGTTAAAAAAAATCCCTGCACACAGAAATTCCTGTCCTTTGAAAGAGATTAACTTTGAAAGTAAAAAAAAAAGCACAGAGGCAGCATTGTACGCACAGTAAAATCATTGGTGTTAATTTCACTCAGAAGAGCATACAAATGGAACCAAGTGGACCCGTAATTCCCTTTGTACGCTCTTCTGAGTAAAATTAACACAGAGGATTTGCCTGTGAAAACACGGAACAGAGAACAACATGGACCAACGAGCCGTGAGCCGTCTGAACCCTGATAATGTCACAGGGTACAACTCCACTCAAATTAGCTGCGTCTCGTTTCGTCTCGTTCTCAAAATTATCCCAGTTCCAAAGCGCCGGTTACACACAAACATCGCTACACACCGACTCTCACACTTGTTTTACTATACTTGTGAGGACATCAGCAGTTTAAGATATCTTCCTGGCCCTCACATTTCTCTTGTCAGGACCAGATCACAATGTCTTGTTCTCAATGTTCTACAATACTTGTGGGGACATTCAGCCCTCACAAGTATAGCAATATAAGTACACACACACACACACACACACACACACACACACACACACACACACACACACACACACACACACACACACACACACACACACACACACACACACACACACACACACACACACACACACACACACACACGGTAATATAATGGTGAGCTGCCATATCAGCGTCGTCTGACAATGTACAGCTGACAGCCAACCGATAGATGTGTTCTCTGTTAGTTAGACGGGCAACTAAATATGCACCAATTTCGCTGTGTTGGGTTTCACTGTGTGTGTGAGCAAGGCATTGCTGTGTGTGTGCGTGTGCATGAGCGTGTGTGTGAGCGTGTGTGTGTGTGTTTACGTGGCTATAAATGTCAAACTAAAGGTCACAACCTTTGTCTGTTCTGTCTTTCTGACAAACTTCCTCACACACACACACACACACACACACACACACACACACACACACACACACACACACACACACACACACACACACACACACACACACACACACACACACACACACACGATGAGAAGGGAAGGGAAGGAGGAGGGAAGAAAAGCAAAAAGAGATAGTAAGAAGAGTAGATACATATGATAGATAGACAAACGGACAGACAGACAGACAGAGACGGAGACAGAAACCAGTGATGGGCAATTAACCGGAAATATTTAATTACCCAGCAAACAGAAAGCTCTTCAGCTTCGATTTCAAAAGAGCTAAGAGCTGTATTAGCAGACCTGCAGTTTTCTGGGAATTCCAGATATGAGAGATGTGGTAAAAAAAAACACGAAAAAGAAAAACTGAATGCTGCTTCTCCACGTTTAGCCGTAACTCTGGGTTCAGAGAGCAGACCCTGTCCCAAGTGATCTGAGAGGTCTGGAGGGTTCATGATGGTGCAGAAGCCAGCGTAAGGATCTAACAACTGGAGCCATATATGCTCCACTTTTTTGATATAGGCTCTATTCACAGCAGCCATATTATGAAGACATTCACAGGTGTTACTAATGAAGGCTCTATTCCATTCTGGTGCATGTTGGCTCACTGGAAACACTCTGTTACACCAGTGGGTCTACAGTTGGGGTCCAGGGACCGTCATGGGCTTCCAAATGGCCCCTTACAGGTGTGTAACTCTGAGAGTGTACAAATGGAACCAAACGGACCCGTAAGGGTCACTCTCAGAGTTATGGGGCTCGTGGAAACCACTGTGCTACACTAAATGGATCAGAGCCTTCATTAGTATCATTGGTAACACCTGGGAAGGAAGTGATAATATGGCTGCTGTGCATAGAGCCTATTAGTGAGGACTCGAGCAGCAGCTTTCTGAATCGACGGCAGCTTTTTTTTTAGGGAAGTGGTTCTTCCCTAAAACCCCCTAGGGTCCTTGAAAGAGTTCCAGAGAGTCCCCTGCATGCGAAATTAGTTAAGATATAGCATCACAGTCAGTTTAACCACCTTAGCCCCATTTTATACTTCGGCTAGCAGATCTACAAGCGGATAGCAGATCCACAAGCTCACAACGCGTCGCATCGCCACGTGATGTAGATCAGCTTGCAGATCAGCTATTTTTGAACATTTTTCAAAACTTTTGTAACATTTAGGAATAAATCGTATGAGGGTCCCTGCCTGGCACAACATCTTTTCAGATGGGGGTCCGTGGCCAAATACCCAGTTATATAATATTAATGATATGAATTTGGGGGTCCTTCCTTGACATGAAAATGTTTGAGAACCACTGTTTTAGGGAGATGTGTAAATACACTGTTACAGTAGTTGAGTCTGCTGATTAGATGGCAGAGTATAAATGGTTTATTTACCCAGGACAGGAATCCACTCAACCCACACAAACAGCAACATAGAGGTCCAAATGCGTACCCTTTTTCAGAGTTAAATCACCACTCTGGATTTGACTGCATGCTCGTGATTAACCCTTTAAGACCCGGAACGCATCTGTGTCACTTAAGATTTCTTTGGCTATTCAAAAAAGCTGCATGCTCGTGATTAACCCTTTAAGACCTGGAACGCATAGCTGTGTCACTTAAGATTTCTTTGGCTATTCAAAAATAGCAGATATACAAGCTCATGGCGCGGCACCGAGTGCCGTGCCATGAGCTTGTAGATCTGCTATTTTTGAAAAATCGTGAAAAATATTTTTTTATATTTTTTTTCCGAAAAACGGTTATGATTTAGAAGATTTTTAGAAGCGGCCTCAGGTCTTAATGAAGCCCTCCCATGGGGGAAGTGCAAATCGCTACTGAGCAACTCAAATAACCTCTTTATCTATCCTCAGCGGAGCTATTTGTGAACTGAAAATTGAGGGTCCCTCACGCTCACAGAACCTACAGATCCCTCTAGGGGCCCTTGGTCTAAAGTGACCCAAACAGTACCGATCATCTCCTCAGCTTGTAAACACACACACACACACACACACACACACACACACACACGGGGCCCGCGTGCCACAGCTGTACTGCAGCTGTTACTGAGCCAGCTAACTGCTGCAGCTGCGATACGCTATGTGCTGCAAGTGATGGACCAGAAGTTTTCACCATGAAATCAGCACCATTTATACATATATAAACATATACTGCGCGCGCACACACACACGCACACACGCACACGCACACACGCACACGCACACGCACTCGCACTCGCACACACACACACACACACACACACACACACACACACACACACACACACACCGTTATCAGCTTGCCCAGGGTTATTCAGCTGACAACGTGTTGCTTGGCGATGTGTTCAGGTTTCACTAGAGCGGGTTATTGCGTGGCTAAATTTGTCTCTCTCTCTCTCTCTCTCTCTCTCTCCCTCACAATGGGTTGTAAAACTGCTATTTCTTCACCATTTTTGACAATTTTCACCTATAATGACATGCCCAAAATAGGAATGTCAGGAAGGTGGTTATCGTGTTGTCCTCGTGTGATCCTGTTAGGACGTGACCCCGCAACCCACTTTTTGGGGATCATGGGAAAACAGAGAAACATTTGTTTTATAATTTACATATTTTCCCCGTCCACTGGAGTCTACGTTCTATCAAAAGCATGTTTTTTTTGGGGGGGGGGGGGTGATTTTCAGACCTATTTTTGTGTTTTGCTGCTCGTTGGGGTTGAAGGTTTGCCTTTCCCCACAAAACTATTTTCGTTTCCATTTTCTCTCATAAAACTGTTTTTGCTGAGCATAACTATGCCAGACTTACATTTAAAAACATCAAAGAATGGTAACATGGCATGAAAATACAAAATGATTGTCAAGCAAGTAAAATCAAACCCAAACGCATAACTAGAAAGACCCAGTAGAGTACCCTAAAGGCCTAAACCCTAATAATGATTATAGAAACGTACGCAGTGACATTTCTATGTACAGACGTAAAAGTAGTGCAGAATGTGATTATTACCAGTTGTACATCATCTATATTGTCTGCCTCCTTGTCTCTCTCATACAGTACACATTCCTTTTTTACCGTCCTCCATATGTCTCCCAGATGTGTAAATGGTGCATACATGGTGCGGACGCACAGGCAACCAATTTGCTAGTTCCAATCCATATAGCCTCAAGGGGCCGTGTCCTACAAGCCCAAGGGATTGTTCTGTGATTATTAATTCACAAAAATGACAAGGATGTTGTTGTTGTTGTTGACCCATTTGAAAAATATCCCGCAATCAAGGTCCTTGGTCTGCTAGCAGCATACGCATGATATATGAGGCTGATTTGCCCAATAGTATGCTAGATTAGCTGTCTCACACACACTGGGGGCCAACATTCCGTGAAAATAGCCAATTTACACATCGCAGTGAGATTGTAGATCGGCTCTTTTGGGGCGTTTGTGTAGCGGGGAAAAAGGAACGGGGCTAGTACAGAAGCCTGGGGGACTCCTGTCAGCTAAGTAGTTAAAAGACAAAAATCTTTTACTTTTCAGGGACCGCAGAGTTTGGTCTCAGCTTACCTGTTGCTATGCAAAGTGTAGGCTCATGAAATACTGCCGGGGACGAGTTGGACAATGGCCGGGGAGGGGGGACGTCGTAAAATATGTCATAATTTGCGGAGAGATGCTTGGCAAGCACTTTCATAAAGTAAGCCAAGTCTATGTACGCTACAGCTATGCAAAGTAATGTGTTTAGGTCAGCTGCTATCATTAAGGCTTGTTGCCGACTATTGCAAAAAAAATAACAAAGGATGTGGTAGCCCACACACCTGACACCATGGAGTGGAGACCGATCTAAATTAGACGCACGTTCATTGTTTTCCACGTTCACATGTACACGACATAATTTTTCCTGCATCTCTGTAACCTGTCGAATGTATACAGGGCTGCTTTGGCACCAGATGCCACAGTGGGCTGTCATTTCCCAAAGGAATGCCTCTAATTGGTGTCATATGACAGCCAATAGGATCTTGTGTCAGCCGGCGCTACAGAAAAGCAGCGGCCGTGAAAAGCAACTTTCTGTCGCAAATGCAAAAGAGGAAGTCATTAATTATGGCACGTAACTGTTAAGTAAATTAACAACTATAACTGCCTTCTCAATTCAACTCTCAAAATCTCAGAGCATTTTATTTAAAATATTTAAGTGTGCAGTCTGTCTTCTTCATGGATATACTGTATCACAAACCACAAACATCATTTCGTCTCTGTCGGGTGGAAACCTCATATGTCCAAAACTGTTACTTTTCAGGATTCAAATTCAAAAATAGCAAAAATAGCAGATCGACAAGCTCAAAGCGCGTCGCTTTGCGCCGCGTTTCAAGCTTGTAGATTGATACTTTTGTGTGACGCTGTAGTAGGATCAAGTAGCTGGCGTTAATTTACGAAAAAACACAATAAGTTAGAATATGGAGATAAGAGGGTTCTTGCCCGACAGCAGCGATTTTCTCCAGACATATCCTGGAGGTAGAGCGCAGCAAAACGACGTCAATTTAGGTGACAGATCAGGATACAATGTGAGTCAGCAGGGTCCGTCGCCAGGCTTGCCATCTTTTCGTTTGTTGGGGGGGGGGGGGGGGGTTTGTTCCCTGAATGGTTGTTCTGAATGGAGCCAATTAAAATAATTTCCCACCCAACTTTTCTTTTTTTTCCTCCCCCGAGGCTCAGGAAGACCTAAGCATAGCAGAATACTGAATAATAACTCCATGGAAATCCATTATGGCTTCATGTAATTTTAAAAGGGGGGGTTTAGGAGACAGTTTTGCTGTTTGTTTTCGAGCAGGAATAATGGAGGAGGAAGGCTCCAGACAATAAAAGGGCCCTCAAATCAAGCCTGCGAACGACACTGCAAACAAATTAGTAAGACAGAGGCCCGTCAAAGTCAGCCTTGAATAAAACTCTCTCACACACACAAAACACACACTCACTCTCTTTCTCTCTCTCTCTCTCTCTCTCTCTCTACTGAAAATACTCCCTCTTTTCATCTTTTTAATTTGTCATATTCCGCACATAAATGTTTAAAAGATTCAGCTTGCTTTAACCACTTAAACCCTATGCATGGGGTCCCCCAAGGGTCTATGAGGGTCCCGTGCTTTTCGCTCCTTCAACAACAAATCTCTTCGCCAAAATAGCAGACATTATGCAAGCTCACAGCACGCCGCATCATCCAATGGTTGTCTATTTTCACAGAATGTTGGCCTATTATAACATGCCCAGAATAGGGACGGCTAGGGTGCATGTGGTTCAGGTATAATGGCAACCTGCAGCGTAGGGAAATGATTTGTTGTGTTGATAGCAGAGAATGGCTTGGCAGAGAGCCAACAACAGGCTACATGGAAAGTATTCACTATGTTGATCCACAAAGCTGCATACTTAACAGAATGCATCTGTCTATTGTATCTAGGTTCTGTCTGTCTGTCTGTCTGTCTGTCTGCCTGCCTGCCTACCTGCGATAGACAGACAGCAATTACACAGCTTGCCAGTTTACTTTCAACTTTCAATGTTATCCAACTCAGCGGTTTCTCAACCTTTTCTGTATCAGGGCCCACTTGAAAATCTCAAAAGTGTTTGCGGCCCACCCATCTGACCACGGTCAGATGGGTGGGCGCGCGCATTTTCAGAGCATGTTTATTTTGAAAATCAATCGTACTTACTTTTTAATATAATATTTTATTATATTATTTTATCATATTAACCCATTCAATCCGGGAACGCAACTCTGTCATTTTAGATTTCTTTGGCTAATCAGAAATAGCAGATATCAGTGGTTCTCAAACGTTTTCATGTCAAGGACCCCCAAAATGATATGTATTTGGCCGCGGACCCCCATCTAAAAATATTTTGTTCCAGGGACACCAAGAAGCAAAGATTTTAATTTAAAATGTTAGATATATTCAAAGATTTACACTCATTTTCACAAAAACAAATACAAAATTGCAGATCTACACTAGAGCTTGCATGTTTGCTATTTTTGAATAGCGTAAGTATAAAATAAAAATAATGTTACAGAGATGAGTTCCTGGTATTAATGGGTTAATATCATATTGTCGTTAAAATCTTAGCATTTTGCTAATTATTTGGGGGCCTGCTTGCAATACCCTCACGGCCCTCCAGTGGGCCCGGGCCCACGGGTTGAGAACCACTGATCTAACTCATGACATCGCTTCTCCACTGGCCGATTTCATCACAGATGAAATCTCACTAATTAAAACATGCCTACTAATTGATTTCCATCAGACTCATAGTATGGCGTTCATTTGGTGTGCAATGTCAGTGCTCATGCACGCACGTGCGCACACATACACACACACACATGACCATCAGAAACCCAGACTGTAGGGCAGCTTGTAGTCCCCAGGTCACATGGTGTGAACTCAGTGGTGGAAGAAGTACTAAGCAATACCACAATAGAAAAATACTCTGTTACAAGTCAAATCTACTTGTAGATCAGCTATTGTTGAATAGCTAAAGTATAAAATAGGGCTTACATTACATTACATTACAGTCATTTAGCAGACGCTTTTATCCAAAGCGACTTACATTCAACATAGGTAGGGAACGAAACTACTAATCACCAGAAGTCTTAAGTGCATTTCCTGCAAAAACAAGCAACCAAGAGTATACCTAGCGCTAGGGTAAAAGTGCAATATATCAGCTACCTACTTTCTTAAACAGATGAGACAAAATAGCTAAATCAAATGAGCACGAGCTAAAACAAATAAGTGTATCGACTAAACAAGATCCAATAAAACAATACAACAATAAAACAAGAGTTCGTACAACTAGTTAACAACAAGTAGGCCAGGCAAAGAGGAAGGGTAGTGTTTCCTGAAGAGGTGGGTTTTCAGCCTGCGGCGAAAGATGGGCAGTGACTCTGCTGTCCTGACATCAGTGGGAAGTTCATTCCACCACTGTGGGGCCAGAACAGAAAAAAGTCGTGACCGTGTGTCGACCCTTGAGGACCCTTGAGTGACGAGGCAATCAGTCGCCCCGAGGTGGCAGACCGAAGTGGTCGGGCAGGGGTGTAAGCATCGACCATAGCCCGGAGGTAAGAAGGAGCTGTTCCTTTCACTGCCCTATAGGCTAGCACCAGGGTTTTAAACTGAATGCGAGCCGCTACGGGGAGCCAGTGTAGTGGCTTAAGTGGTTAATGTATGTTTTTTTGTAATAATAATTAAAATCTGCCAAGTAACTTGTAACTAAAGCTGTCAAATAATTGTAGTGGAGTCAAAAGTAAAACATTTGACATGTAGTGGAGAGTAAGTACAAAGTATAAAAGAATTGAAATACTCAACCGAAGTCAAATAAAGTGCCTCAAAATTGTACTTCAGTACAGTACTTAAGACTTAAGTAGATGTACTTAGTTACTTTCCACCTCTGTGTGAACTGATCCATGGTCAGTGTTCTGAAGCAGAAGCTAATGTTTATTGATCTGTTTCAGAGGCTCGCTTTTCTGACCTCAGAGACCTGCTGCTCACGTTACTTCACCAAACTCCACCACTCCATCTGTCTCTTTGATTTGTGGAGATGTGAGCTCCTCTACTGTCCTTTCCTCTAATCTCCTCTCCTTTCCTCCACTCCCCTCATGTCCCTCCACTCCTCTCTCCTCAAGTCTCTCCTTTCCTCTCCTCCCCTCATCTGCCTCCATTCATCCTCTCCTCCCCATCCACCTCCCCTCTTTCCAAACAAGTGTGTTGTAGCTGGGCCTAATCCTGTGTGTATTTTAAACACTAAATACCAGGAAGAAACTATGAATGCAAACAGATTATTATCCATTTCACAGTTTTCTATAAGTACCAGCCAACCTGCTGGTACCTACAGTACCATGTCGGCCGCTTCAAATAACCTATGAAGAAGTGGGGCTTGGCAGACAGTTAGTCAGTTAGTCATGTTGACTAAGTTGCAATGTGTATTCAACTGTTTTGTTTAAAAAAAAAGAATTATGGCCTGGGCCGCAGCGTGGCGGTCCAGGCACCCTAGGCTGCAATGCCAGCCTGACAGCGTGTCGCGGGTTCCACTCCCGTTCCCGACGACCTTTGCTGCGTGTCACCCCCCCATCTCTCTCCCCATTTCCTGTCAGCCTACTTTCCCTATCCCTCTCTAATAAAGGCATACAAAAGCCAAAAAAAAAATCTTTAAAAAAAAGAAAAAGAATTATGACCAAAATAAAACTCACTAACTAACAGTGCAGCATGTTAGTGCAGCAAGTCAGAGCAGACTGCTGGAGTGTTGGGCAACCCCATATGCATGATAGTGATATGCAACTGACTTCTGCCAAGACCCGCCCCAGACCCGGAAAAGTCGCGCTGTTGAGTGACAGTTGGGGCAAACGCATTCCCCACAACATCATTTACTATTCTGTCCCTATCGGTACATAACTCGAACGGCGCTGAGTCGTCGCGGGCACTCGCGCCTGGAGGCGCTCGGGCTCGACTCCTCAGCCTCAAGGTCTGCTGAGTCGGCGCGCCTCCGTCATGGTCCAAAACTATACTTTATTAGCCAAAAAAAAGTTGTCTGCGGTTGTCGGAAAAAGAGTGCCCCCAGCGGGATTCGATCTCGAGCCTCAGGGTCGGCAGGCTAACGCCTAGTGAGGCACGCATAGATTGGTGAAGCAATAGGAAGCCCCGCACGAAGCCGGGCGGCTGGGTTTGGATACGCCCTTCAAGACCATCGATTGGGCTCGTTCTGTCAGTCTAATGTGAAGTGACCTGGCCGCTT
Source organism: Gymnoscopelus microlampas (assembly GCF_963454915.1). Taxonomy (NCBI): domain Eukaryota; kingdom Metazoa; phylum Chordata; class Actinopteri; order Myctophiformes; family Myctophidae; genus Gymnoscopelus; species Gymnoscopelus microlampas. The sequence continues at coordinate 13,506,878 of NC_139951.1, forward strand.
GTTTCTCTTGATAAATCTGGCACACCTGCATTACACCTGCAATCTATTATAGGGAGGAAGTGAACAGATATCGACTGAAGCAGCAGCAAGGCAATGGCGCCGCCCCGGAGAAGGGCCAAGATTAAGATTAAGATTAATACAGACCACCTTCGGAGCCCGGCCTCTTCGACGTAGGACCAGAAACGAGGGCATCATAACGTTGAGCTGGCCATCTTGACAATACACGAAAGAAGTAGCAGCCAACCTGCTAACTCCCCGCTCCCCCCTCCTGCTGAGCCCAGCTTACTTGTGTTTAAAGCTTCACTGTCACAAAGGTCCAGGAAATGTCAAGTAGCTCATGTGCTGTGTGTGTGTGTGTGTGTGTGTGTGTGTGTGTGTGTGTGTGTGTGTGTGTGTGTGTGTGTGTGTGTGTGTGTGTGTGTGTGTGTGTGTGTGTGTGTGTGTGTGTGTGTGTGTGTGTGTGTGTGTGTGTGTGTGTTTGTGTGTGTAATGTGCTGTACACAGTTTGACACCCTGACATGTCATGCATGCATGGGGGGTTGTGGAAACAGAGAAGCCATGCTGGTTCTCTACACGAAGATGTCACATATTTAATGTTAACAACACATTTGTTCTGTTTCCTACCCAGTCTTTATGGCTGGTAGTATGGGTTAGTAGTATAGGTCCATAGTTGCACTAGGGCTGCAACTGAAACTATCGATTATTTTCTTAGCGATTATTCTATAGATTACTTTTTGAGTGGTGCCAACACTCCTACATTTGACCGTGTGTGTCCGTCCGTCCATCTGTCCGTCCGTATGTTTGAGCACGGCCTCAACAGCTGCAGCTGATTGCAAGACAAGGATGCAACCAGTTACACTAATTCAAAGGCACCACTCTCTTCACACTGGGTGTGATTTTTTTAATTTGATTCATCAATTTATCGGTGAAGCGTGTTTTTTAAATTTATTTCTTATACATCAACAAATCAATTAACCACTTCAGCGTTATTGTATAGGCTACTTAGTCGCACAATGGTCTCGTGCAAGAATAGTGAAAATGGCACATGTACAAGCTAAAAATGCCATGACATGCCAAAAATAAGGATTGATTATTAATTGATTATTTTCTTAAATTATTGATTATTTTTCATAAATCGACTAAATCGATTAGTTCGACTAAGTGTTGCACTTCTACCATGCCTTTTTTAATTCTTTTTTAGCCTTACTACAGCCTGGATTTAGCAATTTTCTTCCCTCTAAGAATCAGGTAGGCAAATATTTACAAAAGAGATATGCAAATGCAAAGAGCTATGCAAATCAGTGTTTTTATGTATAGGGTCCTGTCTCCATTGTAGATGCAAGTACAAAGACAGTTGAGCACTAATAATGAACCTGACGATGCATATTTGTGAAACATGTTATTTTCTGTGGAACTTACTACTTAAATAAAATCAGTCCAGCAGGAAAGGTTTTTTGGAGGAGTGAGCAGTCCTTTCCTATGGATATGAATCCAGAGATGAAGGTTTAATTCTTGTTTGTCTGAAAACGACTACTGCTACTAATTATCTCCATTCACACACTTTGCCAACTAAATACACACCACATCAATGGAAGGGAGAGATCTAAGCTGCGCTTGACAACAAGGACGTAGCCAGGCCAGTAATACCTGTTCCTGTGATTGACAGGAGATTGACTCTGTGACTCTCCCTCAGGGCTGTTCTTTAGCTGGAGGGCGGCTGTGTATGACACAGTATATAATTAAAGTAAGAGTCATATACATAACAAGATTGGGACAATATGTCATCCTCATTAACTTCCACAACCACAAAAACACATCTCCCAGAACTCAAGTATTGTTTGATGTGGCCATATTCCAGAATATACTGCAAATTCAGCTCAGACAGAAACTTTGTTTGAATTTGTTATAACTTTTTTGGACAAATCCTTATTGCAGTAGGCAGCATAATATGTTCTAACATGTTCTATATCAAATGTATATGTGATACTTCTCTAGATCTGTCTGTAACAGGTTCAATGATTGATTATAGACCACAGCCGGGTTCTGGATCAAAGTTGTCATTGTTATTTCCAGTGCTTCAAAGTGCAATGCCTTGGTTACAAATAAGACTCGGAGTCGGAATGCCTTAGTTGTTGTTGTAACCAAAATGCAGACAGCCACATGGAAATAAGATGTCAGAAGATAAGATAAACCTGTCAATCTCTGTAGAGTGTGTGTGTGTGTGTGTGGGGATGGCTTATTTATCTTGTGCTCATCGGTGCACAACAGGTGTGTTGTCAGTCACACCTAAGAGTTTAATTAGTTTGACTCAGGCCAGGTGTGACTGCTTTAGGGTATGGGCACATGAGCGCGAGAAGGGAAGTAGCCAATGCATGTGTCACGATCATAAAATTTTACTTCACGATTGACAAATAATCCTTCTGTGTAGTTTTGTCCAGTTTTTCTGTTCTCAACTTCCTATTTTACTGGTTTTATTGGTAAGTAATGATTTTATTCTCTGTACAGCACCTTGTAACAACACTTGCCTTGAAAGGCGCTATAAATAAACTTCACCTTATCGGCGGACATACGCCAGTATGCTGCAGGCTGATGTACGTTCCTTTAACAGGAGGAAGGCTGAGAGCTCACATCACAACAAAGTTATGGGTCTGTTCACTGCGCGAGTCTCTCTCTCACACACTGATGGGTCTAATTTTGTACCATTTTCTTATGGATCTAAAGTGCACCATTTTCCATTTGTATGTGTTAATATGGTTAATAGTATCAGTGCCTCTCAGGCAGCCTGCAACATTGTTTTGGTCTGATGGGCTCCTTCAGCTCATGTCAACAATATTAGATAGCAGGTTAATCTCGTTGCCACACGGATTTGTTGTTATAAACTCTGTGCATAAATGATACCCCAACCTTGGTTGCCCAGGAAACGGAGCCATTCAAGACATAACTGACGGCTGACGTGATGACGAAAGGCGTAACCCCACGTTATGTGTATAATTACTCTGTATCTCTGTTTTAACGTCAGAATAAATATATCTGGAAGCATGCTTTTACGACGCTTGTAAGATCTCTTCTCTGGAATAAACCCCCGTTTATTGATGTAATGAATTCTTATCTGACCGATAGATATGGACCGGTATTTGCTAGGAAAAATAAAGCTATCCATTGGTCATCTTCGAGCCGGACTTCAGAACTCTGGGTGCCGGCGGTCAAAGCCTCGTGGGCACAATGGATCTCTTTTCAAAGTGTGATATCTCACACTACTTCAAAAGAACTTCTCCCAGGCCGCTTGCCGGTTTGAGTCCGGCGGCATCCAGGGGGACAGAAGCTCCAAACCAGACCTCCATTTCCGGTCAGTATACTAGGGGTTTATTCCATAAAATAGGTACATCTGGACAATTGGTTATGTTAAACATAATATTCTATTCCAGACACTGTTTGTCTGAGTTTTGTTATCCCTCTGAAATGTATTTACCAAATTCCAAAATGATTAAAATAATGATATAGCCTAACATGTCGAAAAGGTTTTTAAAATATGTCTATTTCTATTCATGAAACTGTCCACTTGCTTTGAACTACATGTCCGAGTATTGCAATTAATAGTGGTTATGAGACTATTCACTTGAAGTGTTTTGAACTGCGGAACTCTCTATCTCCTGTCTGCGCGAGTCTCGCACACGCACACACGCGCACACGCACACACACGCACACACACACACACACACACACACACACACACACACACACACACACACACACACACAGTCTGCCTGTCTCTCTCAATTTCTGCCCCTCTCTCAATTTCAGCCCTTTGCTTTGTTGTAATAAAAAAAAGCGTCATTGATAGTCATATTTTTGCAATTCCTGCATAATCCTGCAGCATGCACATGCTCTACATGCTTCAAATACGCCAGGTCCACTGTCATGTGAAGATCAGACCCAATGGAGGGCTTTGATGGGCTCTTTCAACTGTTCATTCACATTCCAACCAAATTCCAACCAACATCATACTACTTAAAATTGCATTTTATTCAGACCACAGTATGAGGGCAGCTTTTCTGAGAATCCACAACAATGTGTCAACGATCTAACACCGTATATATTTGTGGTCTTAATCCATTAACACCGGGAATCTGTCATTTGCTATTAAAAAATAGCAGATATACAAGCACACAGCGATGTGAGCTTGTACATCCGCTATTTTTTTACATTTTTGAAAAACCGTGTGTGTGCATTTGTGTGCATTTTTTAACACATCTTCTCTTCTGGGGGTCCCTGGCACAAAACATTTTCAGATGTCCGCGGCCATTTGGGGGGCACGAAAAAGTGTGAGAACTACTGATTTAGAAGGCATTTGTAGAATCGGCCTCAGGTCTTAATGGGTTGAGGCGTGGTGTATCATCAGCTGTAGTCTGGGAGCAAGCAGGTTTGTAATTAATCAGGTTGATTGGCTGTCCAGTGAATTTAATGGCCAGTTAATCAGGTCTGATTACAGTTTGTTGTCTTGCAGTGGGACTGGGCACAAGCTAGTCTCTGGACACCCTAAAAAAGTCCCAGCCATGAATCTTTTAACCGATTGAAGTGGCCAGGGTGGCATTTTTACACAAGTTGCTGCGAGGCTCCTTTCTGTCTCTAATTAACACTCCGTACAGTACATACAGAATCATAATCCCTTTTATTCGCCAAGTGTGTTTGCACAAAGATCTGGGGCGTACATATAGCGTCGCTGTCGGGCAGAAAGCTTGCATCTCTATTTCATCTTAAAGTTGTTTTTCTAATACTTCCATCGTATGACAGTGTCACTCAATAGTAGCGAAAATAGCCAATCTACAAGCTCACAACGCATCTGATCTTGTAGATTGGCTATTTTTGAAGATCGTATAATGATTTATTATAATGTCATTATAATCCTATAATGACATGCTCAAAATAGCGACGCCGGGTTGAAAGTGGTCAAGTCTGTCTATGGGTTTTATCAATATTTAACCAATTACATTTCTTGAAAAGTAACGGTTTTGGACATACAAGGTTTCTACCTGACAGTGACAATATACTGTAACAGTAATGTTTCTCATCCGGTTTTGCACTGCGACCTGACTATGAAATCTCTACAGGACGAGTTAAAGAAACACAATACAATAACACAATAATCCATAAGCTGTCGTCTGTGACCCTGTCACAACATGTCACGACCGCTCACCGCTTGTGAAACACTGCTATGGCATTATCTGTAGATTACAGCTGCAGGATATCAATTATGTTGCCTATTCTGTGATTGCACGGACACCTAGATATCCTGATGGTACTTGAATTGTTAAGTCTGTAAGGAACAGTGGTGCACACGAGTAGCTCATCAGTTAGTGCATCAATCATATAATGGCATCGTCCTTGATTCAATTCCAGAACTGTGCGGCATTATCATCCTTCCTCTGTGCCCTTAAGCTTAATTTATACTCCGTCATATGATGACAGTTTAGTTTCATTCCCTGAAAATAGTATATACAACAAGCTTGTGAGCTTGTAGATCTGCAATTTTCGGAATAAATCAGGCTTGACTTTCCCATCACCCTACAATGTCCTATACTGTCTGCATCGGTTAACTCATTTGTTAATTCTATATTATTTATAACTCTCCTTGTGAAAAAAAGGTGCAAAACAGTATCAAAGTGCATTGTGAGGGTCATGCTTAATATCGAGAATATATCAATTACTTTTTCGTTTAAATCACATCAAACAGAATGACACGATTTCACCTTCTCATCAACGTTATGTGGCACTGGCAACGGGCCAAGGAAATTAACCAGATTCTAATTTGTGGTTGTACCCACAGCTCAAGTTGTTTTCCTGTTCAGGATGGGACGCCATCAGTTTTGATATGGACCTGATGGGGTGCCGTAGGAGGGCGCCGCAGCGTTGCCAGGCACCAGCAGTAACCCTGCATGATTCCCAGTGATTTATGGCAGAGGGCAGAGGCTGGCATCTGGGCACCTTCCCTTTGGCATTAGCCCACACACCTCCTGTTGTGTGCTCATATAGCACTGACTTCATAGCAGCACACAGCACCCGAGGGGGGCCAAACCACAAGTATTTCTCAACTTATGTTTTCATTTTTTCCCCCCCAAGGGACCTCTTTGAGAGGCTTTTGAGAGACGGTTCTCACACAGTGTGTGCGTGCGTGCGTGCGTGTGAGACTGTGAGACTGTGCACGTGCTTCCCAAACGTCGCATAAAGACTTGGTCATTATTACCTAGGAAGATGAGTTATTCCATAAATCATTTGGCTTATGCCTGCACTGTGAGCTCAAATAACAACCTCCTGAGAGAACCGAGGAAAATAATAATATTGAATTCAGATGTTCTATTTGAAGAGAAAAACACCTCTTACAATTTAGAATTAATCAAAATGATTAGGGGCCAAACTACAAAGGTGTGCAGCCAGGCCACCCGATTGTGTTTGTTAGTTTTATTATTTTACTTTCTGCCATTGTTTCGCAGTTCAGTCATATCGGCCCAGTCACTTTAGATTACAAAGCTTTGCAGAATAGTAGAGGGTCATGCCAAACAGGCAAGAAAAGAATCTTATTCTGATGGGCGAAAGGGGCAATGCTATAGCAATCTACTGTATATCATGCATCGTTTGCCATACAGCCATGACATTTTGTACACATATGACTCTCCTCATGAGGAACACATTTGCCTCAAGGACCCATAACTTCTGCCTACTTTTTCTGTTTTGTGGCCATTTAGATGTATTTATTTTAATCCTTACTCCTCTGAGATCTTTTGAGCAATCTGCAAAAAATCTTTTACACAAATCCGATGTTCATTACAATCCAGCCAAACCAAAGCGTGAATACATCACAATTGAAGCCTTCATGAGGCAATATTGTGGAGGGTGTTGCTTTTTACAAAGGCAAATAATAACCAATAAATGGTCTAAGCCTAAGGTAACACCACAACACGTTGTATGCTTGATAAGCATACATGTCACATCATGTCACATCATGTCACATAAGCAGAGGCTGATCCTCAAATATTGGCCAGTGAAAACAAAATGGCAGCGGTAGAGAGCTAATGTCTGCTTTAGTCCTGCCGGGTGCCGGCCATGCAGATTTTTCAGAAACTCCATACAGCTGTAGAAGGGCCCTCTAATGACCACTAGTGTCTAAGTGCTCATTAAACTGAGTACAAGCAACAACGCCTAATCATATAAAACAAAATGGATTTTCATCCATTTGTGTTAAGTGGACCGACAACAACGGAATAGAATACCGAATGTCTTAATGAAATAAAAAGAAAACAAAATAAAAATAATCTGTATGAGGATGAGCAGAAAGAAAAGCCTGTCAACCATGATCGTCACGCATGGGGAGCTAACAAATGACTAAAAATCCTGTTGTATAATCTATTATTTGCCGTTCTGACTTCTTGAATTATACATACAGTAATCACCAGATACCGTGTTTTTATTTCTCAGTGTATGCTTTCAATCAATACAATCCCATCAGGCCGCACTGCAACACAAGCATCATCGAACGGCCACCCGACTGGCCCAACTTGAGGCACAAAATACACCGTACAAAAATACCTACAAAACTTTGTACCCATATTACTATCGATTATAACCTCAGTGTGTGTGTATGTGTGTGTGTGTGTGTGTGTGTGTGTGTGTGTGCCTGAGCATGCAGGCAGTGTATTGTCAGCTGCAGGCAAAGAGGAGAAAAAAAAAACAACGGCAACAACAGAACAGCAGCTCACAGACAAAGTGAAGCTCTTCCAAATCGTAATGAGGAAAGTTTGCACGGTGCTGTGCACTTTTTAAACTGCTGTTGTGTTCTCAGTGAGGAAATGGCTGCAGCACTGCTCTGATGCCTGGAGGAGAATGCTGGCGTTCAGTTGAGTTCAGTTCAGTGTGGTGTACTGAATATACTGAGGTATAATATTCAAGTGGTAAGTGTTTTAGAGTAGTGCTTCTAAAACATCATGTCAGGGACCCCCAAATCGATACAGTATGTCTTTGGCCGCAGAACCCCATTTGACAAGATTTTGTACCAGGGACCCAATAAGAGAAGATGTGTGTATATTTTATCAACATTATCATTATTATTATTTTTTTCACATTATTTCTTCCTTTTTTTTGATGCAAAAGTAGCCGATCTACAAGCTCATAACGTGTTGGGATGCGACGTGTTGTGAGTAAAACCGGTAGATAAAACCAGTTTAAGTGTTTAAACAGATTTTTGATGCTTTATTAACACATTTCGCTGGGAACCCCCTCACGGATCCCTGGGGGGGATGAAAAGCAACATTTTAGAGGTTGGAGATGATTAGACAAATCCAAAAACCAAACATCCTCACGCCATCAAGATGGAGGCCGTGAAGTGAAGCATGTTTAAATGTTATTCAACCACATTAACCTTGGCGTCCCTATTTGTGCAACATTTTCAAAAATGGGTTAGGGATATTTTTCAGAATTATTCTATTATCTTTTTTTAGATTAAAAAATAAATACATTTGAAAATGGCCGATCTACAAGCTCAAAACGTGCCGAGATGCGACTAACAAAGGCTAAAGACTAACAAACAGCCCTATAGTATTTCGGTGGAATAGGTCAACGGTTCTCAAAGTGGGGTCCAGGGACCCTCAGGTTTCCTTGAGGGGCTTTCAAATGGACCCTTACAGGTCTGTAACTCTGAGGGCATACAAACGGGAACATTTGTACGCCCTCAGAGTTACGGGGGGTCTTTGAAATCAAAAGGTTTGAGAACCAGTGGAATCGGTTCAGCACACTGAAGCCCCCTCAACAGAGACTAGTGGGTATTGTTATTATGTTGGGGGGGTTGAGTTGGAGTGGTCACTGCTGTGGCTTGCATTATAGATGAGCAACAGAATGGGTTTTAAAGGTTCCTAGAGTAGATGGACCCCTTGAGTGCCCTCTGTGTGTGTGTGTATGTGTGTGTGTGTGTGTGTGTGTGTGTGTGTGTGTGTGTGTGTGTGTGTGTGTGTGTGTGTGTGTGTGTGTGTGTGCGTGTGCGTGTGCGTGTGTGTGCGTGTGCGTGTGTGCGTGTGTGTGTGTACTAGTCAGCAAAATGGAGTTGCGTTGCCAGATTGATCCATCAAGTGCTTCATTCTCCTCCCAGAGAGACAAGGTTTCAAAATCCCCAATTCTCATCTAAACAATTAGTTTCCATAATTTATAACCACACTGTGACTATATAGCCTACAGTTTTTGTCTATTATTAATGTTCATTTTGTTCTTTTGGGTCCTTTTTTAATCAAAGGCACAGCCTTTGGCGTCCCTACTGTACACATAAGGGTAGATTCGCACACACTTGTTTTAGTTAAATTAACACTCAGGATTTTGCTGTGTAGTAACCGTTACATCCTGTTTTGGACCAAACAATGGTATCCGCATCTTTAATGGCCAAGTAGAAATATTTGTTGAGAGTGGGATTTTGAAAGTGCACGAGGCAGAAATATAGGGGATTTAAGCATTAGGCGATAATGAGGGCCTTCATAATGTGGTGACATCAGTAGAATCTTGAGAACATCACTACAGGAAGGAAACAAGACTTGGAGGTTGAGTTTGTTTATGCTCAGAACTTGTCTTTCTGCTGACGCTGGTGTGTGTGTGTGTGTGTGTGTGTGTGTGTGTGTGTGTGTGTGTGTGTGTGTGTGTGTGTGTGTGTGTGTGTGTGTGTGTGTGTGTGTGTGTGTGTGTGTGTGTAACAGAGCACTCAGGGCTGTGTCTCGGCGAGATGGATTCGGTGGTGTCCTTGGGGATAGAGAGTGGAGGTGCATCTAGTCGATTGATTTCCAATGTTCCAGTTCTCTTCTAATGGCCGCCATGAGCAGAGAGTGGATCAGTCCACAGACAGACACACGCCGCCCACTGACAGACAGTCACTGTTCTGTTGATTCCTGTTGCTCTCTCTCTCTGTCTAAATGTCCTTTCCATCTTTTTCTTTCTTTCTTTCTCCAACCCTCATCTTCTTTATTTGCAAGTGAGTTTGTGCACCAAGCTGGGATCGAACCCCGCTCTGCAACCCGACGCACAACCCACCGTGCCAATAGACCTAAGCTCGATTGGCAGAGCTGTTGCGGCCGGGTCTTGTCCGGGGTCACTACATCTCTCTGTCTTGGACTAGAAACATACAGTACTACCAATACACTCTTCTACTCCAACACAACAAGCTTTTCTATAGCCACTCACTGTCACAGAACCAAGTGCCTGCCAAAAACCCACTCTACCAACCCACTCACCCACTCACTCTCTCTCAGAACACATCTGGTTAGACTTTCAAGAAGTCAACATGTAATCGGGGTCATGAGAGATATCTCATGAATGAATGATGTGTTGTTATAGAAATCCTAGTCTCTGACAGCAGCGTTGCTTCTCTGGGATTCCTTAAAAGCCAAACGGCAGCGTTGCTTCTCTGAGGGTAATGGACACTACGTATAGTACCAGCTTCCTTAAAAAGTAAAACAAGAGTCTTTGGCCTGACCTTGAGCAGCAAGAGAACGCCAAACAGTGAGAAGGAACATTGGATGGTAGATGTAAGGGTGTGTAATAGGGCTGATCTCGTGTGACACAGACACTTGCTATAGAGTTCACACTTACTAGGAGTTGAAATACCATCAGCTGATGTTGGAACTGGGATCTGTTCCAGGTGGTGACTTTTAGCATGTGACAGCGACGGCAGTGCCTCTCTGCCGGTAGGGGTATTGTGTGCGTGCGCGTGTGCATGTATTGGGGATCCACTGATGTAGGGCTGGGCAATTGATTGAAAATATATCAAAACCGATATAGAAGCATAGAATAGGTTAATAGAATAATCGAGAAGCAGGTATTTTTACATATCAATGAATCGGCATGAAAAGATTGAACAGTCTGATTAACCACTTTAACCCTGTATTATACTTTATTGTACAATGGTGGTGTACAAAAATTGTGAAAATGGGCTAGATCTGCCCCCCCCCCCCCCCCGGATCCTACTTTGAGAACCACTGTCATTAGCCCTTGTTTCTCAGCCTGGAACCAGCTACGGCCGGTTCTTAACTACTAGACTAGTACTACAATATTGTGGTATTTAATGTATCAGGTCCTGACTTTATGGTTGATGTATAATTCAGAACCCAGTGTGAAGTCATTTTACTAAAAGGAATTGACCACCTCTGTGCTACAAACACCAACCCGGGTTAAAGTATTGTCCCATTTTGCAACGCTGTGCCCCTTTTTATTATGATACACAGTATCAACACTGTATGTACTGTATTTCACTGCTAATTAGGTGCTGTCAGTGTAGTAGACAAACTCGTTTTTTTGTCATGTGACAAATGTTGAGGTAAATGTTTTTACATGCTGCTGTCATATACGTACATACGTGCCGAGGTATTTATTCAGACATTTACTTTTCAGAATATGAACCACCTATCCCTCATTAGCTAAGTGGGCATAGCTTCAGTTCAGGTTTGGTTTAGTTCCAATTGTATTCTAGCAATGATAATAACAATGAAAATGGAATGAATTAGATCAGATTAAGAGTGATTTATCCAGCTAGGCCCTATATATACTTTGTGGTACGGCAAACTTCGAAAATACCCTGTCTGAGTCTACAAGCTCACATCACGTCACAACAACTGGCAATTCTTTAGGCTATCTTTCCCTATAATATGACACGTCCAAAATGGGGATGCTAGGTTAAAAGTGGCTAGTATAAAGAGGTCCTTTTGCACGCCTACTTGGTAGGACAGGTGCGTAGGAGTGAACAGCCAACGCATAGAAAGAGGAAAGACAATATTTATTGCAGAAAATAGTCATACGTTCCGGTCAGAGTCGTATTTTCTGCAATAAATATTTGCTGTGAGGGAAGACAGTGTGTGGGACTCTTCTTTCCAGGTTGAAAGTGGTTAAGACAGACCATATTCCATTTTATTTCGATCCTATTGGCCTTTCTGAACCCTGTTATTTGCTTGATAATAGGCCAAAACAGATGCTTGTGAGTCATGCGGTCCTCTGAGAGGCAGTCAGGGCATACTCTGCCTCGAATCGCTGCTCTCCTAGAGGGCAATCGACGAGCGAGAGCGAGCGCTCACTCTGAGAATAATCTCACAGGGATGGGTGGGAGATTGAATGACAGATAACTCCCTGCAAAAGCTAACACACAGCAAGACACAACGAACAACAACACACACGCGAGTGTGTGCGCACACACACGCACATATTGCTATTACTATACTTGTGAGGACATCAAAGAAGGAAAATAACCGTACGCCTAAAGCCAAAAAATTGCAGATCTACAGTACAATTTTGTCATGCACCAAATGTTTCGGTGCATGACACTGGCACGCAACTAAGTATAAATAATGTTTAAGTCTAATTCCAAACCCTAAACCTCTAAATATCTTATCCTAATCCCAACATGAATCTTTTTATAATTGTAATCGTACCTCTAAAAAAATCTTTTTTTCGACCATAAAACAATAATTTTCAAGTCAAATTGTCCTCACAATGTCTATTTCTCTAATTCTACTATACTTGTGGGGACATTTGACCACACACACACACACACACACACACACACACACACACACAAGAAAATCACTATCTTTGGCTCACTACCTCATTCTCGCAGTCTCTCTTCAGAGTCTTCACCTCTGCTCCTCTCCGTCTCTCTCTCTCTCTCTCTCTCTCTCCCCCATCCACCTCTCTTTCTCACTCAATCTCTCTCACTCTCTGGACTCAGCCACACCAAACTCTCCACAAATCCCCCCATTCATCCAGGTTGGACGTTGATGGTTTTTGTTTGTAAAGTGTTTGATGTCAGTCACACTGGCCAGATAAACACAGCTCGGCGGTTGGGAGCGTGCTCACCAACGTTTGAAGCCCCATTATCTTCCTGTTGTGGCCGACTTTTGTCACCGCGGAAGGTGACAGAGGGACACGTAGGCCGCGCGGCGTGCGTGCACTGCACAGTAAAATACCGGGGTGTTAATTTAACTCAGAGAGAGGGTCCGTAGAGGTCCATTTTGTTGCATTTGGAGTGTACTACTACTAAATCGAACCGAATAAACCCTTACAACTTTCACTTGTAGTCGAGTAATATTTGACCAGGAGTATCTACAGGTTTACTCAAAATGGAGTTGAGTAGAATGAGCACATCTCTCTCAAACATCGATGTTTTTTAAAACATTTTAAAACAGTGGAAATAGCCGCTCTACAAGATCACAGCATGCAACGCGTTATGAGCTTTTAGATCAGCTATTTTCACTACTTTTGTGTGACACTCGATGTATGATAAAGTAGGACATTCATTTAGGAAAAAACATAAAAAGTCGAAAGCTGGAGATACAAGGTTTCTGCCCGACAGCAACAAGATCAGACTGATGGCAGTTTGGTTGCTTTTTATTTTCCATTATGTTTAGTCGTGATGGACTGAAATTGAGTGATGGATTGTAAATTGGTCCATCCACGCTCGTCTCCCCAGCCCACTCCACTCCTGTTTTTAGCTCCTTCCTCCACAGATAATGCACTTGTCTCTGACCTTAGAAGTTGAAGTCATTCCATTGCAGTGAAATACTTGCTTACTGCAGGAGGTGGACGATGGGGAGACTTATAATCAATACCGCAGTGATATTATACCTACAGTTATTGATTTGGAACAATTTGATATGTTAACTTAAAACTTGGGGTACGCCATTAGATAGATAGATACCGTATGATAGATAAGTATAATAGGTAGCCAGACAGACAGACAGACGGATACAAAAGTGACATTCTTAAAAATAAGATTTAAAAAAGCATAAGAAATATTAAAGAAAATAAGTAAATAATAACAGTAAAAGAGTAAAAAGGAACAAAAGTTCACAACAATAAACACTGCAACAAACCATACAAATCAGACATGGCGATAGTTCAGACAGTCATGGCAGTCACGCGGTTCCCCACGGGCCATGCTCAGCCACACTCAATCACCCTTCAATCACATTCGCCAACAAGCTGACACACAGTACATGTACGCCCCTCAAAGTGTGGTCCGGGAACCCCCAGGGGTCCTTGGGTATCCAGGGGGTCCCCAGCTAAATGTGTTAATACAGCATCACACAGATTTGAACCACTTTATCCAGATATACAAGCTCTCAGCTTGTACATCTGCAAATATCAATTTGGGGTCCTTGACATGAAAATGTTTGAGAACCACTGTTCTCTAGGTGGTATATTTACTGGAGATTTCTACGCACCTGTGTCACCTCAAGACCTCAGGAGGGACCCACCCAATACCTCCAGCCTCTTGTTGGTTTAAAAAAAACAATAGTTTACGGAGCCGGAGGGAGGAGTTTAGCCTTGGCCAGGAGGAGGAGATGGGCAGTGACTTGGCCACCACTGTCGACCCTGCCATCAGGAGGGTGTAGCGGTTCAAGGGTCGAAACACCTGATGATCGATGGTCCCCGCCTGAAGACATCAAATTTTCCTGGCCAAGGCTACATTCACCAAACGTGAATGGAGGAGAAGCATCGTTAGATGTAATTATAATCATAGAACTCTGGGCAACCAGTGACTTCCAGGAAAGTCTGGATGGATACCGAGGAAGGTCGGTGACGCTGGAGAGACAGATGACCACCAGGAAGAGCCTGGCGTGGGTGTATGAGGATAGCAACCTCATGCACAGCACTCGCGAGAGGGCACCAACTCAAGCTATAGACATTAATACAGATACCCCCAGAGTCTCCCGTGAGGGGGGGAGTATGAGAGACTCAACAATACAAACTTAATGGTTTATAGCCAGTAATTAACCACAACTAGCGAGACGGCTCACCTAAACATCAACTGGGGAGGAACTGGAAGTAAAGTGTCACTGCGAGTGCAAGCGAGAAGATCTGCAGGAACACAATAGGCAAAATACATCTAGCCAGGACCAAGTGAGGAGAAGAGGGGTCACATGTGCAGCGCACAGCCTCAGCGGCTGGTGAGACGAAGGAAAGATCCAGGCAGGAAAAACCCCACAGTACTGGAGATTTCTACGCACCTGTGTCACCTCAAGACCTCAGGAGGGACCCACCCAATACCTCCAGCCTCTTGTTGGTTTAAAAAAAACAAAAGTTTACGGAGCCGGAGGGAGGAGTTTAGCCTTGGCCAGGAGGAGGAGATGGGCAGTGACTTGGCCACCACTGTCGACCCTGCCATCAGGAGGGTGTAGCGGTTCAAGGGTCGAAACACCTGATGATCGATGGTCCCCGCCTGAAGACATCAAATTTTCCTGGCCAAGGCTACATTCACCAAACGTGAATGGAGGAGAAGCATCGTTAGATGTAATTATAATCAAATGACCACTTCAACCATTTTCAACCTATCTCCATATGGTTGGTCCTTACTATTGCTCATTATAAAATGGTACCATTTTTGTCTACTCACTGTGTCTCAGAGGAGGGCTGTGGACATTTCAGGAACCTGCCTACCAGTGACATCATCAATCCAAGCTAATAGAAACTGCAGGCTTTCGATTCCTGGAAAGTTGGCATGCTATAATAGAAGCCATTGTTCTCGCATTAATAATAACATATTTTAAATGACCAAACCTGCTTACCGATGATGTCCCTGGTAGGCAGGTGTCTGAACTGTCCACAGCCCTCCTCTGAGACACAGACCGAGTAGCCAAAAATGGCACCATTTTATAATAAGCATTACTGTGGAGCTGTGGACCAATTATATGAAGACAGGTTGGAAATCGGGTGAAGTTGTCCTTTTAAGTGGAACACGGCTCACTCTTCACACCACATGCTCAGCAAAGGTCATACAGTAGCACCTCTCCTGCAGCTTGTCAGTGATCACCTCCCCAGCCTCCACCTTGTGGCATTTAGTTCTCCGCCATGTTAATTGTTAAGCCTGGTAAACCATCCCGGTCGTGTGAATTCACATTGTCATGTGTCTTCTGCAGACCGGTCTGGCCCCCAAGCGCCCAATGTGTGGGCGTTTTGCAGAAACCAAAATGTGGAATGGCCAATCAGTGTCTGCGCTCATGGCCTTGTGATTGACAGACACTGATTGGCTGAATTCTGTGGATTGTATGACGTTATGTCTGTGTATCTTTAGTTAGAGTTATGCCCTGGAATGGTTCATCACAGATTGTTTGTCATGCTTGCGCAGACAATCTGTAGTAGCCTATCACAGGAGCAGATATAAACCACAAACGTGTCTGACTGAACTATAGATACAAGAATAAAAACTTTACTCACTCACAGGCACACACACTTGCTCGCAAGCACACCCACACACTGGTTTGTTTGTTTGTTTGCTCAACACACACACACACACACACACACACACACACACACACAAACCATTGCAATTGCATTGTAAAAGCGGTAACATTGTAAGAGACCGAGAGTGAATGTATGAAAGAATTATAAGCAGCATAGAAACCAGAGACAGCAAGTGCAGTTAAAAAAGAGAGAGAGGAACATTTGAGTGGACAGAAGGATGGAAAGAGGAACATGCGGAGGGAAGCAGAGCTGCACGTTAAAGGATTTACAGAGCAATGAATAAATGAGAAGAGAAGAGAAGAGAAGAGAAGAGAAGAGAAGAGAAGAGAAGAGAAGAGAAGAGAAGAGAAGAGAAGAGAAGAGAAGAGAAGAGAAGAGAAGAGAAGGAGTTAGTGGTGGTAGGTAGGTGGTATATAGAGAGATGGTTCTCAACACAGGGACCGGAGACCCCCAGGGGTCCTTGAGATAGAAATCATTATAAATGGGGTTCCATGGCCTAAAGCATATCAAACTGGGGGTCCTTGAAATTAGTAGAGGGGATGGGGGGATCCAGGAGACAAGGGGCCAAGTGTTTGATCAGACCGTAAGCACTTAATTAATATACCAGTGTTTCTGTCTAGACAAGTGGGCGGCTTCAAGGCTATAGCAATAGCATGGCCACACACACGCACACACGCACACACGCACACACACACACACACACACACACACACACACACACACACACACACACACACACACACACACACACATACACACACACACACACACACACACACACACACACACACACACACACACACACACAAGCACGCACGTATGTGTTAATGTAACCACTGCTAGAAGTGTGGGAAGATAGAAGTTGGAAGCTGCATGATTGAAATGAGTAAAAAAGCAAAGCTGGTAGGATGACAACATGCTTTCACCTTAACGAGCTAACGAGTTTGTCAACATCAATCAGTCATTATTTTGTTTTGCTTTTCCTTACAGTGGTTTCTGCTTGGAAACAGGAGCTGAGAATAGATTTATACGCATAGGGACAGAGAACACTGCCTGCCTGCTTGTGTGGATGCAATGACTTGCCATTTTGCCACAGTGGTTCTCAAAGTGAGGTCCGGAGACCCCCAGGGGTGCTTGAGGGGGCTCCAGGGGGTCCACAGCTAAATTACTTAACCACTTAAATCCTCTATACTTAGTACACGTGACCTGAGTTGGCTCTGAATTTGGACCGCTTTTTTCAGTCTACACCAAATCTATTGCCACTTTCTACCGCAACACGTTGTGAACCTTGTAGATTAATATATTGAATTCTTTTTAAAGAATTTGAATATCTTTTGACATTTTAACATCACCAATCTTGTATGGGGGTCTGCGGTCATATTAATGTGGGGTTCCTTGACATGAAAAAGTTTGAGAACCACTGTTTTATGTCACATTTCTAGTTATTGTCAAAAATAAACAATAGTTTGGTGACAGACAGTCAACATGTATAAATTGGTGTCTTTTCTATTTCTATGAATATTTGGACAGCCAAAATACTATTCTCACCTTTAGAAATGCAAGACTTTCCTCTTTTTGGCAGTGCACATGAATCAAAATGTGTTTTCAGTGACAAAAACAGCATAGAAGATGTTGAACACACACACACACACACACACACACACACACACACACACACACACACACACACACACACACAAACACACACACGTCACTATTAAAACCCTTTCATCGAGCCATTACACAGTAAAATCTAGAGTGCTCCCAGCATCTGTATTGTGGGGAAAGCTTTCGCTGAAAATAGCATAGCAATAGATCAACAAAGTATAGAGCCCTGAGGGACTACGCTCAACCATATGGGGTTTAACCCATTCAACGCATCTGTGTCACTTTAGATTTCTTTGGCTATTTTTGAAAAATCTTGAATATTTGTGCAAATCTTTGAGTATATATTTTTTAAAGTGAACATTTGTAAGTTAAATCTTTGCTTCTGGGGGTCCCTGGAACTAAATATTTTAAGATTGGGGTCCGTGGCCAAACACATTATTTTGGAGCACCACTGATATAGCAAAAGATTTGAGTTACAAATGTTCACTTTAGAAATATATACATATATTCAAAGATTTGCACAACGTTTCAAGATCTTTAAAAGATAGCAGATCTACAAGCTCAAGTATGAGCTTGTATATCTGCTATTTTTTAATAGCCAAAGAAATCTAAAAATGACACAGATGCGTTCCCGGTCTTAAAGGGTTAAGTGGTTAAATTACCACTCAGGATGTGGCCGTGTGGCATCAACAGGCGGCCACCCCGGGTGAAGGGCAGCCGTAGGTGCCAGCGCACACGAGACAGCCTCAGAATAGCTTCCAGGTAACGCTCACACATGCTGCATCCATCACCTCTCTCTCTCTCTCTCTCTCTCTCTCTCTCTCTCTCTCTCTCTCCACACCGCAGACGGCGTCACTGAGACTAAGGTCACACGTGTCGTAGTGGAAAGTAACTAAGTACATTTACTCAAGTATTGTAACTCAACTACAATTTTGAGGTACTTTTATTTCCTTTATTTTAAATGCTTTACACCTCTACTCCACTGCGTCTCAGAGGCAAATATTGGGCTTTTTACTCGACTGCAATTATTTAGATTATTATTTTATAACACGTACATTAACCTCTTCGCCTATTCGAAAATAGCCGATATACAAGCTCGTTGTAAGACAGCAAGTCTGATCATTGTGAGGTTGTAGATCAGCTGTTTTCGAAAGAGTTTGACTTTTTTTTTTGTTGAGTACTTTTACTTTGGCACTGTAAGTATATCTTGATGCCAATACTTTTGCAGGGCTCAGACATACAGCATCCATCACCTCTCTCCAAAGCACAGACAGCGTCACACAGACTAAGGTCACACACGTGGAGGTGTTGTTTCCATGGTTTCTGGACCTCCACAAGAATCCATTTAACCACTTTGATCCTGGCGTCCGTCCCTATTTTGAGCATTATTGGCAAGATGTTATAAAGAATTGCAAAACAAAAGCTCACAATGTATCGCATTGTGAAGCCTTGTGAGCTTGCAGATCTGCCATTTTGCTAATGGGGGGGTGGTGTTAAGTACAAAATAGTTTCTTCATAAAATAGGGCTTAAAGGAGCACTTCACCCATTTTCAAACATATCTTCGTATAATTGGTATCACTCATGCTCATTATAAGATGGCCCCATTTCTGTCACACTCTGCACCTCATTGGTGGACTATGGGCCGTTCAGAAAACTGCCTACCAATGGCATCATCAATGGGGATTCCGAGCTTATAAAAAATTACCTTCTTTAAATAAAGTAAAACATAATATATATATATATATAAATGTGGGAACCCAGGTGAATGGTGCACCCACTGCACCTGACTTAGTCACATGACCAGGAAGTATAAAAGCCTAGCTCCTCCAAGTAGAGAGCCATTTGTCTCTGCTGTAGGCTGCATGGTTCATGCAGGGAGAAGGAGAACACATGGTAGGCCAAAAACTGAACCTTGTAGATCTGCTACTTTGTGCGACCCTTTTGTTTGTTGCAGCTCATGCTAATGTTAGCTTATTGTTTGAGCACATGTTACTGCTGGCTTTTGTTTGTTTGGTTGCCTATTTTCTGTTGAGCACATGGAGGCTTCCCATGCTCTTTGGCACTTTAATTTAGCCAACATCATTGTGTTTTATTATCTTATTTTAATGCATTCATTTATTATTTCAGTTTTACAAATGAAGTGACCTCCTGTGGTGTCTGTTCTGTCTGCCCTACCTGGAGACACGGGTAAAGCAGTATACATTTTATGCATTGCCTCTTTGTGTATTTTAATGTATTTTAGTTTGTAACATCACTGTCTTCTTTAATACAGCAGCTCTGGTGTTGAGGTTGCCCCCCTCGCCTTGGCCTTGCATTGTGTGCACAGTTACTGCAACGCAAAGTAGGTTTTAAGCTGTTTGTTCTTTTAATGATTTGAATATAGTGTTTTATTTAGTGTGATACTAGGGCTGGCAACTAATGCGTTTTGTTTGTTTCCTTAAAAGGGACCACACCGGCCACTGTTAATTTACTCTTTTTGTTTTGTTTATTTGAGCCATCTAGCCAAGGTACACTGTAGGCATAGGTTTTAACACTTATCCATATTGGCATATTTTAACTGTTCCTCTCCTCTGTTCTGTTACAGTTTAATTTGTGTCACCCTGTTCAAGGCCGGGTCCGCCCTGCTGCACACGGCTTTCCTCTCAGCTTGGGACTGCACTGGGGACCCCTTTGGTTTTTATTGGTGTGTATTGATATAACCTGGCACTGTATGTTTTGTATTTGAATTTTGTATTTATATTGCATGATTTCTTTGAGGCCAGGCCTGTCCCCTTTTCTTTTCCCCTAGTTATTTTGGTATTCACTGTGTGCACGGGCCGACCCGCCCTTCCTTAGACTGCGAGAGGTAACTGTTAGATTGCCATTTTAATACTAAATACCTTGCCTTAAGGACCTTAATTGTCGTGCTAGTTTGTAATAGACAACAGTGATGTGTTTTGTAATTTCATGGTAATAAAGTTGTTATATTTTTCCACAAACTGCCTCTAGTAAAGTAATTGTTCCTGTTTAAGGCAAGTTGAACAGTGTAAGGTTTAGGGGTTCCTCCTGCCCCCTCCACAAGCGGGAGGTGGCGTAGTCAGGCATATTATAGTATTACTACTCAGTTACTACATATATATACACACACTTGTAAAAGCCATTGCCCTTACATTCATAAAGATGTATATATTTAAAAAAAAATCTTGTTTGAAATGACCAAATCCGCCTACCGATGATGTCAATAGTAGCCAGGTTTCTGAACTGCCAATAGCCATACACTGAGACACAGACTGAATAGACAGAAATGGTACCATCTCATAATGAGCATTAGCAAGGACCAATTACAGTTGTATAAAGACAGGCTGAAAATGAGTCAAGTGGTCCTGTAAGTGGTTAAGCATGCTTTGCATTTACACTGCTGGCTTTTATTTAATGTCTCCATAGTCTAAGTCAGGTCAGTGTTAGCACACAGACACGCTGTAGATATTCTTAACCCCTGTTCACATGGAGGAGAATTGCTGAGCATGCAGCACGCTCTTTTTAGCAACAGCCCCTGCATCACATTCATACAATGGCACTCATTCACACCTGGGAGCTGCCTAGTAAAAAGCCACACTGTCCTAGTTCTATCAACACACACACACACACACACACACACACACACACACACACACACACACACACACACACACACACACACACACACACACACACACACACACACACACACACACACACACACAGAGAGAGAGAACTAGCCTACTCTCTAAGAAAAGCCTGATTGGTAGATGCTACGCACGGTGATTTTGTTTAATCTCGTGTTGGGAGAAAATTACTGTTGAGGTTTGCTGTGCTGCCGTGTAATTCGCTGTAGTCCCGTACAGCTCTGTGAAAGACAGGCTGGCGAAACAACCTGCAATTGTAAAAGGGTGTTGTTCAAAAGAGAATTGGGCAGCCTCGCCCCACTGCAGTATAGTAACCCCCCCCCTCCCTCCCTCCCTCCCCCCACCCCCAAACAAACAAAAAGCAAAACGCAACGCCTCTACAACCAGAGCTTGCTAATCCCGGAGGTGGTCTAGCTGGTCTGTCTGTCTCTGCCGTGGCTTGAGGTGGAGCTCAACGGAAAGGCTTTCAAGTTCCATCGTGGTGTGTGTGTGTGTGTGTGTGTGAACAGGTTATGAGGCGTTGTTTTGTTATATAAGTGGGGAATAAGGTGAGAAAGAGCCTACGGGTCTGGGCCAGCCTTAAAAAAAACTGAGAAAGTCGTCTCAGTGGAAAGAACCTGCCCATTTGAGCTTTATGCTTCTTTTTTTTTTTGCCGATAAATAACAGATAGGCTATTTTCTGTGCGTGACACCGGGGCGCAAGGCGAAGCTGTGAAATGAAATATGACTCCTTATTCGTGTCATATTCATGACATAAGTGGGTCTTAAATACTGTGGGAATATCAATGACTTATCCTGATGAGCGCTAACTGTTGCATAATGTCTTGGACTATTGCCTAAATATTGCTTAATCATTGGTTTCTGTGAACCTTAGGCACCCACCCTGGAAAAAACAAAACAATAACAACATTGCACGTGTTTCCAAATATTGAACAATTGCCAAAAGAGTATACCCATTTGAAATATATTTGATATATACTTTGACCAATCAAACAGTTACCATATTTTCGTCAAACTTTTGCATATTTTGATTATTAAGCAGTATGACAAATGTTTCTTTTCTGTATGGTCAGGGCTGATTCACAGACAGAGTGTACAAATGTAACCAAATGGACCCTCATGGGTCACTGAGGATTTCACTGTGTAACGCTAGAGACATGTCCCTAACAGTATGTGGCTTCTCCTTGGCGTGGAAGCCCCTCTCTCTGCAAAGTGACAAATGAAATGCGAGCTCAACGTCCTCCTTACCTGAAGTGTCCCACATGTTGAGTTCGATCCTCTGCTTGTCGATCTCGAAGCTGGCAGTGTAATTCTCAAACACCGTGGGAACATAATTCTGAAAGCAGAACCACACAGGAGATAGAACTTAGGTTCAATCAGCAATGGCACTTTTAGCCTACACCAGGGGTCTTCAACAGGAGGTCCGGGACCCCTAGGGGATACTCAGAGATACTGCAGGGGGGCCGCCAAATCTTTGTGTTATAGGAACATTAGCTGAAAATAGCCGATCTACTACAAGCTCAAAACGCCTCGCAGATTTTCGGAAAAGAGGTTTGGTGTACAGGGGAGAAAGAGCAGACCAAGTACCTAGCCACAAAAGGGTACTAGTGGGGGGTCCCTGCTTCATCTCTCTCTCGGCTAAGGGGTCCTTGGCCTGAAAAATGTTGAAGACCCCTGGCCCACACTGTCAAATTCATTATCAACTTAAGACACTTAGGTGACTGGTTGCTGGCTGTTTATCATATACCACAACAACAGGGACTTGTCAACATAATGTCTCTATCGATGCTGTAAACACAGAGCTGTTTGTGTGGTTAAGGTCAGTCCTGACGTTTGAACTACTCTGAATTATAGAGGAGATGTATGTCAGTGTACTGTTATTCCAAATAGCCTAAACAATTAAGAGGATTTCAGTATAACAAATAGAATTAAAATAAAATAAAATAAATCCATGTCACACACACTGTACATTCGCATATCCCTGGTTCCCCCCAGAATCATCACAGACTACTGGACCGAACAAACCTGTGACTATCTGGTTTAGGGACGGGTTTAAAAACGGACGCACTAGGAGGTCAACATGGTTTACGCACAAGGGTGCGCACTACCCAAGAGGCGCATGAGGATCAAGCCTATTTTATTCAGTAGTATAACGGCCTAAAGGAAAAGTAAAGCGACACCTGAACCACAACAACACGTAGTTATCTTGTAAATCTGTCCCTTCGGGCAAGCAACACCTTTGAGAGATGATATAGCCTTTGAAATTAAAGCTACCGTTGGCGTGGAGTGCACTCACTGCCATGATGGCAAATCCATAATCCAAAACTTAGGATGAAATTAAATTAAACGAACTTGCCATTAAGTACATATTCCATTTGGACTGAGCAGTGGTGGGGAAGTAACTAAGTACATGTACTCAAGTACTGTACAATTTTGGGGTAGCCTACTTTTATTTTACTGTAGTAGGCTATTTCCAATTTTCAGTACTTTTACTCCTACTCCACAACATCTCAGAGGCAAATGTTGTACTTTTACTCCACTACAATTATTTAACAACTTTTGTTACTTTGTAGATTTTGATTATTATTACAAAACATACATTAACCACTTCAGCCCTAATATACATTTCGGCCACTTGAAAATAGCCAATCTACAAGCTCACAATGCATATGTGAGGCGTTCTGGGCTTGTAGATCGGCTATTTTCAAAATATTTGCATACATTTGAAAACTTGGGACATTCCGCTTAATCGGTACATGTACTTAAATTGGTAGGCTACTTTAAGTATCTTTTGATGCCAAATACTAGTTTACTCAACATATTTTTGAATTCCGGACTTTTACTTAAGAGTATTTCTAGCTTGCAGGATTGATACTTTTACTTAACCATTAATACCTGGAACGCTTCTGTGTCACTTCATTGGCTATTCAAAAATCATGAAAATTATTTTTAAATATTTTTTCCCGAAAAACTGTTAGGATTTAGATTTTTTTTAAGCGGCCTCAGGTCTGTAAAAACATTTGAGTACTTTCTTCCTTTACCTCTGGATACGAGTCTTTGGCGAAGACGTGGAGGAGCGCCGTCTTGCCACACTGCGTGTCACCGACGACCACGACCTTACAGCGGCTCGTCCCCCCCGCCGGCTTACTGCTCTCCATGGTGCTGATCCCCGGGTCACCGTCCCGTACCCGTCCCCCGTCCCGTACCGTCCCCTGTCCCGTACCGTACCCGTCCCGTACCCGGTGTGACTGTCAGCGGCGAGGAGTGCTCATTTAGTAGCTCCACACCAAAACGAATGTAATTTTTTTTTACAGCAACAAACTCAGAAAATAGAATAAAACGAATACAAATTGGGGGGAAAAAAATAAATCCGTTTAAAGATGTTAAACAAAATCAACGTGTCTGTAATATGTCTGTGGCTCTTTAGCGTCCAGATGTTTGGAGTCACAAGTTCAAGGTGTTAGTAGTGGAACAACATGATCAGCACGCTGTGCTGTACGCTCTGCTCTGCTCTGCTCTGCTGCTGCTCAGTACCAGCACAACTGATACTGACCAGCGTTGCCAGGTTTTGTGAGAGAAATAAGCAACCAGGTCTACACATGAGCGCTTTGAATCGGTCGGCTATTTGTAAATAGCAGATCTACAAGCTCACAACGCGTCGCGATGCAACACGTTGTGAGCTTGTAGATCTGCTATTTTCAATAACTCTTGCAATAAAGTATTGAATGTTTGGAACGTTTTTGAATCATTTCTAACACAAATGCTCCCTGCCTGGGCACAAAACATGTTCATGAAAATATTTGAGAACCACTGGTTTAAATAATAATTTAAACAATACAATTTGAAACGGTTTAAAATTACAAGCAAGCCTGAATAAGCAAGTACACTTTAGAAACAAGCCCAAAAAAACCCAGCCCACAACTACCAATTTTTACAAGCAACTTTACAGAAAAAGCCCAAAGTTACTTATAATAAGCGGACATGGCAACACTGCGGTCAGCGTCCTCCCTCTCCACAGACACGCCCACTGGCGTGTTAACACCCAATGAATGGACGGCCCCACCGGGCTACTTTGCATATCGTTATTACCAATCAGCAGTCTGATACACCTGGCAGTTTTATTGGAAGTTATTTTTTTTCACGAGAACTCTGGCAAATGATGGTGATATGTAAACATTCCTCTGGAATCACACATGGCTCCCGTTCATATTTAAGGTGCAGTAAGTGATGTTTTTATTGTTAAGTGTTATTAACAGCTCTATATTCTGATAGTTATCAGGAATGTCCCCAGCTACCATCTGTCCAGCTCTTTAGTAAACAGAAAATGCATTTTCAGGTCAGGATACCAATTGTATCCAATCAGGGATAGAGAGCTCATACAGGATAAACAAGTGAAATTGGAAGTGATGACACAAAGGAAAGAGCAGACACAATTGGATTGAAAACATAACATTTAAGGTGATAAATGGGTACTCTCTGGCTGAAATTGGCGACCCACCTGAACATTTGTTTAAGAGCTGGTGGGGTCCCTTGAGGGGGTTCCAAATGGACCTTTATACAGAACCAAATGGACATCATTTGGTCTAATGGTTCCTTTGAGTTTGGGTCTTTGAAATTAAAAAGTCTGAGAAGCACTGACATAGATGTCATGCTATCTGAAACCAATGTTTGAATGATGCCATTTGAGATCAACTGAATCATGTCACCTGTATGAGATGCTGTCTTTGCGTTGCAACTGGATGGGCCATTGCTATATTGTTACTGCCATCCTCTGGTAAAAGGTGGTACTACACTGTAGTGTCAAATCGAATGCAGCATTGTGAGATCTCGGTAGTGTTGTGGAATTACATGAAGAATGGGTTTGGTAAATGTGGGCCCCTCAGTAGATTGGTAAACCAGGCACCAAAACAGAGTGGGCAACAGGAATACTTTGTACGTCAACTCTCGAGCCAGCATAATAGGCCCCAATTGTGCTGTAATAGTTTCCTTTTTAAGAACCTGTTTGGAATGTCCAGATACAAGACACACAGAAAACAATCAATGGCATATTTATTGCCCACAATATTAAACACACACACACACACACACACACACACACACACAACACATCTACTAAAAATAAAAGCATTTCAATGAGCACAAATAAAACATGACAATTCACCGCAAACATATTTACAGTTAATATTTACATCCGTTTAAAGTGAACCTGCACCTCCCATCATCTGCACCATACCGGGCATCACAAGAAGTGGACCATTCAAACATTATAGACTATTAGAACTTTATATTGGGAACCAGTTGGCGTCTCTTCATGGCCTCACTGCCACCTCCACACTGGGTCAATGATGACCACGGTTGGCAGTGGAAAAGTGAGTGTTGTTGTGGTATCCCAGGGGCTTTCGGTTGGCGTGTCCAGAGTGACCCATATGAGGATGTTGATCCAGATCTTTTGTACTCGGGGAGCAAATGGAGCTAGCGGAATAAGGGGAGACGTTAACATGTTGGCTGGTTGAAGACGAGGCGTGCTGCTGTTGTCCAGACACAGGGCCACAGATAGAAGGGCTCGTCACTGCTCCGTGGAGCTGGATGCCATGTGGCATGACTGGCATCATGCTGCTGGCATCACTGCTGCTCTTCTCCAGCCAGGAACCAGGAGCCTCCTGGTTCCAGTTGTCGATAATATGACGCACTCTCAATAGACATGACGTCATGTCCTCACGGCTCTGTGACGCCAGGTCCTCAATGTAGCCCTGTGACATAATTCCCTCACGGTAGACCTGTGGCATCATGCCCCCACGGAAGCCCTGTGCATGGAATAAAGTTTAATCTTAAAATAACCAAAACTAGCCCATCTACAAGTTCACAACACATGAGCCTGTAGATGGGCTATTTTCGGTCTGTGACATGCTTCCATAGAAGATATGCTAGCTTTTATGGAATCCAAATGAAATCAGTCGTGGCGATTGAGAACTTGAATCCATACCCACGTCATTATGTCCTCACTGTAGCCCCGTTGACCCTCTCTGGACAGGACGCCAAGTCTCCTCTGATGGCTCATCTCAATCACCTGGTTACTTAGGAAATTAACCACACTCTCCAGAATTTCTGCCTTTTGAATTCTTGGATTCTGTAGTCTCTGAAAAATAAACACAAAAGACACAGTATAGTAAGAATCTGATATAGATATAGGTGCTCAGACTGTCACAGTCACACTTTGTCTCATTGATTGTCTTGTCTACTTTGTCTCATTAATTGTCTTGGTCTATTTCTATGTGCAGACTGCTCCCTGGTCTAGTTCTCGGTTCCATGTTTCTGTCTGCCCCAGCTGTATCTTGTTTGTAATATTCACCCAGTCAGTCAAGTTCTCCAATCTCCTTTTTGAGCCAAATTCCAAAACTCAAATTTCTGCCTCCTCCACCATGTTGTCCACCAGCATGGCAGTGTTACAGTGAAATTGGTGACCTGCAGACTTCACAATTATGCATGTGGCCTAAATACCACTAATTTAGTGGTAAGTAAACAGCAGTGACATAATGTGAAGTCCATTAGACGGTCACCAATTTCACAGCAGGGGACAGCAGGGGCTTAAATTTGACCATTGGAATGTGTCTTTGTTCACCCGGATTAAAAGCCAATCTTGGGTGTTGATCGCACACAGTCTCGCTGTCCTGCATTTGGGTTCTCACCACAAGAGCAGGTTGAAGTATTTTTCAAAGACAAATATTGTATTTTGACTCCACTACATTTCTAGGAAGGGAAAAGGTACATTTTGAATGAACCACTTAAGCCACCTTAATGACAAGCTCACAACATGTCACCAGCTGACACAGATAATAGCCAGCAGCTGAAACTGGAATGGAGACGGTATTCATTCAGAAAAATATGCATTTGTAAATGTCATACACACCTCGTTGTGGGTCTTTTCCAAAAGCAAGAGTCGTAATGTTGCCAAGCTGTTGTTAATACGGTCTCGTCTGAGTTTATCCCTGAGTCGACGTTGAAGAACCTTAAGTTACACAACATAGAAGACATGACATATGATTCAATGGTCCGCTGGAGACAAATACACCGTATATAGGCGAACCTCCTTAAATGATATTACAGTGAAGTTGCAGTCCCAAGTTGTAGATTTAATGGGATATTTCACTTTAAAAAATGTTTGTGATTTAATCGTCCACTCAGGCTTTTTTGAACACCCCCGACAGTTTTTAAGTTGCTTGATTCAGTATTTAGATATTTTATATTTATTTTATCAGACATGCCCCCTTCCTATACAAACCCATTGTAACTTCAAACTCCATTTTAGCTATGATAGATTCATCAAGAACACCTGTTCTTGGTTCTGGTGACTCATACTGCCCTCCTAATACGTGAGGGGGCCGTGTTTTTTCAATTACTTTTTTCATTTATAAAAGAAAAACAAATTTGGGAAATTAAATTTAATACAATACAAAAGAAAAAAGTAATCAAACCCCGCCCCCCCCCCCCCCCCCCTCACGTATTAGGAGGGCGGTATGTTACTTAAAAACTGTCTTGGGTGTTCACAAAAGCCTGAGTAGATGATAACGTGACCCAATTTATTTTTAAAGTGAAATATCCCTTTAAGTTGTAGGCTATAAAAACCTAAGAATAACACTTTCAAGATTATTTCTTACCTGTATTGGAACACTTTCCCAAGGTGAGGTTGTGGTGACGGTCTTCATTCTGACATGCAGTCAGGTTGAAATGAAATCCAAGATCTAATGAGTCGCAGTGGTGGGTTCCAGGTGCAATAAATGATTTGACCAGCAGATAACCACGCCCCCTTTTTTTCCACTTCACCTGGAATTTGATGGGACACGCCCTTAACCACTTCAACCCCATATGGTTGAGCGGAGTCCCTCAGGGCTCTATACTAGTGTATTTTCTGTTTTGTTTGCTTTCGCTGAAAATGGTCGATTGACAAGCTTACAACGCGACGCAGCACGGCGTGTTGTAAGCTTGTCGATCTGCTATTTCCCCACAATACGAATGCTGGGGTTAAAGTGGTTGATTGAACAGTCACCTGTATTATATAGCCTTCCAGTAGGCTATTACTACTGGGTGTTTGCCAGTGCATGTGTCATGTACAGTAAGTAGGCAGTGATGGCTACTGATGACAAAGTACTCAACTCGAGTACTTGAGTCAAAGTATAGATACACCTGGTCAAATATTACTCAAGTGACCATTACTGTGAAATTTGTACTTGAATTAAAGTACTGTAGTACTTGCTTATAAAATACTTAAGTATTCAAAAGTACAAGCTTTAAAAAATACTTCAAAAGTTCTAATTACCTAAGTACATTTATATTTTATTATCAATGCATTGCTATACTGAAATGTAGACATTTTCCAATACAATTCAAAGATTTTCCAGACCTAAAAAAAAACATCAATAATAGTGGAAATGGCAGATCTACAAGCAGGCGTCATTTAGTAGCGCCACACCAAAACAAATGTTTTTTGTTTTAAGCAACAAACTTTAGAAAACAAAGAAAATGGATAAAAGGAAAAAAAGAAATCTGTTTAAAGATTAAAACAGTCTATGATATGTCTGTGGCTCTTAACATCCAGATGTTGAGTCACAAGTTCAAGGTGTTAGTAGTGGAACAACATGATCAGCAAGCATGCTGTGCTGTGCGCTCTGCTCTGTTCTGCTCTACCGTCTCAAGTTCAACACAACTGATACTGACCAGTGTTGCCAGGTTGTGAGCGAAATAAGCAACCAGGTCTATGAAAACAAGCCCAAAAGCAGCAACTTAGGTCACATGAGTGCTTCAACCCTATATGTGTCGGCTATTTGAAAATGGCAGAAAATGCATTTTCAGGTCAGGATACCAATTTTATCCAATCAGGATAGAGAACTCATACAGGTATTAACAAGTGAAATTGGAAGTGATACACAAAGGAATGGGAAGACAAAACCGAACATTATTAAAGGTGATAAATGGGTACGCTCTCCTGATTGGCTGAAATTGGCAACCCCACCTGAACATTTGTGCTGGAGCTGGAGAGATGGGGTCTTTGTGTTGCTACTGGATGGGTCATTGCTATATTGTTACTGCCATACTCTGGTTAAAAGGTGGTACTATACTGTAGTGTCAAATCGAATGCAGCATTGTGTGGAATTACATGAAGAATGGGCAGAACATTGTGGCCACTTGGTAAATGTAGGCCCCTCAGTAGATTGGTAAACCAGGCACCAAAACGGAGTGGGCACCAGGAATACTTTGTACGTTAACTCTCAAGCCAGAATAATAGGCCCCAATTGTGCTGTAATAATTTCTTTTTTAAGAACCTGTTTGGAATGTCCAGATACAAGACACAGAAAACAATCAATGGCATATTTATTGCCCACAATATTAAACTCACACAACACATCTACTAAAAATAAAAGCATTTCCATGAGCACAAATAAAACATGACAAAATTCACTCCAAACATATTTACAGTTCATATTTACATCCGTTTGTTGGTGTATCCTGCACCTCCCATCATCTGCACCATACCGGGCATCACAAGAGGTGGACCATTCAAACATTATAGACTATTAGAACTTTATATTGGGAACCAGTTGGCGTCTCTTCATGGCCTCACCGCCGCTTCCACACTGGGTCAATGATGACCATGGTTGGCAGTGGAAAGGGGAGTGTTGTGGTATCCCAGGGTCTTTGGGTTGGCGTGTTCGTAGTGACCCATATGAAGATGTTGAGCCAGATCTTTTGTACTCAGAGCAGGGAGCCAATAGCCTGATTATCAGACTGAAGCTGCAAAAGGGGCAGTCCACTCAGAGAGTGGGCAGGGTCTATGGTCTGGAACCAGGATAGGGAGCCAATGGAGGTAGCGGAATAGGGGGAGACGTTAATATGTTGGCTGGTTGAAGACGAGGCGTGCTGCTGTTGCCCAGACACGGGGCCACAGATAGAAGGGCTCGTCACTGCTCCGTGGAGCTGGATGCCATGTGGCATCATGCTGCTGGCATCACTGCTGCCCTCCTCCAGCTTCTGCCAGGAACCTCCTGGTTGTCTACTGAGACCCACTCTCAGTAGACTGAGACGCACTCTCTGTAGACATGACGCCATGTCGTCACGGCTCTGTGACGTCATGTCCTCCACGTAGCCCTGTGGAATCATGCCCTCACGGTAGACCTGTGGCCTCATGCCCTCACGGTAGCCCTGTGGCCTCATGCCCTCACGGTAGCCCTGTGCATGGAATAAAGAAAAAATAAAATGTCATGACTGAAACATTTTGTGTGGCCAAGTCCTAATCTGCCACGAACAATATTACAAGGGAGCCCCCACCCTCCCCCTACATAGCCTACAGGCAACCAGTTGAAATTGCAGATTGAGGCTTTGACCTTTGCTTTTATGAAATATCCGAAACCATTAGGGTTTATGATGCTTCTGGACATGTACTCTATTGCTAGTTTGACCAATTCAAATAGTCTTTCATTTTAAAATAACCGGAAATGGCCCATCTACAAGCTCACACCACGCAAGCTTGTGCTATTTTCGGTCCGTGACATGCTTCCATAGAAGATGATATGCTGGCTTTTATGGAATCCAAATGACTTAAATCACATATCGGTAGTGGCCACTGAGAACTTTAATCCATACCTGTGTCATCATCATGTCCTCACTGTAGCCCTGTTGACTCTCTCTCGACAGGACGCCCGTTCTCTTCTGTTGGCTCATCTCCATCACCTGGTCACTTCGAAGGTAATTAACCACACTCTCCAGAATTTCTGCCTTTTGCATCGTTGGATCGCATAGTCTCTGAAAAATAACACGAAAGACACGATATAGTAAGAATCTGATATATAGATCTAGGTGCTCAGACTGCCGCAGTCACACTTTGTCTCATTGATTGTCTTGTATTTCTATGTGTATTCTGTTCCCTGGTCTAGTTCTCGGTTCCATGTTTCAGTCTGCCCCAGCTGTATCTTGTTTGTATTATTCACCCCTCATCAGTCGTGTTCTCCAATCAGTCCTTTTTGAGTCATAAGCCAAATTCCAAAACTCTTAATTTCTGCCTCCGCCATCATGTTGTCCCCCAGCATGGCAGGGTTACAGTGAAATATGTGACCATCTTGTGGACTTCACTCTGTTAATAAACAGCAATGGTTGGCAGTAGTGGGTTAGAAGAACATTTACTGTACTTAAGTACATTTTGAGTATCTGTAGCTTAACTTAAGTATTTGTATTTTGAATGAACCACTTAAGCCACCTTAATGACAATAGGAGATCTACAAGCTCACAACATGTCACCACTCGACACAGATAATAGCCAGCAGTTGAAACTGGAATGGAGAAGGTATTCATTCAGAAGAAGCATGTAAATGGCATACACACCTTATTGTGGGTCTTTTCCAAAAGCAAGAGTCGTAATGTTGCCAAGCTGTTGTTAATACGGTCTCGTCTGAGTTTATCCCTGAGTCGACGTTGAAGAACCTTTAGATGCACCTTAAGAACCTTAAGAACATAGAAGACATGGTCCACTGGAGACAATTACACCCTATATAGCAGGCTAACCTCCTTAAATGATTATTACAGTAAAGTTGCAGTCCGAGTTTTAGATTCAAGTTGTAGGCTATAAAAGCCTAAGAATAACACTTTCAAGATTATTTCTTACCTGTATTGGAATACTTTCCCAAGGTGAGGTTGTGGTGACAGTCTTCATTCTGACATGCAGTCAGGATGAAATGAAATCCTAGATCAAATGAGTTGTGGCAGTGGGTTCCAGGTGCAATAAATGACCTGACCAGCAGATAACCACGCCCCTTTGCTTTCCACTTCACCTGGAATTCTATGCGACACGCCCTTAATCACTTAACCTCATATGGTTGAGCGAAGTCCCTCAGGGCTCTATACTAGTATATTTTCTCTTTTCTGTTATAATGGGGAAAGCTTTTGCTGAAAATAGCAGATCGACAAGCTTACAACGCGAAGCAATCTGATCTGCTATTTTCAGCAAAAGCTCCACCTGTAGGCCATTTCCACTGACTGTTTGCCAGTGCATGTGTCATGTAGGCAGTGATGGACAAAGTACTCAACTCGAGTACTTGAGTCAAAGTATAGATGCTCCTGGTCAAATATTACTCAACTAAAGTGAACGTTACTGTCAAATTTGTACTTGAATTAAAGTACTGTAGTTAAAATACTTATGTATTCAAAAGTACAAGCTTTAAAAAATACTTGAGTATTCAAAAGCTCTAATTACCTATACATTTACATTTTATTATCAATGCGTTGCTGTATTGAAATGTAGGCATTTTCCAATACAATTCAAAGATTTTCCAGACAAAAAAAAACATACACAAATACTAAATACTAAAACAATAAAATAAGTACAGTAGCCTACTCAGGTAAATATACTTTATCGTCCACTTGCACACAGCTATATCAGTTCCAGATAGATCATGCTAGCTGCAGTCAATAAACCAATGGACAATGTTTTAATTATTCTATTTGAGATCATCAGCTAAATGTCATCTGTAGTCCATGAGCCAGAGCCCCAAAATTGAGCAATGATTATCGAAACAGTGGGCAAAACCAAACCTATATTAAATTGTTCATAGGGTCAATACGAGTAAATAAATATATGATAACCTTTCCACAGGAGCAGCTTTTTCATGGTTATCACACATTTTGTTATTTTCCCCATACGTACATGACAGGTGAAAAAATGACAAAATTTAAAAAAGAGTTATCATAATGAAACTTCCTGAATTGATTACTTACATGAAGACAATGATTTATCGTATTACAAGTTTTCTGAAATTGTATATTTAAATATGCAAATTAGGCATTAGGAAAATATGCCCAAACTTGCATAACTTTCCAGAATCAACATTGGAACATTGGACAAAGCCAGAGTCAACATACTTATTTCATTTTGTTAAGATGTTGGAGTCAAAGGTTTTTAACAAGGGAATATTCAATATCTGGCTCAATTTTGGGGCTCTGGCTCATGGACTAAATGCCTAATTTGCATATTTAAATATACAATTTCAGAAAACTTGTAATACGATGAATCATTGTCTTCTTGTAAGTAATCAACTCAGGAAGTTTCATTATGATAACTCTTTTTTAAATGTTGTCATTTTTTCACCTGCATGTACGTATGGGAAAAATAACAAAATGTGTGATAACCATGAAAAGGCTGCTCCTGTGGAGAGGTTATCATATATTTATTTACTCGTATTGACCCTATGAACAATTTAATATAGGTATGGTTTTGCCCACTCTTTCGATAATGTTACACTGCATCTGGAAGGGGCCATTGCCATATTGTTGCTGCCATCCTCTGGTTAAAGATGGTACTACTACACAGAGATTTTGTGGAATACATGAAGAGTGGGCACCAAAACATTGGTAATCCTGGTCACCTCAGTAGAGTGGGCGCCTGGTAAATCCGGCCAGCAAACAGTTGGCTGTGGCCGGGAATGCTTGACACCAAAATAGAGTGGGCACTTGGTAAATCTGGATAAACAGAGTATATAGGCACCGGGAATACTGGGCACCAAAACAGAGTGGGCACCAAGAATACTTTGTACAGTATGTCAAGTCTAAAGCCAGCATAGCCTATAATAGGCCCTAATTGTGCTGCAATGTTTTGAATGTCCAGATACAATTTCTTCCGGGTAGTAGATAACACTGGCAGCGTGGCATTGAATTAACCTTATTTCTGGAAGAACAAGACACTTATGATATTGTTATCGACTCTATAATGATATACTGTATTAGTTTGTTCTAAACATCCACAGGTTGACAAACTAGACATAGCTAAAGTTCTGGGCACTTATTTTATATTGTGTAAGATCTATAGACATTCTATCCGGAAACACCGCTCTGGTCTATAAAGGCTATTTTGCTTTTCTTTGGGGGGAGGGGGATCAATGCATTGTCAGGTGCCCGAATGGTTTGCAGGGCATCTTGGTTCTGTTTACAAATTTTTCTCATACTTTGTGTGTAATAATGTTGATGTTTTATCCTTGACTCGTCAGATAGCATCAGGGACATGGGCCTTTAAGGGCCTGGAGGCCATAGGGGAGAACGGGGTAAGATGAACCTCTGGGTAAGTTGAACCACCCCCTGTATCTTTAAAACTATACACATGAGTTGTCATGTGACCTTAAAATCAGGACACACCCATCATTTCCACCTGGCTGTGAAGTTGAGAGACACATGGGCAAAGTGAGCATATTTCTACACAAAAAAAAAGTGTTTTTTGCTGGTCAAAGTAAATGTTTTACTTTTCTGGTATGATTTCTATTTTAAAGCAAATGTACCCAGGTCTAAACTTAAATATCATGCATGTTGGTGATATTCCAATGTATGAAACCATGTGAATCATTTAGCTAAAGATTAGCCTGAAGGATTAAGCTAGCCAGGTTAGGTCAAAATGGTGGCCATGGGGCAAAATGAACCAAATGCCTTGCGGTAAATTGAGCCAAACATCCTGTCTTTGCTTCTCAAATTATGCTGTATGACCTTTCAATTGGATGAATACACTAATTTAAGAGAAGTTTTCAATATTGTATTAACAATTGTAAATATTAAAAGGTTCCGAAAAACAAACTTTATTCAATTGGTTTTATATTGTTTAAATGGGGTCATCCCTATGTTCCCCGGGTAGATGTTCCCCCACTAAGATTAGGTTTAGGGTTAGGGTTAGCGTTAGGTTTAGGGTTAGGTAAGCAGGGAACATAGAACCCGGGGAACATAGACACGCTCCCAATGTACTTAGTTACTTTACACCACTAGTTATCAGCGCTGTCGGGTGGAAACATTGTATGTACAAAACCTCTACTTTTCAAGAAATGGGGAAAAAATAAGATGGTTAAATATTTATGAAACCCACGGACAGACCTAACCACTTTCAACCTGGTGTAGTGTCCTTGTTTTGAGCCATTTGAGTCATTATAGATGACTGCTGCTTTTGCTCAGTGCTGTCAGTGGTGTAAAGTACATTTACTCAAATACTGTACTTAAGTAAACATTTGAGTTACTTTTACTTTACTGGAGTATTTCCAATTGTCTATACTTTTACTTCTACTCCACTACATCTCAGAGGCAAATATTGTACTTTTACCACTACAATTATTTGAAAACTTTAGTTACTAGTTACTTTGCAGATATACATTATTATATTATAAAACATACATTAACCACTTTACCACTCTTACACTCTTTACCACTCTTACACAAAAGGAAGGAACTTAAAAAACCTTGTTACCTTGTTGAGTTAAAGTCTATTCTTCCAAATGTCACCCATCTAGATTCCAGACACCCTGTCATCAACGCTGGACTGAGCAGCATTCCAGTCTCATGCTCAGTGGTCAGGTCAGGTCAGCGGTACATTCCACTTGGTTCCTAAATGCATCTCTGTACACTACTGTTTTAGTGAACAACAGCAGTGGTGGAAAGTAAAGTAAGTACATTTACTCAGGTACAGCTTCTTTTAGTTTTTCATAAATCAACGCTATTGAACATCCTTTACTTATGTGTGTTGGTTAAAAAAACATGTTGAACAAATGAAAAGTATTAAAAAGCGCAACTTTTTAGCTGCAGAAAACAAACTTTAACGAGGCAGGGTTTTTTCCTCCGTAGTCTGTTAAAAGTAACTATGCAGTGTACCTGTTTATCAAACTTAGCACAGACGCTAATGTTAAGAAAACAGTTCATTCTATTTTTAAAATCCATGCAGTGTTTTCTGAGGAGAGCGATGTGACAAGAAATGAGTTCATATAGCATTTCTCTCGCTAGTTCGACACTGCAACTCTGTGAGCCCCTATTTGCAGAAGTTATTGTAATATTTAAAGTCCTGCTTATTATTGTAGGCCTATATAAGCAGTGTCATGAAGCATCAGGGCATTAAGGAGATCCATTGTTAGCTGTTCTTATCAATGATGGGCAAAACCACTTGATCTTGGTAAAGTGGTGATAATATAATGACACATGCAAGTATCTGGCAATATATAAAGTCATAATACCAACTTTGATGAGGCCGTATTGCTTTGTTTAAAAAATATAAGGTTTTCTTCATTTCCTGAAAATGTTATATTTAGTTTCTTCATTTCCTGAAAAACGAACCTTTTGGAGTTAGCTGGTTTCTGCCCGACAGCAGACATATACTTTGGCAATTTGAAAATAGCCGATCTACAAGCTCACAACACGACGCTTGGCGACGCGTTGTGAGTTTGTAGATCTGCTATTCTCAAAGGATTTGTATACATTTAATGCATTTGAAACGTTGTGAAATGGGACATTCTGCATAATGACTACTTTTAGTACTTTAAGTGTATTTTGATGCCAATACCTTTCTACTTTTACTCAAGTACATTTTTTATACAGGACTTGTACTTGTAAAAGACTATTTCTACTACAGGGTATTGATACTTTTACTTAAGTAAAACATATGAGTACTTCTTCCATCACTGCTGAACAGTACTGGACATGTAAACAGTGGTGAAAGTAGATTGGAAGTTCCTGCCAATACTACCCCCTATACCTCTAAATAATAGGTTATTGGTTTACCTATGATACTAAATGCCTAAATTGTAAATACATTGTTCAAGAAATAAGTTTGTTCTAACTTTGTCACCGGCTGGGTGAAGTTTGCACTGGTTTTGACTGGGAGGATACCAGGCATATTTAAATAATGCACTCATATATCCAGGGTAGAAGAGGAAAGTTACATATTAGTGCTGCTGACTTTTTAACTGTCATTAATAAATGTGCCAAGAGCGATAACACACGTTATAGAGGCTGTTTTGCACAGATATGATTACAGGTGTGTATTGAGATTTTAACTTGCCCTTTGATGTGCCTTCGGCACAAAAAGTTCCACTGCAATACGTTATTGAGGGTCATTCATAAACAAACTCAGACGAAAGAAAGAAGCACTGGCACTGTGGATTTTATTGAGGAATCAGGCTTACACACAATGCAGTACATCAGACTTCCAATGGGCCCACACAATGCAGACACATCACTGGTCAAATGATTAAGAAAATCATTAAATGTCCTCGGTTATGATGTTCGTCTTGGTGTCGGTGGAGATTAGGTTTACATCCTAGTCCCTCTTCTCTATGGTGATCTCCTCCTTGGTGATCGTGGTTTTCTTGTTTCTGCAGAGAGAGAGACCAAATGGAACAAAGGATGGGTACAAGACACCAGGGCTTCCCAGACTTTTTCATGCCAAGTCCCCCAAATAGTCACAGTCTGAATCCAAGCTCACTAACACCAGTATTTGTTCGTAGAGGCTAAATCTGCTGCCATTTTGTACCTACATGTGGTCTATGATCTCCGGCTTCTGGATGATGGACACCACCATGGTCTTATCCTCGTCCAGCTTCTCTATGGTGATCTCCTCCTTGGTGGTCTTGACTGTCTTGGTACTGCAGAGAGAGAGAGAGAGAGACCAAATGGAACAAAGGATGGGTACAAGACAGCAGGGCTTCGAAGACTTTTCCATGCCAAGTCCCCCAAATAGTCATAGTTTCTGCCTGCGCCCCCCCCCCCTATATATATGTATGTATATATATATATATATATATATATATATATATATATATATATATATATATATATATATATATATATATATATATATATATATATATATATATATATATATATATATATATATATAAACAAATTAACTTGAAATTTAAGCTTGATACAAAGGTTTGAATCCAAGCTCACTAACGCCAGCATTTGTTTGTAGAGGCTAAATCTGCCGCCATGTTGTACCTGGGTAAGTCTTTGCCACAGCATGCACAGCCGCTGGTCACAGAGGAAGAAGACATGGTTGACCGAAGTTCAGCTGGTTGGAGGCGGTTATGCTCTGGATGGAGAGGAGAAGGCTGAGTGAAGCACTGGTTTGACACCAGTACCTTTTATAGTGTAAAATGAGGGAGGGGCGGGCAGGGTGTCGGAAGGTTTAGAATACCAAATAACTGTTTTTTGCTAATCAGCACAGGTCCAGCAGGTAAAATGGCCTAAAATGTAACTTTGTCACAGTGGTGGAAAAGTACTCAAATGTTTTACTTAAGTAAAAGTATCAATACCGCAATGTAGAAGTGCTCTGTAACAAGTAAAAGTCTGGGATTCAAAGATTACTTTGAGTAAAAGTACAAAAGTATTGGTATGAAAATGTACTTAAAGTAACAAAAGCAAAAGTACTAACATGTTTGAAAATAGCAGATCTACAAGCTCACAACACGTCGCATCGGGACGTGTTGTAGATCTGCTATTTTCAAATAGCCTAGGTATAAAATAGGGCTAAAGTGGTTAATGTATGTGTTATACTGTAATAATTTATTTAAATAAAAAAAAGTGCATTTATATAGCGCTTTCATCCAAAGTGCTTTACATAGATTGTGCATTACATTCACCCATTCACACACCGATGGCGGAGGAAACCATGCAAGGCACCAACCTGCTCATCAGGAGCAATTAGGGGTCCAGTGTCTTGCTCAAGGACACTTTGACACTATCTCTGGGGGAGCCCGGGATCGAACTGGGAACCTCACGGTTGCCCACCCTGCCGCTCTACCGGCCACTCTACCCCTGAGCCACTGTCGCCCCAAAGTGATTAGTAACTAAAGTTTTCAAATAATTGTAGTGGAGTAAAAGTACAATATTTGCCTCTGAGATGTAGTGGAGTAGAAGTAAAAGTATAGAAAACTGTAAATACTCCGGTAAAGTAAAAGTACCTCATAGTACTTAAGTACAGTACTTGAGTAAATGTACTTGGTTACTTTACACCACTGCTGTGTCATTCCATTAGATTAACTATAGTGGTCATCAGTCTTGTTGCCTAAGGATATGGACGGTAGTTCTCAGGTGGCTTTTCGTATTCTAAGCGGCCTTTTAGGAGATTCCTCTTGACCAGATATACAGGTTGTATAAGTACTGTAGATCCTTATTCAACCATCACATACTAAGGTCTTAACAGTATAGTCATCCCCCCATTTGAATATAAGTTATGACTAATCTAATGGACACATCAAGTTTTTATTGTTTGTAGCGTGTGTTCTATGTGGACTATATGCATTGTGGTTAGGGACGTCCCGATATTATCGGCCTCCCGATATTATCGGTCGATATTAGCATCGGATTTTGAAGGGAAAAAAAACAATTTTGTAATTACAGGAGTTCTTACTGTATGGTGTTTGTGATATGAAATTTGAGCTTACCATAATCACAGTAATCCTTAATCATATTCCATCATATTCAAGGGCTTTTGCAGAGAAATGAGACAGACTCCAGTCACTTTCAAATTAGAGCACTGCAGAGGGCAGGTGTGTGTGTCTATGTCCAGCTGACGCTCATTGAATTGCTTGTTAATGTTGTTAATGTTGTATGCATCAAGGCAATTATGCTTCTGCTATTAGATTTATTAGATATTATATTATAGCTATTTTATTTTATTAGATATGTGATGTTGTTACCCGACAATTAGTGGACTTTTGGTGAAAAAGCCTGCATATATCGGTACCGGAAATTAGGAGTTGGACAATATCGGTATATCGGATATTAGTAAAAGAAAGTCAATATCGAACATCCCTAATTGTGGTAATTTCCCACAGTATGGCAATGACTCTGTATATTGTGGTCGTCTCCCATTTTGGGGTTGTCATAATGCCCCTTTCCCTCAGATTGTATTGCCATCTAGTATTCTTATTGTTATTTGTCATACACTACCAGAAACTTGGACATGAGTGTGGAC
This sequence comes from Gymnoscopelus microlampas, assembly GCF_963454915.1. NCBI lineage: Eukaryota > Metazoa > Chordata > Actinopteri > Myctophiformes > Myctophidae > Gymnoscopelus > Gymnoscopelus microlampas. The sequence continues at coordinate 13,548,141 of NC_139951.1, forward strand.
AAATGTGAATATGTATAATTGACAGTTTGTGGTTGCTATAAAATGACGTGATGTATCTGTCATAACCAGTGGACAGTGATGAAGGCCAGTAGGGCCGAAACGTGTAGGTCACCTGCGTTTCTCTTTTTGTTCTTTGCTTTATATAGCAACTTAGTCATGGATAAATAAGGGCTTTTTAACTCAACTGAACCTTATTGGATCCTTTTTAAGTTCACCGATTGACTTTCTTACTCTGATCTTACACAAAAGGAAGGAACTTAAAAACCTTTTTGACCTATAAGTTAAAGTCTATTCTTCCAAATGTCACCCATCTAGATTCCAGACACCCTGTCATCAACGCTGCACTGAGCAGCATTCCAGTCTCATGCTCAGTGGTCAGGTCAGGTCAGCGGTACATTCCACTTGGTTCCTAAATGCATCTCTGTACACTACTGTTTTAGTGAACATAGTACTGAACAACAGTGGTGGAGAGTAAGTAGTAAGTACATTTCCAATCCAATCCACTTTATTTATATAGCACACTTCACAACTTTTTCAGGGTTTCCAAAGTGCTGTACAGAAAATCAAAAACCAAATACACTGAGCTAAAAAACACAGAAACAACAGCAAAACATACAGCAAAAAATTAAGCAAAATAAACAACAGAAGGAGACACATCACTGAAAAATACAAGACGCAGACAGTGAAACAAAACAAACCACTGAAACTCTCAAACGGGAGCAAAAGCCAAGGTATAAAAGTGGGACTTAAGGCGAGATTTAAAAGCCTCGATGGCGGGGCCCAGTTTGATATGGGAGGGGAGCGCATTCCATAATATGGAGCCTGAGACTGAAAAGGCTCGGTCACCTCTGGTCTTTAAACTTGACTTAGGGACCTCGAGGACCGCAGTGACCTAGGGGGGTTGTACACCTCTAGGAGTTCAGATAGATACTGAGGTGCCTGCAGGCCATTCAGTGATTTAAAAACAAACAATAAAATCTTAAAATCAATTCTGAGCCCTGTGCGAAAATAGCCGATCTACAAGATCACGACGCGTCGTGGCGTTCTGTGATCTTGTAGATCGGCTATTTTCAAAGGATCTTTATACATTTTTGAAAACTTGAAATGGGACATCCTGCATAATGGGTACTTTTACTTTTGTACTTTGAGTATGATTTGAGTATGTTCTACTCAAGTAACATGTTTAATACCTGACTTTTACTTCTAACAGAGTATTTCTACATTGTGGTATTGATACTTTTACTTAATTAAGTACAATATGTGAGTACTTTTCCCACCACTGCTCCTCTGGACTCCTCAATGACGAGCCAGGGTTCTGCTTCATAAAGAAGGTTTACCAGTGAGGCCCCCAAGCTCTGCTTCTGCTTATGGGTGTTTGATGTTATCAGCAGTGTAGGAAAAAGTACTATTTTTTTTTCTTGAGTAAAAGTATCAATACTGCAATGTAGAAAGACTCTGTTACAAGTCCGGTAATCAAAATTGACTTGAGTAAAAGTACAAAAGCATTGGCATCAAAATGTACTTAAAGTACCAAAAGTAAAAGTACTCCTTATGCAGTATGTCCCATTTCACAAGTTTTCAAATGTTTCAAATGTATACAAATCTTTTTAAAATAGCCTAAGTATATCTAGGGTGTATCTAAGGTGTATTATAGGGCTGAAGTGGTCATAGCCTGTTCTGTAATAATAATCTAAATCAACTAGTAACTTCACTTTTTGAATAATTGAAGTAAAAAGTACAATATTTGCCTCTGAGATGTAGAGAAGCAGAAGTACAAGTGTTGGAAATTGGAAATGCTCCAGTAAAGTGTGAACCCCTCTTTGCAGAAGTTATTGTAATATTTAAAGTCCTGCTTATTATTGTAGGCCTATATAAGCAGTGTCATGAAGCATCAGGGCATTAAGGAGATCCATTGTCAGCTGTTCTTATCAATGATGGACAAAACCACTTGATCTGGGTAAAGTGGTGATAATATAATGACACATGCAAGTATCTGACAATATATGTCATAATACCAACTTTGATGAGGCAGTATTGCTTTATTTAAAAAATGTAAGGTTTTCTTCATTTCCTGAAAATATTATATTTAGTTTCTTCATTTCCTGAAAAACGAACATTTTGGAGTTAGCTGGTCTCTGCCCGACAGCAGACATATACTTTGGCAATTTGAAAATAGCCGATCTACAAGCTCACAACACGACGCTTGGCGACGCGTTGTGAGTTTGTAGATCTGCTATTCTCAAAGGATTTGTATACATTTAATGCATTTGAAACGTTGTGAAATGGGACATTCTGCATAATGAGTACGTTTGGTACTTTAAGTGTATTTTGATGCCAATACCTTTCTACTTTTACTCAAGTACATTATTTATACAGGACTTGTACTTGTAAAATACTATTTCTACAATAGGGTATTGATACTTTTACTTAAGTAAAACGATTGAGTACTTCTTCCATCACTGCTGAACAGTACTGGACATGTAGTGGTGAAAGTAGATTGGAAGTTCCTGCCAGTACTACCCCCTATACCTCTAAATAATAGGTTATTGGTTTACCTATATGATACTAGATTTCTATTTCTATGCATTTGATGTATTACCTCGTGTTTACCATGCTTACTGTAAATCGCTCTGGATTAAGAGCGCCTGCTAAATGCCTAAATTGTAAATACATTAATCAAGAAATAAATATTTATATATAAGTTTGTTCTAACTTTGTCACCGGCTGGGTGAAGTTTGCACTGGTTTTGACTGGGAAGATACCGGGCATATTTAAATAATGCACTCATATATCCAGGCCTGGGTAGAAAAGGAAAGTTACATAGTGCTGCTTTCATTTGTTAGACTTTTTAATCGCCATTAATAAATGTGCTAAGAGCAATAACACACGTTATAGAGGCTGTTTTGCACAGATATAATTACAGGTGTGTATTGAGATTTTAACTTGCCCTTTTATGTGCCTTTGGCACAAAAAGTTTGAAAACCACTGCAATACGTTATTGAGGGTCATTCATAAACAAACTCAGACGAAAGAAAGAAGCACTGGCACTGTGGATTTTATTGAGGAATCAGGCTTACACACAATGCAGTACATCAGACTTCCAATGGGCCCACACAATGCAGACACATCACTGGTCAAATGATTAAGAAAATCATTAAATGTCCTCGGTTTTGATGTTGGTCTTGGTGGTGTCGGTGGAGATTAGGTTTCCGTCTTCGTCCCTCGTCTCTATGGTCGTGGTTATCTTTCTGCAGAGAGAGAGACCAAATGGAACAAAGGATGGGTACAAGACACCAGGGCTTCCCAGACTTTTTCATGCCAAGTCCCCCAATAGTCACAGTTTGAATCCAAGCTCACTAACACCAGTATTTGTTCGTGGAGGCTAAATCTGCTGCCATTTTGTACCTACATGTGGTCTATGATCTCCGGCTTCTGGATGATGGACACCACCATGGTCTTATCCTCGTCCAGCTTCTCTATGGTGATCTCCTCCTTGGTGGTCTTGACTGTCTTGGTACTGCAGAGAGAGAGAGACCAAATGGAACAAAGGATGGGTACAAGACAGCAGGGCTTCGAAGACTTTTCCATGCCAAGTCCCCCAAATAGTCATAGTTTCTGCCTGCGCCCCCCCCCCTATATATATATATATATATATATATATATATATATATATATATATATATATATATATATATATATATATATATATATATATATATATATATTTTTTTTTTTTTTTTTTTAAGCTTGATACAAAGGTTTGAATCCAAGCTCACTAACGCCAGCATTTGTTTGTAGAGGCTAAATCTGCCGCCATGTTGTACCTGGGTAAGTCTTTGCCACAGCATGCACAGCCGCTGGTCACAGAGGAAGAAGACATGGTTGACCGAAGTTCAGCTGGTTGGAGGCGGTTATGCTCTGGATGGAGAGGAGAAGGCTGAGTGAAGCACTGGTTTGACACCAGTACCTTTTATAGTGTAAAATGAGGGAGGGGCGGGCAGGGTGTCGGAAGGTTTAGAATACCAAATAACTGGTTTTTGCTAATCAGCACAGGTCCAGCAGGTAAAATGGCCTAAAATGTAACTGTGTCACAGTGGTGGAAAAGTACTCAAATGTTTTACTTAAGTAAAAGTATCAATACTGCAATGTAGAAGTGCTCTGTAAGAAATAAAAGTCTGGGATTCAAAAATTACTTCAAATAGCCTAGGTATAAAATAGGGCTAAAGTGGTTAATGTATGTGTTATACTGTAATCATTTATTTAAATGAATAAAAAGTGCATTTATATAGCGCTTTTATCCAGTGCTTTACATAGATTGTGCATTACATTCACCCATTCACACACCGGTGGCGGAGGAAACCATGCAAGGCACCAACCTGCTCATCAGGAGCAATTAGGGGTCCAGTGTCTTGAAGTAAAAGTATAGAAAATTGTAAATACTCCAGTAAAGTAAAAGTACCTCAAAATAGTACATAAGTACAGTACTTGAGTAAATGTACTTGGTTACTTTACACCACTGCTGTGTCATTGTCAGATGAGGTCCATTAGATTAACTATAGTGGTCATCAGTCTTGTTGCCTAAGGATATGGACGGTAGTTCTCAGGTGGCTTTTTGTATTCTAAGCTGCCTTTTAGGAGATTCCTCTTGACCAGATATACAGGTTGTATAAGTACTGTAGATCCTCATTCAACCATCACATACTAAGATCTTAACGGTATAGTCATCCCCCCACCATTTGAATATAAGTTATGACTAATCTAATGGACACATCAAGTTTTTATTTTTTTATAGCATGTGTTCTATGTGGACTATATGCATTGTGGTTAGGGATGTCCCGATATTATCGCCCTCCCGATATTGGCATCGGATTTTGAAGAAAAAAACAATTTTGTAATTACCGGAGTTCTTTCTGTATGGTGTGTGTGATATGAAATGTGAGCTTACCATAATCACAGTAATCCTTAATCATATTCCATCATATTCAAGGGCTATTGCAGAGAAATGAGACAGACTCCAGTCACTTTCAAATTAGAGCACTGCAGAGGGCAGGTGTGTGTGTCTATGTCCAGCTGACGCTCATTGACGCTCGTTAATGTTGTATGCATCAAGGCAATTATGCTTCTGCTATTAGATTTATTAGATATTATGTTATAGCTATTTTATTTTATTAGATATGATGTTGTTACGCGACAATTAGTGGACTTTTGGTGAAAAGGCCTGCATATATCGGTATCGGAAATTAGGAGCTGGACAATATCGTCATATCGGATATTAGTAAAAAAAAAAGACAATATCGAACATCCCTAATTGTGGTAATTTCCCACAGTATGGCAATGACTCTGTATATTGTGGTCATCTCCCATTTTGGGGTTGTCATAATGCCCCTTTCCCTCAGATTGTATTGCCATCTAGTATTCTTATTGTTATTTGTCATACACTACCAGAAACTTGGACATGAGTGTGGACAATGGGGTATTTGAAATGTGAATATGTGTACTTGTCTAATGTTATCTTGGTGTAGTCTAATAATGATTTAAATAATAATTGACAGTTTGTGGTTGCTATAAAATGACGTGATGTATCTGTCATAACCAGTGGACAGTGATGAAGGCCAGTAGGGCCGAAACGTGTAGGTCACCTGCGTTTCTCTTTTTGTTCTTTGCTTTATATAGCAACTAAGTCATGGATAAATAAAGGCTTTTTAACTCAACTCAACCTTATTGGATCCTTTTTAAGTTCACCGATTGACTTTCTTACTCTGATCTTACACAAAAGGAAGGAACTTAAAAACCTTTTTGACCTATAAGTTAAAGTCTATTCTTCCAAATGTCACCCATCTAGATTCCAGACACCCTGTCATCAACGCTGGACTGAGCAGCATTCCAGTCTCATGCTCAGTGGTCGGGTTAGGTCAGCGGTACATTCCACTTGGTTCCTAAATGCATCTCTGTACACTTCTGTTTTAGTGAACATAGTACTGAACAGCAGTGGTGGAAAGTAAGTAGTACATTTTCAATCCAATCCACTTTATTTATATAGCACATTTCACAACTTTTTCAGGGTTTCCAAAGTACTGTACAGAAAATCAATTACCAAATACACTGGGTGAGATAAAAAAAACACAGAAACAACAGCAAAACATACAGCAAAAAATTAAGCAAAATAAACAACAGAAGGAGACACATCACACATCACTGAAAAATACAAGACAGTGAAACAAAACATAGACCACAGAAACTCTCAAACGGGATCAAAAGCCAAGGTATAAAAGTGGGACTTAAGGCGAGAATTAAAAGCCTCGATGGTGGGGGCCAGTTTGAAAGGATACTCACCATTGGACAAAAATGTATTTGGTAGAAATCTATCTGATAGTGCTGTGGGCAAATTTAAGGAAGCAATACCATCAGCCATCAACTCAGTATATTCCAACACAATTGAAGATCTCTATACTTATAGCCCCTCCCAGGTCGATCACCTTGTTGATAATGTCACAGGCTCCCTTCAGACAACGCTTGACTCTGTTGCTCCTTTAAGAAAGAGGGTAATAAAGCAACAGAGGCTAGCCCCATGGTATAACTCTGGAACTAAAAATCTCAAGCGAACGTCACGTAAGCTTGAAAGGATATGGCGTTCAACCAAACAGAAAGAATCCTGTATAGCCTGGCAAAACAGCCTTAAAATATATAGGAAGGCTCTCTGCAATGCCGGAGCCACCTATTATTCTTCTCTAATAGAGGAAAACAAAAACAACCATAGGTTCCTTTTTGACACTCTAGCCAAATTGACAAAAAGTCATGACTCTACTGATCCGCGTATTCCTATATCCCTTAACAGCAATGATTTCATGAATTTTTTCAATGGTAAAATCAATACTATCCGAGATAGTATTGATAACCTACTACTCTCAGCCCCTACCGGACCGCCCTCCGACGTAATATCCCCAGAAGTGGCTGTACGACACAGTGTATATTTGGACAGTTTCTCCCCGGTCGAGCTCTCCGAATTCACTTTAATGATCACATCTTCCAAACCAACGACCTGTCTCTTGGATCCAGTCCCAACTAGATTGCTTAAAGAGGTCCTGACCCCGGTTGGTGCATCCCTACTCGATATAATCAATATGTCTCTGGTGACGGGCTACGTACCACAGTCCTTTAAGGTAGCTGTCATCAAACCCCTCCTCAAGAAGCCTACTCTCGACTCAGGCATTTTGGTTAACTATAGACCTATATCGAACCTCCCATTTCTCTCTAAAATCCTTGAGAAAGCAGTCGCCAAGCAGTTATGTGACTTTCTACATAACAACAAGCTATTTGAAGCTTTTCAGTCAGGATTCAGAGCACACCATAGCACTGAGACGGCATTGGTGAAGGTCACAAATGACCTCCTGATTGCATCCGATAATAACCTTCTCTCTGTACTGGTTCTGTTGGACCTCAGTGCTGCATTTGATACTATTGATCACCATATTTTGTTGCAGAGACTTGAGCATCTGGTTGGCATTAAGGGTGCTGCATTGAACTGGTTTGAGTCCTATCTGTCTGACAGATTTCAATTTGTAAACGTTAACGATACACCTTCACTACGCGAAAAGGTTAAATACGGAGTCCCACAAGGCTCTGTACTTGGACCAATACTATTTACTCTATATATGCTTCCTCTAGGTGAGATAATTAGGAAACACTCTATAAATTTCCATTGCTATGCAGATGATACACAATTATATCTATCAATGAAGCCAGATGAAACGGATCAACTGGCTAAACTTCAAGCATGTCTTATAGACATCAAGAGTTGGATGACCCGTAATTACCTACTCCTCAACTCGGACAAAACTGAAGTTATTGTACTTGGCCCTAAGCACCTCAGAGATAAATTAGCCGATGAGAATTTTACCCTAGATGGTATTACCTTGACCTCCAGGGCCACTGTAAAAAATCTGGGAGTCACGTTTGACCAAGACATGTCCTTCCAGTCCCACATATAGTGGAGCGGCTAAATGCTTTTTATTGGCAGAATCTTTCAGTTGATGATAAAAGCGTGAAAATTGGCATGAGCAGTCTCCATGGGTCACTTGACAAGAAAATTGTCCGAGGCAGTTGTAATTTCAAGATGGTGGCCATTTTTCAAGATGGCCGACACCTTAGTGGGCAGTTAAGTGATATGATGGTTTATTTGGTGATACAAGCATGAAAATTGGCATGAATAGTCTCTGTGGGTCACTTGACAATAGGCCACCCACAGCTACTTGACATTTCAACATGGCGGCCATTTTTCAAGATGGCCAACACTTTAGTGGAGCAATTAAGTGATATGATGGTTTATTTGGTGATACAAGCATGGAAATTGGCATGAGCAGTCTCGGTGGGTCACTTGACAATATGCCATCCTACTGGCGGCCATTTTTCAAGATGGCCGACACTTTAGTGGAGCATTTAAGTTATATAATGGTTCATTTGGTGATACAAGCATTAAAATTGGCATGAGCAGTCTCTGTGGGTCACTTGACAATAAGCCACCCACAGCTACTTGAAATTTCAAGATGGCGGCCATTTTTCAAGATGGCCACCACCTTAGTGGAGCAGTTAAGCTTAAGAAATCATTTAGTTGGTGATACAAGCATGAAAATTGCCATGAGCCGTCTCAAAAGGTCATTTGACAAGAAACCCCACAACCACCACTTGAAATTTCAAGATGACTGCCACCCGCTATGTGGATCTTTAAATGATACCTTTTCTCATAGAAATATATTGGGTTCCTCAAAAAGCTCTGTCAAGAGAGGTTGTTTGACTGTGTTTTGTCTGACTCCTCGCCCACGACCTGTCCAGTTTGGTAAAACCTGTCAGGAGTTGCCTCCCACTGGCATAGCTCTCAGGGTTCGCTGAGGTACACAAGCTCCCTTACCTCCCTTGTGACTGTTACCAGGTAACAGTCACAAGGGAGGATTTGTACATGTGTCAAATAAATACTAAGAAATGGGGAATCAAAAAATATGACTAATAAATGAGCACAGTTGTGGTGCTGATTAGCACAGTTGTGGTGCTGAACGGACAGTGCTCCAAAATTATAATTGAGCAATGGCTAATACTGAATGGCAGTAGCCACGGAACCATGACAAACTATACTAAGGACCTAAACTGAAAATGTGCTTCACTGTTACATATGGCAGTGGAAGGCAGTGGAAGCAATGTTACAAAGTAACAACTGAAAATTACACACTAATAGACTGGTGACAAAGTAAAACATGATGCACTGATGTGGCGAGGGGAAGCCGAGCCATAGGCCTACACTTGAAAACACAGAGGACAACGGGGAACAACTCTGGCAAAATAAACATGCAAATAGGTTCTAGCAAGGGCAACTACATACAGTATGCATGTGCAACTGAGTCCATATCTGAAGCACTTACACCTTCCAGTACATGCCTTGGTGCACCCACATTTGGTCAACTCCCAACAACTCTCCGCAATAGGTGGAAGTGGAGTCCAGAAGACTTTCCACTTCTCGTCCTGTTCCACCCATCCCCACTCAGATGGGCTCGGCATTTGTGGATGTCGCTTCAATGCCTGTCCCCACACGTATCCTCACGTAGCCTCATAAGAAGCATGTTTGGCATGCTCTTTGAGTGCTGCTTGAGTTGGTGGGATCAAGTCATAATGCCTTGCTATGATGGCTTCTGCCATGTCTGCAGCATAGGCAGAGGCCGAGGGTTTATCCTTTTACCACCTTTTACCAAGCACTTTGATGTATGGGCAGGGGTGCAATGCTCAGTGGACGGGGTTGCACGCCGAGCAACCACTTATTTGGCCAGGGGGACGCGCAGGCACACGCATAGATTTAAAACTACTTTAAATTCACACTTCATCAAAGTTTACAAAGGCTCCCGACTCACGCCAGGTACATTAACATAGGAATTAGCCTATATGCATATCAATTGTCCATTGTGTGACCTGTACTGTAGGTGTTAAGCGACGTGCGCGTCACGTCATTAAAATAGAGAGCAACCACTTCTCAAATGAGCATAGCATCACTGTGTATGGGAACAACTAAGTTCGTGCCTTAACCCTACACTTAGTCCGATCGTTCATCCAATGCCATTTAAATCCCGTGTGATCTGTACACCATCCGGTTAACTAAAACCCCATTAACCTTGGCTCGGCTCTCCCGCGCTGGCGGCACAACCTGTCAATTCAGGTGCGGCTATCTAATTGTTTTGGGGTAAATTAGACAGCATTTGGGGTACTAACTTTCAATTAGCTGACATTGAACCCCACTCTGAGTTTAACAGCAGTGATATATCACCAGTGTGCCCTGGTAGTGCGGATATTCACTCTTATCTAATCTATCTATGATCAACAAATCAACACAACTGTATTGTGATGTGTTAAAAGTTGTTCTTTAGCATAATAACAATAATCGTATAATTGTCCTTAATGAAAAAAAAACATACATTTCTATGAGAAAATTTATCTTTTGAGGATCCAGGGGGCGGCCATCTTGAAAATAGAAATTTCAAGTGGATGTGAGTGTTTTCTTATCAAGCAACCCTTAGAGACTGCTCATGCCAATTTTAATGCCTGTATCACCAAATAAACCATTATATAACTTAATTGCTCCACTAAAGTGTTGACCATCTTGACAAATGGCCGCCATCTTGAAATTTCAAGTAGCTGTGGGTGGCCTATTGTCAAGTGACTCACAGAGACTGCTCATGCCAATTTTCATGCTTGTATCACCAAATAAACCATTATATAACTTAATTGCTCCACTAAAGTGTTGGCCATCTTGAAAAATGGCCGCCATCTTGGAATTTCAAGTAGCTGTGTGTGGCCTATTGTCAAGTGACCCACAGAGACTGCTCATGCCAATTTTCATTCTTGTATCACCAAATAAACCATCATATCACTTAACTGCCCACTAAGGTGTCAGCCATCTTGAAAAATGGCCGCCATCTTGAAATTACAACTGCCTCGGACAATTTTCTTGTCAAGTGAGCCATGGAGACTGCTCATGCCAATTTTCATGCTTTTATCATAAATTGAAAGATCGTAGCACTTGTCTGCTCCGCTAATAAAACAAATTTCAAGAAATGCCTTTTTTCACCTGCGTAATATTGCAAAAGTTAGGCACATTCTGTCCCAAAATGATGCAGAAAAACTTGTCCACGCATTTGTTACTTCTAGGCTGGACTATTGCAACGCCTTACTATCAGGCTGCCCAAATAAATCCCTAAATAGCCTGCAGCTTGTCCAGAATGCCGCTGCGCGCATACTGACAGGAACCAGAAGAAGAGATCATATCACTCCTTCATTGGCCTCTTTGCACTGGCTCCCGGTTAAATACAGAATCGAGTTTAAAGTTCTCCTCCTCACATACAAGGCTCTCAATGGACAGGCACCAATATATCTCAAAGAACTCATCGAGCCCCATAAACCAACCAGAACACCACTGCGCCCACAGTATGAAAAAATGCTTACGGCTCCAGGAAACCCCAAAAAAGTTAGAACAGGAGGCAGAGCATTTAAGTTTCAGGCACCTCAGCTGTGGAACCTTCTCCCAGTCTCAGTCCGCAAAGCAGACACACTCTGTATATTTAAGACTAGACTAAAAACCTTTCTCTATGATAAAGCCTATAGCCGAAGTGTATAGACTCAGTCACCCTATAGTTATCCTCTCTCCCCTCCCCACCCTCCCCCCCCTCTCTCCTCTCGTCCTCTCTCTTCTCGTTCTCCCTTTGGTTGTGTGGGTTTGTGTCCCAATGGTACAATCGTAATTAACCCTGTACGGATTCACGCTCTAGTAAGGCCTGCCACTAATTCTACAACCGGGGACCCGCTCCCCGGAGTTTCTTTTATTTCCCACGTCGCAGGTCCATGGACTGTCAATACGGACCCCCAGCTGCGGCTCAAGACTGTGACTGCGGACCGGGCCTCTCCATGGAGCACGACCGTGGATTTCTACTACACTGCACTATACCACTATACTATATATACTGTATATTATCTTAATATTCTTATATTATACCATTATATACTACATACACATTATTGCTGTACTATATTATACTATCATATATATCATATATTACACTATTATATGTGCTACTATTGTTACTGTTACTACCTGCACTGTATCTCTCTCTCTCTGTCTCTGTCTCTGTCTGTCTCTCTCTCTCTCTCTCTCTCTCTCTCTCTCTCCCTCTCTCTCTCCTCTTTCCCCCGACACGGTCGAGGCAGAAGGCCGCCACCCTTGAGCCTAGGGCCTGCCTGACGTTTCTTCCAGTTAAGAGGGAGTTTTTCGTTGCCACTGTCGCAAAAATTGCTTGTTCAGGGTGGGATTGTCGGGTCTCTTCTCTACATGTAAAGTGTCTTGAGACAACTTGTTGTGATTTGACACTTTAATAAAATTGAATTGAATTGAATTGAATTGATATGGGAGGGGAGCGCATTCCATAATATGGAGCCTGCGACTGAAAAGGCTCGGTCACCTCTGGTCTTTAAAATTGACTTAGGGACCTCGAGTTTCAACTGGTCCGCAGACCGCTGTGACCTAGGGGGGTTATACACCTCTAGGAGTTCAGATAGATACTGAGGTGCCTGCAGGCCATTCAGTGATTTAAAAACAAACAATAAAATCTTAAAATCAATTCTGAGCCCTGTGCGAAAATAGCCGATCTACAAGATCACGACGCGTCGTGGCGTTCTGTGATCTTGTAGATCGGCTATTTTCAAAGGATCTTTATACATTTTTGAAAACGTATGAAATGGGACATCCTGCATAATGGGTACTTTTACTTTTTGTACTTTGAGTATGATTTGAGTATGTTCTACTCAAGTAACATGTTTAATACCTGACTTTTACTTCTAGTATTTCTACATTGTGGTATTGATACTTTTACTTAATTAAGTACAATATGTGAGTACTTTTCCCACCACTGCTCCTCTGGACTCCTCAATGACGAGCCAGGGTTCTGCTTCATAAAGAAGGTTTACCAGTGAGGCCCCCAAGCTCTGCTTCTGCTTATGGGTGTTTGATGTTATCAGCAGTGTAGGAAAAAGTACTATTTTTTTTTCTTGAGTAAAAGTATCAATACTGCAATGTAGAAAGACTCTGTTACAAGTCCGGTAATCAAAATTGACTTGAGTAAAAGTACAAAAGCATTGGCATCAAAATGTACTTAAAGTACCAAAAGTAAAAGTACTCCTTATGCAGTATGTCCCATTTCACAAGTTTTCAAATGTTTCAAATGTATACAAATCTTTTTAAAATAGCCTAAGTATATCTAGGGTGTATCTAAGGTGTATTATAGGGCTGAAGTGGTCATAGCCTGTTCTGTAATAATAATCTAAATCAACTAGTAACTTCACTTTTTGAATAATTGAAGTAAAAAGTACAATATTTGCCTCTGAGATGTAGAGAAGCAGAAGTACAAGTGTTGGAAATTGGAAATGCTCCAGTAAAGTGTGAACCCCTCTTTGCAGAAGTTATTGTAATATTTAAAGTCCTGCTTATTATTGTAGGCCTATATAAGCAGTGTCATGAAGCATCAGGGCATTAAGGAGATCCATTGTCAGCTGTTCTTATCAATGATGGACAAAACCACTTGATCTGGGTAAAGTGGTGATAATATAATGACACATGCAAGTATCTGACAATATATGTCATAATACCAACTTTGATGAGGCAGTATTGCTTTATTTAAAAAATGTAAGGTTTTCTTCATTTCCTGAAAATATTATATTTAGTTTCTTCATTTCCTGAAAAACGAACATTTTGGAGTTAGCTGGTCTCTGCCCGACAGCAGACATATACTTTGGCAATTTGAAAATAGCCGATCTACAAGCTCACAACACGACGCTTGGCGACGCGTTGTGAGTTTGTAGATCTGCTATTCTCAAAGGATTTGTATACATTTAATGCATTTGAAACGTTGTGAAATGGGACATTCTGCATAATGAGTACGTTTGGTACTTTAAGTGTATTTTGATGCCAATACCTTTCTACTTTTACTCAAGTACATTATTTATACAGGACTTGTACTTGTAAAATACTATTTCTACAATAGGGTATTGATACTTTTACTTAAGTAAAACGATTGAGTACTTCTTCCATCACTGCTGAACAGTACTGGACATGTAGTGGTGAAAGTAGATTGGAAGTTCCTGCCAGTACTACCCCCTATACCTCTAAATAATAGGTTATTGGTTTACCTATATGATACTAGATTTCTATTTCTATGCATTTGATGTATTACCTCGTGTTTACCATGCTTACTGTAAATCGCTCTGGATTAAGAGCGCCTGCTAAATGCCTAAATTGTAAATACATTAATCAAGAAATAAATATTTATATATAAGTTTGTTCTAACTTTGTCACCGGCTGGGTGAAGTTTGCACTGGTTTTGACTGGGAAGATACCGGGCATATTTAAATAATGCACTCATATATCCAGGCCTGGGTAGAAAAGGAAAGTTACATAGTGCTGCTTTCATTTGTTAGACTTTTTAATCGCCATTAATAAATGTGCTAAGAGCAATAACACACGTTATAGAGGCTGTTTTGCACAGATATAATTACAGGTGTGTATTGAGATTTTAACTTGCCCTTTTATGTGCCTTTGGCACAAAAAGTTTGAAAACCACTGCAATACGTTATTGAGGGTCATTCATAAACAAACTCAGACGAAAGAAAGAAGCACTGGCACTGTGGATTTTATTGAGGAATCAGGCTTACACACAATGCAGTACATCAGACTTCCAATGGGCCCACACAATGCAGACACATCACTGGTCAAATGATTAAGAAAATCATTAAATGTCCTCGGTTTTGATGTTGGTCTTGGTGGTGTCGGTGGAGATTAGGTTTCCGTCTTCGTCCCTCGTCTCTATGGTCGTGGTTATCTTTCTGCAGAGAGAGAGACCAAATGGAACAAAGGATGGGTACAAGACACCAGGGCTTCCCAGACTTTTTCATGCCAAGTCCCCCAATAGTCACAGTTTGAATCCAAGCTCACTAACACCAGTATTTGTTCGTGGAGGCTAAATCTGCTGCCATTTTGTACCTACATGTGGTCTATGATCTCCGGCTTCTGGATGATGGACACCACCATGGTCTTATCCTCGTCCAGCTTCTCTATGGTGATCTCCTCCTTGGTGGTCTTGACTGTCTTGGTACTGCAGAGAGAGAGAGACCAAATGGAACAAAGGATGGGTACAAGACAGCAGGGCTTCGAAGACTTTTCCATGCCAAGTCCCCCAAATAGTCATAGTTTCTGCCTGCGCCCCCCCCCCTATATATATATATATATATATATATATATATATATATATATATTTTTTTTTTTTAAGCTTGATACAAAGGTTTGAATCCAAGCTCACTAACGCCAGCATTTGTTTGTAGAGGCTAAATCTGCCGCCATGTTGTACCTGGGTAAGTCTTTGCCACAGCATGCACAGCCGCTGGTCACAGAGGAAGAAGACATGGTTGACCGAAGTTCAGCTGGTTGGAGGCGGTTATGCTCTGGATGGAGAGGAGAAGGCTGAGTGAAGCACTGGTTTGACACCAGTACCTTTTATAGTGTAAAATGAGGGAGGGGCGGGCAGGGTGTCGGAAGGTTTAGAATACCAAATAACTGGTTTTTGCTAATCAGCACAGGTCCAGCAGGTAAAATGGCCTAAAATGTAACTGTGTCACAGTGGTGGAAAAGTACTCAAATGTTTTACTTAAGTAAAAGTATCAATACTGCAATGTAGAAGTGCTCTGTAAGAAATAAAAGTCTGGGATTCAAAAATTACTTCAAATAGCCTAGGTATAAAATAGGGCTAAAGTGGTTAATGTATGTGTTATACTGTAATCATTTATTTAAATGAATAAAAAGTGCATTTATATAGCGCTTTTATCCAGTGCTTTACATAGATTGTGCATTACATTCACCCATTCACACACCGGTGGCGGAGGAAACCATGCAAGGCACCAACCTGCTCATCAGGAGCAATTAGGGGTCCAGTGTCTTGAAGTAAAAGTATAGAAAATTGTAAATACTCCAGTAAAGTAAAAGTACCTCAAAATAGTACATAAGTACAGTACTTGAGTAAATGTACTTGGTTACTTTACACCACTGCTGTGTCATTGTCAGATGAGGTCCATTAGATTAACTATAGTGGTCATCAGTCTTGTTGCCTAAGGATATGGACGGTAGTTCTCAGGTGGCTTTTTGTATTCTAAGCTGCCTTTTAGGAGATTCCTCTTGACCAGATATACAGGTTGTATAAGTACTGTAGATCCTCATTCAACCATCACATACTAAGATCTTAACGGTATAGTCATCCCCCCACCATTTGAATATAAGTTATGACTAATCTAATGGACACATCAAGTTTTTATTTTTTTATAGCATGTGTTCTATGTGGACTATATGCATTGTGGTTAGGGATGTCCCGATATTATCGCCCTCCCGATATTGGCATCGGATTTTGAAGAAAAAAACAATTTTGTAATTACCGGAGTTCTTTCTGTATGGTGTGTGTGATATGAAATGTGAGCTTACCATAATCACAGTAATCCTTAATCATATTCCATCATATTCAAGGGCTATTGCAGAGAAATGAGACAGACTCCAGTCACTTTCAAATTAGAGCACTGCAGAGGGCAGGTGTGTGTGTCTATGTCCAGCTGACGCTCATTGACGCTCGTTAATGTTGTATGCATCAAGGCAATTATGCTTCTGCTATTAGATTTATTAGATATTATGTTATAGCTATTTTATTTTATTAGATATGATGTTGTTACGCGACAATTAGTGGACTTTTGGTGAAAAGGCCTGCATATATCGGTATCGGAAATTAGGAGCTGGACAATATCGTCATATCGGATATTAGTAAAAAAAAAAGACAATATCGAACATCCCTAATTGTGTTAATTTCCCACAGTATGGCAATGACTCTGTATATTGTGGTCATCTCCCATTTTGGGGTTGTCATAATGCCCCTTTCCCTCAGATTGTATTGCCATCTAGTATTCTTATTGTTATTTGTCATACACTACCAGAAACTTGGACATGAGTGTGGACAATGGGGTATTTGAAATGTGAATATGTGTACTTGTCTAATGTTATCTTGGTGTAGTCTAATAATGATTTAAATAATAATTGACAGTTTGTGGTTGCTATAAAATGACGTGATGTATCTGTCATAACCAGTGGACAGTGATGAAGGCCAGTAGGGCCGAAACGTGTAGGTCACCTGCGTTTCTCTTTTTGTTCTTTGCTTTATATAGCAACTAAGTCATGGATAAATAAAGGCTTTTTAACTCAACTCAACCTTATTGGATCCTTTTTAAGTTCACCGATTGACTTTCTTACTCTGATCTTACACAAAAGGAAGGAACTTAAAAACCTTTTTGACCTATAAGTTAAAGTCTATTCTTCCAAATGTCACCCATCTAGATTCCAGACACCCTGTCATCAACGCTGGACTGAGCAGCATTCCAGTCTCATGCTCAGTGGTCGGGTTAGGTCAGCGGTACATTCCACTTGGTTCCTAAATGCATCTCTGTACACTTCTGTTTTAGTGAACATAGTACTGAACAGCAGTGGTGGAAAGTAAGTAGTACATTTTCAATCCAATCCACTTTATTTATATAGCACATTTCACAACTTTTTCAGGGTTTCCAAAGTACTGTACAGAAAATCAATTACCAAATACACTGGGTGAGATAAAAAAAAAACACAGAAACAACAGCAAAACATACAGCAAAAAATTAAGCAAAATAAACAACAGAAGGAGACACATCACACATCACTGAAAAATACAAGACAGTGAAACAAAACATAGACCACAGAAACTCTCAAACGGGATCAAAAGCCAAGGTATAAAAGTGGGACTTAAGGCGAGAATTAAAAGCCTCGATGGTGGGGGCCAGTTTGAAAGGATACTCACCATTGGACAAAAATGTATTTGGTAGAAATCTATCTGATAGTGCTGTGGGCAAATTTAAGGAAGCAATACCATCAGCCATCAACTCAGTATATTCCAACACAATTGAAGATCTCTATACTTATAGCCCCTCCCAGGTCGATCACCTTGTTGATAATGTCACAGGCTCCCTTCAGACAACGCTTGACTCTGTTGCTCCTTTAAGAAAGAGGGTAATAAAGCAACAGAGGCTAGCCCCATGGTATAACTCTGGAACTAAAAATCTCAAGCGAACGTCACGTAAGCTTGAAAGGATATGGCGTTCAACCAAACAGAAAGAATCCTGTATAGCCTGGCAAAACAGCCTTAAAATATATAGGAAGGCTCTCTGCAATGCCAGAGCCACCTATTATTCTTCTCTAATAGAGGAAAACAAAAACAACCATAGGTTCCTTTTTGACACTCTAGCCAAATTGACAAAAAGTCATGACTCTACTGATCCGCGTATTCCTATATCCCTTAACAGCAATGATTTCATGAATTTTTTCAATGGTAAAATCAATACTATCCGAGATAGTATTGATAACCTACTACTCTCAGCCCCTACCGGACCGCCCTCCGACGTAATATCCCCAGAAGTGGCTGTACGACACAGTGTATATTTGGACAGTTTCTCCCCGGTCGAGCTCTCCGAATTCACTTTAATGATCACATCTTCCAAACCAACGACCTGTCTCTTGGATCCAGTCCCAACTAGATTGCTTAAAGAGGTCCTGACCCCGGTTGGTGCATCCCTACTCGATATAATCAATATGTCTCTGGTGACGGGCTACGTACCACAGTCCTTTAAGGTAGCTGTCATCAAACCCCTCCTCAAGAAGCCTACTCTCGACTCAGGCATTTTGGTTAACTATAGACCTATATCGAACCTCCCATTTCTCTCTAAAATCCTTGAGAAAGCAGTCGCCAAGCAGTTATGTGACTTTCTACATAACAACAAGCTATTTGAAGCTTTTCAGTCAAAAATGCCTGAGTCGAGAGTAGGCTTCTTGAGGAGGGGTTTGATGACAGCTACCTTAAAGGACTGTGGTACGTAGCCCGTCACCAGAGACATATTGATTATATCGAGTAGGGATGCACCAACCGGGGTCAGGACCTCTTTAAGCAATCTAGTTGGGACTGGATCCAAGAGACAGGTCGTTGGTTTGGAAGATGTGATCATTAAAGTGAATTCGGAGAGCTCGACCGGGGAGAAACTGTCCAAATATACACTGTGTCGTACAGCCACTTCTGGGGATATTACGTCGGAGGGCGGTCCGGTAGGGGCTGAGAGTAGTAGGTTATCAATACTATCTCGGATAGTATTGATTTTACCATTGAAAAAATTCATGAAATCATTGCTGTTAAGGGATATAGGAATACGCGGATCAGTAGAGTCATGACTTTTTGTCAATTTGGCTAGAGTGTCAAAAAGGAACCTATGGTTGTTTTTGTTTTCCTCTATTAGAGAAGAATAATAGGTGGCTCTGGCATTGCAGAGAGCCTTCCTATATATTTTAAGGCTGTTTTGCCAGGCTATACAGGATTCTTTCTGTTTGGTTGAACGCCATATCCTTTCAAGCTTACGTGACGTTCGCTTGAGATTTTTAGTTCCAGAGTTATACCATGGGGCTAGCCTCTGTTGCTTTATTACCCTCTTTCTTAAAGGAGCAACAGAGTCAAGCGTTGTCTGAAGGGAGCCTGTGACATTATCAACAAGGTGATCGACCTGGGAGGGGCTATAAGTATAGAGATCTTCAATTGTGTTGGAATATACTGAGTTGATGGCTGATGGTATTGCTTCCTTAAATTTGCCCACAGCACTATCAGATAGATTTCTACCAAATACATTTTTGTCCAATGGTGAGTATCCTTTCAAACTGGCCCCCACCATCGAGGCTTTTAATTCTCGCCTTAAGTCCCACTTTTATACCTTGGCTTTTGATCCCGTTTGAGAGTTTCTGTGGTCTATGTTTTGTTTCACTGTCTTGTATTTTTCAGTGATGTGTGATGTGTCTCCTTCTGTTGTTTATTTTGCTTAATTTTTTGCTGTATGTTTTGCTGTTGTTTCTGTGTTTTTTTTTTATCTCACCCAGTGTATTTGGTAATTGATTTTCTGTACAGTACTTTGGAAACCCTGAAAAAGTTGTGAAATGTGCTATATAAATAAAGTGGATTGGATTGAAAATGTACTACTTACTTTCCACCACTGCTGTTCAGTACTATGTTCACTAAAACAGAAGTGTACAGAGATGCATTTAGGAACCAAGTGGAATGTACCGCTGACCTAACCCGACCACTGAGCATGAGACTGGAATGCTGCTCAGTCCAGCGTTGATGACAGGGTGTCTGGAATCTAGATGGGTGACATTTGGAAGAATAGACTTTAACTTATAGGTCAAAAAGGTTTTTAAGTTCCTTCCTTTTGTGTAAGATCAGAGTAAGAAAGTCAATCGGTGAACTTAAAAAGGATCCAATAAGGTTGAGTTGAGTTAAAAAGCCTTTATTTATCCATGACTTAGTTGCTATATAAAGCAAAGAACAAAAAGAGAAACGCAGGTGACCTACACGTTTCGGCCCTACTGGCCTTCACTGGTTATGACAGATACATCACGTCATTTTATAGCAACCACAAACTGTCAATTATTATTTAAATCATTATTAGACTACACCAAGATAACATTAGACAAGTACACATATTCACATTTCAAATACCCCATTGTCCACACTCATGTCCAAGTTTCTGGTAGTGTATGACAAATAACAATAAGAATACTAGATGGCAATACAATCTGAGGGAAAGGGGCATTATGACAACCCCAAAATGGGAGATGACCACAATATACAGAGTCATTGCCATACTGTGGGAAATTACCACAATTAGGGATGTTCGATATTGTCTTTTTTTTTTACTAATATCCGATATGCCGATATTGTCCAACTCCTAATTTCCGATACCGATATATGCAGGCCTTTTCACCAAAAGTCCACTAATTGTCGCGTAACAACATCATATCTAATAAAATAAAATAGCTATAACATAATATCTAATAAATCTAATAGCAGAAGCATAATTGCCTTGATGCATACAACATTAACGAGCGTCAATGAGCGTCAGCTGGACATAGACACACACACCTGCCCTCTGCAGTGCTCTAATTTGAAAGTGACTGGAGTCTGTCTCATTTCTCTGCAATAGCCCTTGAATATGATGGAATATGATTAAGGATTACTGTGATTATGGTAAGCTCACATTTCATATCACACACACCATACAGAAAGAACTCCGGTAATTACAAAATTGTTTTTTTCTTCAAAATCCGATGCCAATATCGGGAGGGCGATAATATCGGGACATCCCTAACCACAATGCATATAGTCCACATAGAACACATGCTATAAAAAAATAAAAACTTGATGTGTCCATTAGATTAGTCATAACTTATATTCAAATGGTGGGGGGATGACTATACCGTTAAGATCTTAGTATGTGATGGTTGAATGAGGATCTACAGTACTTATACAACCTGTATATCTGGTCAAGAGGAATCTCCTAAAAGGCAGCTTAGAATACAAAAAGCCACCTGAGAACTACCGTCCATATCCTTAGGCAACAAGACTGATGACCACTATAGTTAATCTAATGGACCTCATCTGACAATGACACAGCAGTGGTGTAAAGTAACCAAGTACATTTACTCAAGTACTGTACTTATGTACTATTTTGAGGTACTTTTACTTTACTGGAGTATTTACAATTTTCTATACTTTTACTTCAAGACACTGGACCCCTAATTGCTCCTGATGAGCAGGTTGGTGCCTTGCATGGTTTCCTCCGCCACCGGTGTGTGAATGGGTGAATGTAATGCACAATCTATGTAAAGCACTGGATAAAAGCGCTATATAAATGCACTTTTTATTCATTTAAATAAATGATTACAGTATAACACATACATTAACCACTTTAGCCCTATTTTATACCTAGGCTATTTGAAGTAATTTTTGAATCCCAGACTTTTATTTCTTACAGAGCACTTCTACATTGCAGTATTGATACTTTTACTTAAGTAAAACATTTGAGTACTTTTCCACCACTGTGACACAGTTACATTTTAGGCCATTTTACCTGCTGGACCTGTGCTGATTAGCAAAAACCAGTTATTTGGTATTCTAAACCTTCCGACACCCTGCCCGCCCCTCCCTCATTTTACACTATAAAAGGTACTGGTGTCAAACCAGTGCTTCACTCAGCCTTCTCCTCTCCATCCAGAGCATAACCGCCTCCAACCAGCTGAACTTCGGTCAACCATGTCTTCTTCCTCTGTGACCAGCGGCTGTGCATGCTGTGGCAAAGACTTACCCAGGTACAACATGGCGGCAGATTTAGCCTCTACAAACAAATGCTGGCGTTAGTGAGCTTGGATTCAAACCTTTGTATCAAGCTTAAATTTCAAGTTAATTTGTTTATATATATAAATATATATATATATATATATATATATATATATATATATATATATATATATATATATATATATATATATATATATATGGGGGGGGGGCGCAGGCAGAAACTATGACTATTTGGGGGACTTGGCATGGAAAAGTCTTCGAAGCCCTGCTGTCTTGTACCCATCCTTTGTTCCATTTGGTCTCTCTCTCTCTCTGCAGTACCAAGACAGTCAAGACCACCAAGGAGGAGATCACCATAGAGAAGCTGGACGAGGATAAGACCATGGTGGTGTCCATCATCCAGAAGCCGGAGATCATAGACCACATGTAGGTACAAAATGGCAGCAGATTTAGCCTCCACGAACAAATACTGGTGTTAGTGAGCTTGGATTCAAACTGTGACTATTGGGGGACTTGGCATGAAAAAGTCTGGGAAGCCCTGGTGTCTTGTACCCATCCTTTGTTCCATTTGGTCTCTCTCTCTGCAGAAACAAGTTAACCACGACGTCCACGAAGTGCGAGTGGATCACCACAGAGAAGTGGGACGAAGACGGAAACCTAATCTCCACCGACACCACCAAGACCTACATCAAAACCGAGGACATTTAATGATTTTCTTAATCATTTGACCAGTGATGTGTCTGCATTGTGTGGGCCCATTGGAAGTCTGATGTACTGCATTGTGTGTAAGCCTGATTCCTCAATAAAATCCACAGTGCCAGTGCTTCTTTCTTTCGTCTGAGTTTGTTTATGAATGACCCTCAATAACGTATTGCAGTGGTTTTCAAACTTTTTGTGCCAAAGGCACATAAAAGGGCAAGTTAAAATCTCAATACACACCTGTAATTATATCTGTGCAAAACAGCCTCTATAACGTGTGTTATTGCTCTTAGCACATTTATTAATGGCGATTAAAAAGTCTAACAAATGAAAGCAGCACTATGTAACTTTCCTTTTCTACCCAGGCCTGGATATATGAGTGCATTATTTAAATATGCCCGGTATCTTCCCAGTCAAAACCAGTGCAAACTTCACCCAGCCGGTGACAAAGTTAGAACAAACTTATATATAAATATTTATTTCTTGATTAATGTATTTACAATTTAGGCATTTAGCAGG
Source organism: Gymnoscopelus microlampas (assembly GCF_963454915.1). Lineage (NCBI taxonomy): Eukaryota > Metazoa > Chordata > Actinopteri > Myctophiformes > Myctophidae > Gymnoscopelus > Gymnoscopelus microlampas. The sequence goes on from NC_139951.1 coordinate 13,571,663, forward strand.
CGCTCTTAATCCAGAGCGATTTACAGTAAGCATGGTAAACACGAGGTAATACATCAAATGCATAGAAATAGAAATCTAGTATCATATAGGTAAACCAATAACCTATTATTTAGAGGTATAGGGGGTAGTACTGGCAGGAACTTCCAATCTACTTTCACCACTACATGTCCAGTACTGTTCAGCAGTGATGGAAGAAGTACTCAATCGTTTTACTTAAGTAAAAGTATCAATACCCTATTGTAGAAATAGTATTTTACAAGTACAAGTCCTGTATAAATAATGTACTTGAGTAAAAGTAGAAAGGTATTGGCATCAAAATACACTTAAAGTACCAAACGTACTCATTATGCAGAATGTCCCATTTCACAACGTTTCAAATGCATTAAATGTATACAAATCCTTTGAGAATAGCAGATCTACAAACTCACAACGCGTCGCCAAGCGTCGTGTTGTGAGCTTGTAGATCGGCTATTTTCAAATTGCCAAAGTATATGTCTGCTGTCGGGCAGAGACCAGCTAACTCCAAAATGTTCGTTTTTCAGGAAATGAAGAAACTAAATATAATATTTTCAGGAAATGAAGAAAACCTTACATTTTTTAAATAAAGCAATACTGCCTCATCAAAGTTGGTATTATGACATATATTGTCAGATACTTGCATGTGTCATTATATTATCACCACTTTACCCAGATCAAGTGGTTTTGTCCATCATTGATAAGAACAGCTGACAATGGATCTCCTTAATGCCCTGATGCTTCATGACACTGCTTATATAGGCCTACAATAATAAGCAGGACTTTAAATATTACAATAACTTCTGCAAAGAGGGGTTCACACTTTACTGGAGCATTTCCAATTTCCAACACTTGTACTTCTGCTTCTCTACATCTCAGAGGCAAATATTGTACTTTTTACTTCAATTATTCAAAAAGTGAAGTTACTAGTTGATTTAGATTATTATTACAGAACAGGCTATGACCACTTCAGCCCTATAATACACCTTAGATACACCCTAGATATACTTAGGCTATTTTAAAAAGATTTGTATACATTTGAAACATTTGAAAACTTGTGAAATGGGACATACTGCATAAGGAGTACTTTTACTTTTGGTACTTTAAGTACATTTTGATGCCAATGCTTTTGTACTTTTACTCAAGTCAATTTTGATTACCGGACTTGTAACAGAGTCTTTCTACATTGCAGTATTGATACTTTTACTCAAGAAAAAAAAATAGTACTTTTTCCTACACTGCTGATAACATCAAACACCCATAAGCAGAAGCAGAGCTTGGGGGCCTCACTGGTAAACCTTCTTTATGAAGCAGAACCCTGGCTCGTCATTGAGGAGTCCAGAGGAGCAGTGGTGGGAAAAGTACTCACATATTGTACTTAATTAAGTAAAAGTATCAATACCACAATGTAGAAATACTCTGTTAGAAGTAAAAGTCAGGTATTAAACATGTTACTTGAGTAGAACATACTCAAATCATACTCAAAGTACAAAAGTAAAAGTACCCATTATGCAGGATGTCCCATTTCAAGTTTTCAAAAATGTATAAAGATCCTTTGAAAATAGCCGATCTACAAGATCACAGAACGCCACGACGCGTCGTGATCTTGTAGATCGGCTATTTTCGCACAGGGCTCAGAATTGATTTTAAGATTTTATTGTTTGTTTTTAAATCACTGAATGGCCTGCAGGCACCTCAGTATCTATCTGAACTCCTAGAGGTGTTAACTATAGACCTATATCGAACCTCCCATTTCTCTCTAAAATCCTTGAGAAAGCAGTCGCCAAGCAGTTATGTGACTTTCTACATAACAACAAGCTATTTGAAGCTTTTCAGTCAGGATTCAGAGCACACCATAGCACTGAGACGGCATTGGTGAAGGTCACAAATGACCTCCTGATTGCATCCGATAATAACCTTCTCTCTGTACTGGTTCTGTTGGACCTCAGTGCTGCATTTGATACTATTGATCACCATATTTTGTTGCAGAGACTTGAGCATCTGGTTGGCATTAAGGGTGCTGCATTGAACTGGTTTGAGTCCTATCTGTCTGACAGATTTCAATTTGTAAACGTTAACGATACACCTTCACTACGCGAAAAGGTTAAATACGGAGTCCCACAAGGCTCTGTACTTGGACCAATACTATTTACTCTATATATGCTTCCTCTAGGTGAGATAATTAGGAAACACTCTATAAATTTCCATTGCTATGCAGATGATACACAATTATATCTATCAATGAAGCCAGATGAAACGGATCAACTGGCTAAACTTCAAGCATGTCTTATAGACATCAAGAGTTGGATGACCCGTAATTACCTACTCCTCAACTCGGACAAAACTGAAGTTATTGTACTTGGCCCTAAGCACCTCAGAGATAAATTAGCCGATGAGAATTTTACCCTAGATGGTATTACCTTGACCTCCAGGGCCACTGTAAAAAATCTGGGAGTCACGTTTGACCAAGACATGTCCTTCCAGTCCCACATAAAACAAATTTCAAGAAATGCCTTTTTTCACCTGCGTAATATTGCAAAAGTTAGGCACATTCTGTCCCAAAATGATGCAGAAAAACTTGTCCACGCATTTGTTACTTCTAGGCTGGACTATTGCAACGCCTTACTATCAGGCTGCCCAAATAAATCCCTAAATAGCCTGCAGCTTGTCCAGAATGCCGCTGTGCGCATACTGACAGGAACCAGAAGAAGAGATCATATCACTCCTTCATTGGCCTCTTTGCACTGGCTCCCGGTTAAATACAGAATCGAGTTTAAAGTTCTCCTCCTCACATACAAGGCTCTCAATGGACAGGCACCAATATATCTCAAAGAACTCATCGAGCCCCATAAACCAACCAGAACACCACTGCGCCCACAGTATGAAAAAATGCTTACGGCTCCAGGAAACCCCAAAAAAGTTAGAACAGGAGGCAGAGCATTTAAGTTTCAGGCACCTCAGCTGTGGAACCTTCTCCCAGTCTCAGTCCGCAAAGCAGACACACTCTGTATATTTAAGACTAGACTAAAAACCTTTCTCTATGATAAAGCCTATAGCCGAAGTGTATAGACTCAGTCACCCTATAGTTATCCTCTCTCCCCTCCCCACCCTCCCCCCCCTCTCTCCTCTCGTCCTCTCTCTTCTCGTTCTCCCTTTGGTTGTGTGGGTTTGTGTCCCAATGGTACAATCGTAATTAACCCTGTACGGATTCACGCTCTAGTAAGGCCTGCCACTAATTCTACAACCGGGGACCCGCTCCCCGGAGTTTCTTTTATTTCCCACGTCGCAGGTCCATGGACTGTCAATACGGACCCCCAGCTGCGGCTCAAGACTGTGACTGCGGACCGGGCCTCTCCATGGAGCACGACCGTGGATTTCTACTACACTGCACTATACCACTATACTATATATACTGTATATTATCTTAATATTCTTATATTATACCATTATATACTACATACACATTATTGCTGTACTATATTATACTATCATATCATATATTACACTATTATATGTGCTACTATTGTTACTGTTACTACCTGCACTGTATCTCTCTCTCTCTGTCTCTGTCTCTGTCTGTCTCTCTCTCTCTCTCTCTCTCTCTCTCTCTCTCTCTCTCTCTCTCTCTCTCTCTCTCTCCCTCTCTCTCTCCTCTTTCCCCCGACACGGTCGAGGCAGAAGGCCGCCACCCTTGAGCCTAGGGCCTGCCTGACGTTTCTTCCAGTTAAGAGGGAGTTTTTCGTTGCCACTGTCGCAAAAATTGCTTGTTCAGGGTGGGATTGTCGGGTCTCTTCTCTACATGTAAAGTGTCTTGAGACAACTTGTTGTGATTTGACACTTTAATAAAATTGAATTGAATTGAATTGAATTGATATGGGAGGGGAGCGCATTCCATAATATGGAGCCTGCGACTGAAAAGGCTCGGTCACCTCTGGTCTTTAAAATTGACTTAGGGACCTCGAGTTTCAACTGGTCCGCAGACCGCTGTGACCTAGGGGGGTTATACACCTCTAGGAGTTCAGATAGATACTGAGGTGCCTGCAGGCCATTCAGTGATTTAAAAACAAACAATAAAATCTTAAAATCAATTCTGAGCCCTGTGCGAAAATAGCCGATCTACAAGATCACGACGCGTCGTGGCGTTCTGTGATCTTGTAGATCGGCTATTTTCAAAGGATCTTTATACATTTTTGAAAACGTATGAAATGGGACATCCTGCATAATGGGTACTTTTACTTTTTGTACTTTGAGTATGATTTGAGTATGTTCTACTCAAGTAACATGTTTAATACCTGACTTTTACTTCTAGTATTTCTACATTGTTGTATTGATACTTTTACTTAATTAAGTACAATATGTGAGTACTTTTCCCACCACTGCTTCTCTGGACTCCTCAATGACGAGCCAGGGTTCTGCTTCATAAAGAAGGTTTACCAGTGAGGCCCCCAAGCTCTGCTTCTGCTTATGGGTGTTTTAGTCCATGGGCCAGACGAGATGTCGGTACACCGAAAGGTGGCAAAGGTTACTTACCATTTTTGAGAAGCTTTATGTCTGTAGATAACATTTTGGTATGATAACCCTTCCTGAGTCACAGCTAAATTGGTGTTATCAGCTGCTGAAGTTACCCTACCCCATTGAAAAAAGCCATTTTAGATGCAGGTGCCTATCTTGGCATTGGCTCCTGTTGAGTACATATTTCAATATTTTTCACTATAGTGTTTGGTATCATTTTTAAGGGGACACTTTAAGCTTTCATTTAAGCCCTTTTGTGTATATGTAGGACAAGTACAGTGGTTACTGTAGCTCTTCAAACTTAGAATAACTTTTTTTTTACACAATATCTGCCTAAATCATATTTTTTCTTTTAGTCCTGTGCCATCAAGAAACATCAGTGGCACAAAACACAAAACCTGGAATGCTGACATGACCCTAAGGATTCAGGAAATGTATAATTTGCCTAAAATATGTCATTCTGCAGGAGTGATTTTCAGCCTTATATTACATGAACAATTTTAAGAAGCTAAACAGACCAAAGTCATGTAGGTCACATTTAATTTTGACACATGAATGTGTGACACAGTGATATAATTTAATTTGATTGCATTTATTGATATCATTTATAATATAAATTAATTTATTTCTAACTCATCCAGGTATAAATATTGTAATTCATAAATGACAATTAAGTCCCATGAAAACAGAACAGCAAACAATTTTGTGAAATTAAAGTGTTAAAGTCCTGTCACAAACATTTTAAAAGAGGTAATAGAGTAAATATGATTAAATAACTTTTAGGCATGGGTTAGTTAGTTGCACCTGTTAATTGCTTGATTACTGTGACAAAAAGTTAAGCATTCGAGCAATGATTCCTTGGTGCTTTGCATATGACCGAATTAATTATGCACGGTTCCTTCCCTACTATTACGCCCAAATGTCTCAACTGCCCATCACACACACAGATGTGCATACAGAATTCATGGAAGGGGGTTTCTCAGTTCAAATGGGCTCCACCAATCCCTTTGCCCGAATCCCTGTTGACTATCATTTTTGAGAAGATTTGGTGAGGAAAGGCGAGGAAAGCACTTGCCTGGAGAGCTCTTAATGGCATGACCAGTGTGTGGAAATCCAACCTCCCCCGACACATCAAGATCAGTTTTTTTCTCTGAGACCGTGGAGTCCGTTCTCCTCTACGGCTGTGAATGCTGGACACTAAAGCAAGCCCTACAGAAGTCCCTGGAGGGGTGCTACACCAGAATGTTACGTGTGGTACTGAACATCAACCAGGACTAGCACATTACCAACAAGAGTCTGTACGGGGCACTACCAAGTGTATCAGAAAAGATTGCAGTCAGGAGGATGAGACTAGCCGGCCACTGCCACCGGCACCGAGAATTCCCGGTCAAAAAGCTTGTACTGTGGGAACCAACACACGGGCATCGATCAAGAGGACATCCCACACCGACGTAGAGAGAGAGACTGACAACGATGGCAAGCTGGCCATTCACTGGATGCGTTCCCCACCTGCACCAGATGTGGTCTGGAGCTGTTGTCCTGCAAGTGTGTGCGTTCGTGCAAACTGCCAGATTGCACGTGCCTGTCAAATGGACTGACCTGCACCGACATGTGCAGGTTGCAGACCTGCAGCAACCAAAAACAGGAAGATGATCCACAACCAGAATGTGAACTTGGGGAGTCAGATGAAGAAATTGATGACCAGTTTTAACGTGTGACATGGCCCTAGGCTTGGAAAAAACTTCTACCCGGCAGCTAGACCATGAACAAGGACATTGGGAAAAAAAGAGACAAAAAGGGAAACAAATTGATAAAGAATAAGCCATAAAAGGAAAAAACTGAACAAAAAATAAAGTGGGTTGGCACAAAGGACTGAAGTCTCTTGTATAGTGCGATCAACCCAATGTTGCACAATGTATATCTATATACTGTTGATGTTACTACACTGTTGTTACTGCTGATATACAGTAAAAGGACACATCATTTCATGCACATACTTTCATGTTGATTTGACTACTACTGTGACTCATGAACCGCTTTATTATAAAATGATACTATTGAACAAATACTTGAAACGAGTCTGTGTTGTAACTGACTATGGTCTGATTAGTTTAAAATTAAAACTGCTTGTTTAATATAAGGCTGAACATCTGTCCCCTAGAATGAAATAATATGGGTGAATTATACATTTCCTGAATCCTTAGGGTCATGTCATCATTCCAGATTTTGTGTTTTGTGCCACTGATGTTTCTTGATGGCACAGGACTAAAAGAAAAAATATGATTTAGGCAAATATTGTGTAAAAAATGTTTTATTTGGAGTTTGAAGAGCTCCAGTAACCACTGTACTTGTCCCACATATACATAAAAGGGCTTGAATGAAAGCTTAAAGTGTCCCCTTAAAAATGATACCAAACACTATAGTGAAAGATATTGAAATTTGTACTCAACAGGAGCCAATACCAAAATATGCACCTGCATCTAAAATGGCTTTTTTCAATGGGGGAGGGTAACTTGAGCAGCTGATAACACCAATTTAGCTGTGACTCAGGAAGGGTTATCATACCAAAATGTTATCTACAGACATAGAGCTTCTCAAAAATGATAAGTAACCTTTGCCACCTTTCGGTGTACCGACATCTCGTCTGGCCCATGGACTATTTGATGTTATCAGCAGTGTAGGAAAAAGTACAATTTTTTGAGTAAAAGTATCAATACTGCAATGTAGAAAGACTCTGTTACAAGTAAAAGGCCGGTAATCAAAATTAACTTCAGTAAAGTACAAAAGCATTGGCATCAAAATGTACTTAAAGCACCAGAAGTAAAAGTAATCCTTATGCAGTATGTCCCATTTCACAAGTTTTCAAATGTTTCAAATGTATACAAATCTTTTTTTAAATAGCCTAAGTATATCTAGGGTGTATCTAGGGTGTATATAGGGCTGAAGTGGTCAAAGCCTGTTTTGTAATAATAATCTAAATCAACTAGTAACTTCACTTTTTGAATAATTGAATGTAATGTAGAGAAGCAGAAGTACAAGTGTTGGAAATTGGAAATGCTCCAGTAAAGTAAAAGTACCTCAAAATGACTTGAGTGTATTGAATGTCTTGAATGTACTGAGGTAATCCCTATGTTCCCCGGGTTCTATGTTCCCCCACTAAGATTAGGTTTAGGGTTATGGTTAGTGTTAGGTTTAGGTTTAGGGTTAGGTAAGCGGGGAACATAGAACCCGGGGAACATAGACACGCATTATTTTTGATACGTGAATACATTATTTGTTCAAGTTTAAACTTACATAGGATCAACTTAACCCCTAACCTGGGGCAAGTTGAACCATGTGACCATTTTTTTGAGAACCCATATTTTTACAGCCCTTTGTCATAGATGCACACTTCAAGAAGACATCTTGAAGTTTTAGTAGATGTTTAGATTTTACTTCCATAGCATTTTTCCTTGCCTAGAAGTCGGCATAAGTAAAAAGTGGTTCATCTTACCCCGTTCTACCCTAAGTGACATGACTTTTTTTCTTTGCTCTTCCTCATGGACCTACTTGCGGATTATACCAGGGTCAGTCTACTTTATGTGGATTATGCGGTCGACACACACTGACATTTTGCACCTTAATCCCATGTACAGCGCACTGACGTTTTGTCTTTTTATTGTGTGTGTTTTCTAGCACCTGAACTAACGTCCATGCACAGTATACGTCTGCTGCTATGCTCACGCACCTTTTTTTTTATCTTATCTCATATCAGGTACCTGTGTAAATATGTAGATAACTTGTTGATAATCTGTAGATAACTTGTTTGGGTTTTTTTGTTCTCTTGTTTGATCTCCTTTCGTCGCACAATGGCTGCTCACTGCCCCTAGTGATTATAGGATGGGTAAATGCAGAGGACAAATTACACATACGTGCAAATATACAGTGACGAGAAACACCCCAAGGAGTGGGGACCAATATTATATCATTATCTCACACACACACACACACACACACACACACACGCACACGCACACGCACATGCACACACACTAACTCACTCACACTCAAGGTTCTCTTGCGTTTTCCCCAAAATAGGAAAGGACTGTATAATAGTCCATTGCCAGTATCATGGAGAAGAGAAGCAGCAGCAGATGGACTGTCCTGGACCTTTGTTCCCTGCTCAACGAGGCAAGAAACCCCCAAGAATGTGTTCCTGCTGCGCTGAAGGGACACAAGCAGTTCTGCATCTGGAGACACTGTCAGTGTCCCAAATGCCAAACCCATCAGCGACAAAGAGTTGAGACAGCAAAGGTAGGTAGTATGTAAAACTCTTCTTCTTGTCATGCACACGCACGCAGACACACACACACGCACACACACAGCTTGTAGAGCTGCTATTTTTGCCCGACCCCCCCCCCCCCTCTCCACTGAGCGTGTGTGACTGTCATGCAGGTGGTGGATGATAATAAAATGGTGGTGCAGAGCAAAGAAATGCATGTCACTCTGTCTGCACACTAAGATACTTTGGTACTGAAAAACTGAAACTGAGACGAGGGGGTAGCATTGATATCCTCTTTGGGTCCATCATTATCTTAGAACCATGGCAACAACTGGACTCAATGAAGAGTTTGACATTAGATCCTATTTAGGAATGTGTTTCATTGTAGTGGGGGGGGGGGGTGTTGTGTGCACACACACACACACTGTATTTTAATTTAGCTCTAGTCTAAATGGAATAATCACTTGAATGTTTTATTTTTTTTACTGTGTGTGTGTGTGTGTGTGTGTGTGTGTGTGTGTGTGTGTGTGTGTGTGTGTGTGTGTGTGTGTGTGTGTGTGTGTGTGTGTGTGTGTGTGTGTGTGTGTGTGTGTGTCATCTACCCAGTCACAGCATGCATTCCTAGACTCAGCAGCCAAGAGTCAGGACCTGAGCTCTGCTGGCCCCTGGAGGACTGCTGCCAACATGCCTCCCATCTTCACCCTTGAGGAGAACAACAACTGCACTGATATGGAGGCAGACAGTGAGACGCACACACACACACACACACACACACACACACACACACACACACACACACACACACACACACACACACACACACACACACACACACACACACACACACACACACACACACACACACACACACACACGCTTTATGTCCACATAAGAGATACAATACAAGGACACAAATATTTACAAGGTGCTGTAAACGATGTACAGTCAGCAAATCTTGGACAAATACACACACACACACACACCCTTAAGGGGTACAAGTAACAGCATCTTCGCCATATTTGGTAGAAGAGATTGCACAGAATTTTGCAAGCCGTTTAGCTGCTTTTTTGGCATCCCAAGTTGTTGGGAGCCTCTGCCAAAGATAAACACAGATTGCACCTATAACCTAGCTTTGTGATGGTATGGAGGAGCGGCTGGTATTTAATGACTTTGGTCTTACAAGCTTCCTCTTCCTCTTCAGTCGAAAGTGCAGGCACACACACATACACATACATACACACGTGCGCATGCGCACGCACGCGCGCGCATACACACACACACACACACACACACACACACACACACACACACACACACACACACACACACACACACACACACACACACACACACACACACACACACACACACACAGATAGAGAGAGAGAAAGGGAGTTTCATTCTCACTTTGTCTGTCACTTTGGAGCAGAGTACATTCAAGGTTATAGTTCGGCCCTCAACGGACTCCACAAAACTTGGAGAAAAAAAAAGAATTTATATAATATGTCAAAAGTTCTTTTTTTTGTTTTACTACAGTCAAAAGTTATAAAAATGGAGAATGATGGCCATACATTGCATAATTACTTGCATTAGCTGCCAAAAGGTGTTCACGTAGAAATGTAATTTGCATGGTTATTAACAGTGCAAACTTAGATGAATGAAGATTATTTTTAACAATGAAGTCACTATTTGACTTTAGGCATTTAAATCCATTTAGTGGGTCTCAGTAGACCAGTGGTTCTCAAAGTGGGGTCCGGGGTCCTCCAGGGGTCACTGAGGCGGGTCACCAGCTAAATGATAGATAGTTAAGAAGCAAATGGACCCTTACAGGTCAGGGGTTTGTTGCCTAATGCATACCAAACTGGGGGTCCTTAAAATGTTTAAGTTTGAGAATCATTGCAATAGACCATGTATTAGAAACACCGTTTAGTGATTTGTTAGTGCAGTTGAACACTCATTCATACTTTGTCCATGACCTTTTTGACAAGTTTCTCTTGGCAAAAAAATAAGAAAAAAAAACTCAATAAGATAATCAATCTTATCCAATTGAAAAACACATGAGTTGCTCTCTGCTGACATTACCTCCTCTCTCCTCCTTCTAGATCTCCAATTCCTTCCAGATGTGTGTAAACCACACCAGGACAGGAGTCCCAGTCTGGTCCAGGTGAAAGTAGAACCTCCACAGATTAAAGAGGAACAAGAGGAGGTACGTCTAAGACCAGCAAGGTCATCGTTGACATTAATAGCCATGAAAAGTGAAGATGGTGATGATGAACACAGAGAGACAGAGCCTCTAGCCAGCACCTCAAACACAAGCTTATACTGTATAGAGTACTGGGTTCCATCACAACCAGCTAGTGATGACTAGCTCCCCTCTTCACACTGTTCTGAATCTGATACTGATGACAGCGATGACTGGGAGACTAGGGATAATGACTCCGTTTTAAACACACTGAAATCACACAAGACACAACATGTGGAAGGACAAAGATTGTGTTTGAGCAACAAGTTGTCCCAGAACCTGAAATCATTGAAATCATTCAATCGAAAACCATCCATGAGGAGTCAAACAGGAAAGGAAAATGTTTTTGTTGTACAGAGTGTGGTAAAGTCTGTGGTACCAAGGGTGTTCTGAAAACACACATGAGGATTCATACTGGGGAAAGGCCCCTTGCTTGTACAGTTTGTAGCTAAACCTTTTACCAAAAGCTTTAACCAAAATCATGTATTTTGAAGGGCAATCTAAGCTGACACATTATATGTCATACAAAACAAACTATATAATTCTTATGGTTTTGATTGAAACCTGAACAACACAAAACATCTCTCCAACTGACTGAGTAATACATGTTTTTTGAGTTTTTGAAGTGATTGGCACCAAGCAACATTTTGTTAAACACTGATGTTTTATACACAACTTGAGTTGTGAGGCGTTGTGAGCTTGTAGATCAGCTATTTTCACAATATTTATCTGCGGAACAGAGTAAAACTAAATGTATGCCTCAACTCCTACCTTTCGCTAAGCCCTTCCCCCTGTAGTAACTGTTGCTAGGGTGGACAAACTACCTGTAATTTGGCAGCTTTATAATGGCGGAGGCCCCTAGTTTACACCTGAAAAGAAAGGATGTACCCCACAAAATAATAATGGATGATTTTTTGAGGAAGAGTTCAAAAAGCTCCAAGAAATCTCACCAACAAGGCCTGCAATATGCAGTGGAGGAATAATATCCATGTTTCTACAAACAAAATAGAAGCAAAGGTCTATCGCTCCCAAAGAAAGAGGGAAACCGCATCTTTTAATGTGTTCATGTATCGCAGGGTAAGTATACACCAAATAAGTACTTTGTTAGTCAAGCATAATGAGGAAATAATTTAACTTAATTTAAATTTCATTTTAGCTATCACTAAGCATTGTAACTTGTCTTGTGATTTTTACCTTTACCCATGCTATCAAAAATATGCAAATTAATCAAATATAGATTGATTAAGGATGCCAAAGTAACTGTGTAACATTTGTTAGTCTCATGATTTGTACCTTTACATGTGCTATCAAAAAAAAAAAAAAAAAACAGCTGAATCAGCATATTTCTAAACCTGCAAATTAATCAAATAAAGATTGAAATGATTCAGGCTGCCAGAGTAACATCGACACAAAACAGTAATATTGTAACAGCTGACTTTTCATTTGTACCTTTACAATGTCATTATCAGTAGTAACCTATTATTGTCATTGCCTAAGTGAACACTCCCATTGCAGCCTACATGCCCCTCCAACATATCACTGTATAGGCCCAGTGAATAAACATGCAATGTTAAAGTTCAAACCCATGGTAAACACAATCACAGGTATATTTAAAACAAATCTTCTCTCACTATAATTATTCAGGGCAGAGGGTTGGTACTGCTTCCACAGTCACAGTCTTCCACAACAATGGCACAAGCCGAGAGGGAAGAAATTGGAGGCACACACAAGTTGTGGCAAAAGGCTAAACTGAAGCGTAAAAGGAAGCCTGTATTTTCCTCTTACAGGTATAGGTATAAAACACGCACATCAACTACAAATATCCTGTTAATGTTTTTTTTTGATTGAATATTTTATTAGGCAAAAAATGTAAAACACATTTACATTTAAAAATACTTTGTCTAACAGGTCCGTTCATAAAAGTCCTTGTGGACTTGTTTCCAATGAGGGCCTTGGTATTCAATTCATAGACATATATAGTGGCACCACAGTTCGAATATCATTACACAGAGAAAATAAAAATAAAACAGCAAAAAATAAAAATAAAAATATACATGGTTATGGTTCTGGCTTAAATCAGAAAGCAGTACATCTGATTCAGCTTTTTCTTCTTCATGTAAACTGTCAGGAGAGTCTGAGGAAACCTATGAGGAGATGAAGAAGCTGGACACCACACCAGTTGGCTACCTGGTCCAGAAAACCCCTATATTGTTACCTTTTGGAGAGGCAATGTACCCCACGGGCTGTTGCCTGAGCTACCAGGTAAATGGTTTAAATGCACTTTTGGGATGAGGTGAAAATAAACCCATACATACACGCAGTTACACACACACAATACAGCATAGTGATTTATTTTCCACAATACAGTATTATATACATAACAATATTTTACACATACAAGTAATGATGCAAATGGCCACATAGTCAGACAGGAAAATTCCCACATCCAGAATTAATTCCCAGATACGCATTTATTATCACCTGTTACTTTAATTTAAATTCACATGATCTCAACAGCCCCCACTAGTAAATGACTCCGTTACTGCAAAAATCTGGTGCTATCAATTGGTTGAAAGTTGGAGAGCATGCTCACAACGTACCAAATCTCATTTATGTTGTGCAAGCGGTCGTTGGGGATTCTGCCAGAGACAATTTTAAACATTTTCATTTTCGAAATAGCCCTTTCAACATGAATTCTGTTCTTTGTGGTCTTTGTCCGATCTAACCGCCAGATGCCATTGTTTGATGTCAGCCAAACAAAGGGAGGGGTGTTTAATTTCAACCCCAAGTCCTCCACATCTTGCTCTATTAGGAATTCCTTATCTGCCATAAGCCCATCACCCTGCTTAAGGTAGCCATGCTCTATCAGATTTCTCAGGAGTGGTATGATTCCACACTTCCTGAATATCTCCTGGTCTGATATACAACCTGTATATAGGGTGGAACAAAACATAATAGAGCCTCTTGGGTCAACAACAATCAATGATTTGAGTGTGTTGGTAGATTTGTAATTTGAAAATGTTTCGCTCTGTAGCGCCAACGAGCTTGGTTGCTGAATTTTAATCTCTGTGCAGTCCAGGATTGCAAATGTTGTAGGGAATTTAAACCGGTACCACGATGGCATTTTCTGTGTGATTATATCTCTGTCGGGCCACATAGGAAGTCGCCCAAGTGTGGTGAACATAAAATCAATCCAAGAGTTGAACAAAGTGCTTACACTTTGATGACTAATGTTAAACTTGAAAGCGAGCTCCTTGTGATCGAAATTTTGACGTAATTTCATCAGAACCAGGAGGAGCTGCTGACGCAAGGGCATGAGAGTTATTTGCTGGTCAACTTTTTTGTAAATTAGGGGTGCCATTTGTGGCGGAGCTTTTACACTGTTAGGAATGCCGAATACTGTGCACAGGCTATTAAACTGCTCGTAGGTAAACCCTGTGTTATACTGGAAGAAATTTGGAATGGTACTGAGCTGAATTCCTTCTGGGGTAATTTCATTTCGAATTCTGAGAGTTCTTTCTAAATGATCAATCCGTTTGAGCAGTTCAGCATTCTCACTATGAATGCTGGCATGGCATTGCTTGGTAGCATGGCAGCCTCCGTGAGCATGGCATTGCTCCAGGGCATGAAATTCTTCATGGGCATGGCATTGCTCCTTGACAGAGGATTCTTCATCGGCGTGGACTTGATCCTGGGCACGGCAAGCAAGTATTTTTGGCATCCTTAGGACATCTAAAAGACATATTTAGATGATCCAATATAAAAAACCTTGTAAAAGTATACATTTGGTCCCTGATGACCACAAATATATTGAAGTCAATGAATATAAATAAATAGACTATCATGGGGATTTCTGCCTTGTATAACTCACCCCCAGAATATAACACACCCCCAGCCACAGAACTGGAACTGACATCTGGGTCTGGTCCACTTGAACTTGGGGATGTGATAACCATGACAGGCTTCCTCTTTGGCAAAACTGTTATGGGCCTGGAATAGAATTTATTTAAAAAAAAAAAGTTAATAAGTGCATAGAATAGCATGGTCCAATCAATGCTCTGCCATACTGGACATATTTAATAAACAAGACACAATCAAGGAAACTTGCTATTCACCAGGTCGCTGGTACACCCATAATGATTATCTTGCTTATGAAACCTTACGCTTTACATCAGCTTCAATGTTGGAATGTTACCTTTTTTTAGGAGATGGTCTACATGTAATATGTGAACCTCCTGCATCAGCTGGGTGTGGGTGTAATTCTGTTGGCCTCCCATCAATGAAGTGCTAGAAACACATACACACAAACAAATCCCCATTGATTAATTTTAACTCCAGTGTTACAAACTTTATACATGCATGCATGGAGAAGTGAATTCCTACATCAATGTAAGACCTACTTCAGCTGACATATGAGAAATCAAATTTCTCAACATTGCTCAACATTATGCTTATTCATAATGTTTGCCAACTTTAAATTTACGTTGTCTGGATCTGTCTGGGCTGTAAAAGTTTTAATGTACAAACATTAGCCACTTAGCTGAGCCTTGTTGTCTCCATTTACCGTGCTATAGCCACAGCCTAGTCTACCGACCTAGTCTACCGAGCACAGAGTACAACAACTTACAATGGGCCTGGTCTACAAGATACGCCACAACATTGGGATCCCCCTGTATTTGGGGGGATCCCGCTCTCATGCTATACAACAAAAATGTGGAATGCCCTACCAAAAGGAGTAAAGTAGTGTAAAACCCTACTCACTTTCAAAACTGCCCTAAAGAACCACCTTCAGGAGGCTGCAATTCCAAACTGGCCCCTGTCAAAGTCTTAATCTCGTGGGTATATCATTTTAAACAAGCTTAGAGCTTTATGAGCCTTCCAGTTTAGTAGACCTTGTATTGTGAATCTGTACTTCCATGTACTATTTTTATCATGTCTTACTAAATAAAGCACATCAATCAATCAATCAAACAGATATGTAATGTTATTCATAATGGATATGGCGAGGCTATGACACCACTGTTCAAATAATTAATTATTAACGTTATACGGGGGCACGGTGGCGCAGTCGGTATCGCTGTCGCCTCACAGCTAGAAAGTCCTCCGCGTCACCAGTGCCCATACCCTAGGTGGGGTTGGCGAAAGGGCCTACTCTGTGTGGAGTTTGCATGTTCTCCCCGTGTCTCCCAGGGTAGTTAATACCCTCACAAAAACATGTAGTAATCCTGGTCACTATACTGCCTCCCCCTGGTCAACCGGGGCGCCTGATGGAGGGAAAGGGGAACTGGCTAACAAAAGCTTTCAAATAATAGGGCTTAACAGGCTGACGTCACTCGGCGACTGTGGCTTGCCCCACCCCCGGTCGGTGGGGTTGACATTTCTCTTCACTCAGAGGTTGAGGTTCGCTAGTAGTAGCCTGCTAGTTGGTGCTCTTTCAGCCGTGTTTCGCCAAAATGGGAATGAATTGTTGTATGAAAAACTGTTCCGCGGCTTCTCACCATCGACGAGGTGAGAATAAAGGTGCTAAAATGGACAACGGACTAACTTTTCGCCACATTCCCAAATGGAAGCCAGCCAGGTGTCCGACGTAACAAAGAGACGATGCATGGCTTGGTTGTCTGACAGCCCAGATGACAGAAAAAGACGTGGAAGAAACACGCAAGACAGCACACCTCAGGATCCATGTAGAGACGGTTATAGGCACTATACGCAACAAGTAGTCTACCACATATTAAATGGTAGGGTACCCATCACTCTGAAGCATAAACCTAGCCTGGTTCCAAACAGGCTGATAACCAGGCTAGCATAAACCAGGAGTGGGCGAGGACATGATCAATCCTTGACAAAGTTGTCCGAGCGTGATCTGACTAACTGGATGATGAGTAACCTGCTGGTTTTATTTTTAATAGTACCCTTCTGCATAGTAAAAACAGACATGAGGTTATGCTCTGTAGCTAAATTATCTATTCCTTTTTTATGTACATAGTAACCTGTACATGTTTTCAAATAAAAGACACAG
The DNA here is from genome assembly GCF_963454915.1 of Gymnoscopelus microlampas. Classification (NCBI taxonomy): domain Eukaryota; kingdom Metazoa; phylum Chordata; class Actinopteri; order Myctophiformes; family Myctophidae; genus Gymnoscopelus; species Gymnoscopelus microlampas. The sequence continues at coordinate 13,588,712 of NC_139951.1, forward strand.
AGTCTTTCTACATAAAATGATTATGTATATGCAAATAGAACCGCATTCTTTCCCATGGCTAAAATGCATAGGCTATTCTATCATTATGCAGTGCTTTCATTCAATGCAAATATAACAGAATCCTGATGATGATGGCTCAGGTCACCAGTTGCCTCACCTGTTAATGATCACATTATAATATGGATGGGCAGAGACCATTTTACTCCTCTTTGAGCCTGATGAGGTTCCTTTTTTATACACATAGTAACCTGTAAATGTCCCTTGTTTTCAAATAAAAGACACCTTCACGTGACGTTGACTTACAGTGGTTACTTTGTAGATTTTGATTATTATTACAAAACATACAGTAAACACTTCAGCCCATACATTTCGGCCATTTGGAAATAGACACTCTACAAGCATTGTGAGCTTGCAGATCTGCTATTTTCCAATGATTATACATTTGTGTTGTGTGTACTAGCTATATAGTAGTGTAACCTGTTGGATGGGTCTGTAGACTGGTAGTGACCCAACCAATATGGTGAATCTTGGCCACGCCCCCCAAATCACTCCCCCACCGGGCCACCAAAGCGAACTTTGCCAGCCCTATTGTAATGGAGTAAAAGTACAATATTTCACTCTGAAATGTAGTGGAGTAGAAGTAAAAGAAAGGTATTGCATTTGAAACACTCCAGTAAAGTAAGCACCTCAAGAGTAAATGTAATTAGTTACTTTACACCACTGCTAATGCTAATGCTAACCGAGCCAGGCTGTCTCACTCATACCCTGCTACTATAGTCTAAAGCAGGGGTCTTCATCGTTTTCAGGCCAAGGACCCCCTAGCTGAGAGAGAGATGAAGCAGGGACCCCCTCTATATTGTATAAAATTGTGTTTCAGATTAAACTGTTTGGTTTTTTACTTTGTCTGCTGTTTTTTTTCCCTCTACACCTTCCTCTTTGCCAAAAATAGCAGATCTACAAGCTCACAACGCCTCGCAGCTTGTAGATCTGCTATTTTTGGCTAAAGTTCTCCTCAGAAAAAAAGGATGCTAGGGTTCAAGAAAATCATATCACACAAAGATTTTGCGGACCCCCTGTAGTAACTCTGAGGACCCCCTAGGGGTCCCGTACCCCCTGTTGAAGACCCCTGGTCTAAAGCGTAACATTAACGTCAACTTTTACGAAACAATGGTTCAATCAATCGTCTGATAAACCATAAATAACTTACCTTGGTGCAAATATAGGTGTCCTTACAAACTTTCCCGACATGGAGCTGTTTGTGTGGTCGGCCACACAGCTTGATCCACAGCTTGCACTTTTCCAGTGCAGCTTTGGGCTTGGGAAAAGGGATAAAAAATGCCCCCGCCATGCGTTCTGGGTACCTAGAATCGCTGTTGCAGGTTCCCCAGCAGCAGCGCTTCACCATGGTGTTATTGTAGTATGAACGTTCTTCTTGATATTGATTATAATCGTGTGAAATAAGGCTAAAGTTACTTTGTCTTCGATGCTACGCGCGGCCAGCTTGTCCTAGTCTGGTGTTGCTAAGCTGCGATTGGACGATCGCAGTTTGGGGAGGGGCCTAGTCAAAGGTCTAACACAGCGTTATTCTTTGAGACATACATCCGAGGTTTTTGACAAGGTATATAGAAAAGATGTGAATGTACAGAGAAGTCCCGCGAAAGGGGCTAAAACGTTTAAAAGCTAAAAAAGATTAAAATAAAAAAGATCAGTGAATCTACGATCTGCTTGTTGAGTCTTCTTGCTAATCGATTGGTCACGCCTGCAGAGGGGAAGGAAGGGGAGGAGCTCTTTATCTTTATTCAGTAACAGTTACACACCTCCTCCACCAGGTGGCGAAAGGCAGTAGTGGGGTGCCTGGATCCGCTTTTAAACACAATGACCCGGAAGTAAATATGTGTTGTTGCTTACTTAGCTCGCCGTAGCAGCTCAGTAGTGGTAATGTTGATATTTGTGCCTTTACACATTATATAAGTAAATTACAGTAGGAACAGAGAGCTTGGTGAAAATGTCTCACAAAGGAGGTAAAATGTGTCAAATGGAGTCTGTACGGCTGTCGATAAATGAACACATGACGTCGGTGGGAGAGGAGATATTGTGTGTTTTGGAAAAACAGCAGCGTGGTGATGTTTGTAGTGTGAAGCTTAATGTCAGAGTGTTTGTGTTGGAGCGCCTCAGTGCGGCTGCAGAGTTCATGTGCAACCTCTTCCAGAGAGAGACAGAGACACTAGAAACTCTGCTGGAGAGACAAAACAAACTGCTGGACGTGATGCTACAGCCACACATCAAACTACACAGAGCAGGTTGGTTCATGCTTCATGTCAAACTAACACATGTAGTTCTGGCCGAACTTAGATCTGTGTCCTGAGCGTTGGCGAGTTCTCTCTCTCTAGGAGCGGTGCTATTTCAATGTAAACTGTAAACTTCCACTACCGTGCGAGGTCTCCAACTGTAGTGAAAATAAAGACAATGATTTCACTACTCATCGAAACAAAGGCTGTTTTGTGTTGTTGAAAGACTATTCTCCATGGTGGGAAACGTGTCAGGTTCTCACCTTCTCTGTATAATACACTATTTTGGCAGAAAATAAAATATGTCCGTCAGACGGAAATGATTTTACTCAACTGCGCCCTCTACAGATCTTGTCGTTATAAACTACCATTGGCCAGATCTGTAGAGGGTGCAGTTGAGTAAATAAAATAATTTCCGTCTGGCCCAGCATATTATGGGCTTCTTTTTCTGTAAAGTTGCTTGTAAAAATTGCTAGTTGCGGGTTGCGTTTTTTTGGGGCTAGTTTCTAAAGTGTTGTTGCTTATTTAGGCTTCATTCCAAATGTTTTAATTATTATTCAAACCAGTGGGGAGCATTTGTGTATATTCCAAATATTCCACATTGTATTGCAAGAGGTTTTGAAAATAGCAGATCTACAAGCGTCGCATCGCGATGCATTGTGAGCTTGTAGATCGGCTATTTTCAAATAGCTCCCCCCCGGGGAGGACAGGTGTCATTAATTACTTCACTGCAGTGATGCTCAAACTGGGGTCAGGGGAGTGTTGAACCGAGTACTGCGTCTTTTTGGGGGGAATTTCAAAAGGTTTAAACTCTTGGAAACCGCACAACCTTACAAATACCATTATGTGTTCACTGGAGAAAATGTGGTCTGAGTGAAACTCGTGGGAAAGTGGAGATATTTTGCTAAAAACACATTTTATTTTTTGTGTTTTTTTTGTATTTGCATCTTAATTGTTACAATCAAATATTCCTTTAATATTACATTTTATGTATGAATGTGTAATATTCAGTGGTGTGCTGTTGATTTTTGAGCTAGTGGAGCTCTATTCTTAAGACTTGGAGTCATTTATTGTCCTCTAGTTTCATATCTGTGCATCACTGTATAAACTAGCCCTAGAATGTCTGTGATCTTACATACATTTCAAGTATTTCAAATACACAGTCATAGATAACTCTCGTCGCCGCGCTGTGTAGTGATGATCTGCGCGGCCGTAAAAGTGCTCTAAACTCCGTCTGTACTCACCCAATAATTAATTCCTAAGACTTGGAGTCATATTTTGTCCTCTAGTTTCATATCCATTTGAAAGTTTTGCCAGAAAACGTGTGTTTAGTCAAATATCTCCACTTTTCCACGAGCTGCACACGGACGACTGTATGGACGCGCTAGGGGGGAGCGACTTGACTGACGGACTCATTTACCTAAACGGGTCCGTCTGTCAAGTCGCTCCCCCCTAGCGCGTCCATACAGTCGTCCGTGTGCAGCTCGTGGAAAAGTGGAGATATTTGACTAAACTTGAGAGTTATCTATGACTGTGTATTTGAAATACTTGAAATGTATGTAAGATCACAGACATTCTAGGGCTATGTATAAACAAGCACTGAAAATAATGGATAAAAAACGAATGAAATGGCACCACTGCATAATCCTTAGAAAATATGACATGCTTAGTTTTGACAGTTTTATTAAATTCTCCTTCATCAAATTGATTTTTAAATGTGTTAATGATCTTGCCCCAGCTGTACTTTGTCCTCAGGTGAAAGGGACAGGTACTAATAGAATCACCAGGGGATCAGCGAATGGAGACCACAAGGTAGCAATGCGCAGCACCACTTTTGGTCAGTCATCTTATTCAGTGAAAGGGATACACTTGTGGAATGCCCTACCAACTGAAATAAAAAAAACTAACAGATCTCAAAATATTTAATGAAAAGGTTAAATACTGGCTGAAATCAAACCAAAGCTGTGAACACTAATGTTAGGCACGTTTTTAAACGTAAATGTCACTGCTTTAATGAATGTAATTTGGGAATGTTATTGTTATTGTACTTGTTTAGATTAGAGCTTCATGCATGTCCTTTTTGTAACCAATTTTTTAGGTAGATATTTATATTTGTATAGAAAGGTCTAACCAGGGACTGGGGTCGCAAATTAGCCTCGGCTATAAACCCCTTGTACAATTGCAACGTTTTCATGTTTTTATAACTGATTCATTGTTTTTTGTATTGTCCCTGTCAAATAAACATATAAATAAATAAAATATCCATTTCAAAGTTCTGCCAGAAAACGTGTGTTTAGTGAAATATCTCCACTTTTCCACGAGCTGCACACGGACGACTTTCTGTACGGGTGAGGGGGACCCGACTTGAGTGAAGGACCGAATTTACCCAAACATCACAAACGTCATCACAAGTTGATACAGGGAAGCACAAACGAACGGGGCACACAATTGACAGGTGCTTGTGATTGGTGCGGGGTAATGAGTCACTCCATCTGCCAATTGTGTGTCCCAAACATTTGTGCGTCCCAAAGGAAGTTTACATATTCAGTCCTGCACTCATTCCAGGTCCCCCTCACCCGTACAGAAAGTCGTCCGTGTGCAGCTCGTGGAAAAGTGGAGATATTTCACTAAACACACGTTTTCTGCCAGGACTTTCAAACGGATATGAAACTAGAGGACAATAAATGACTCCAAGTCTTAGGAATTAATTATTGGGTGAGTACAGACGGAGTTTAGAGCACTTTTACGGCCGCGCAGATCGCAACTACACAGGGCGCCGACCAGATCCATCTATGACTGTGTATTTGGAATACATGAAATGTATGTAAGATTACAGACATTCTAGGGCTAGTGTGCACATAAGCACTCTGCTAGTTGAAATACTGTATTCAACATTATGGCATTGCCTTGAATGACTTTTTTTAAAGACTTAACATTGTTTGCAAAACAGTGGTTTTAAAACAATCATATGAACAGTCATAAAGCCCCTTACACATCAAACAGACTGGTTCTGACTACTTCTGACTACTTCTGACTGCAACAGACTGGTATTTGGTTGGCAAAAGTTGGCATTTAGTCTGTCGGCCGACTCGCCCTTTGATATGCTAATTCGAATAACTTCCAGCCCAATCTAGAAACCCATCACCAAAGAAAAAGGAAAAACAGCGCCCTCTGCAATTCTTGAGAGATTACTTTCAGCCTAGTTGCCAAGTCTGCTTATTATAAGCGACTTTGGGCAAAGTCACTTGGATGTTCCCAGCGTTTTTTTTTTTTCTTCACTGATGTGCAGTGGTGTAAAGTAACAAGTACATTTACTCAAGTACTGTACTTCAGTACAATTTTGAGGTACTTTTACTTTACTGGAGTATTTCCAATTGTCTATACTTTTACTCCACAACAATTATTTGAAATGTTTAGTTACTAGTTCATTTGCAGATATAAATCATTGTAAAACATACATTAACCACTTTAGCCCTATTTTATACCTATAATCTATTTGAAAATAGCAGATCTACAAGCTCACAACGTGTTGCGATGCACGCGTTCTGAGCTTGTAGATCTGCTATTTTTGAACTTGCACTAATAATGACTTTAGTTGATTTTTCACTCTTTAAAATATACTATTTCTTAATTATTAATAATTACAGCTTGTAGATTGGCTATTTTCACGATTTTAAATTGTTTTTAAATAATAATAAAAAAGGAACATACAAGATTTCCACCCGACAGCCAGTCACATTCTAGCTGCTGAAATAAACTTCCCATTTAGATCATTGTTGACAAACGAACAGGGGACTGTCTGGTGTCTAAAAAAAATAACTTATTGACAGGAAAATCGTGCATTGATACTTTTACTCAACATTTGAGTACTTTTTCCACCACTGCTGACACAACATTTTTGAAAACGGTTATTCGAATAATAAAAATTAAATACATTAATTAATTTATTGAAATTAGCACCCAGAAAATAGCCAAAACTGAGCACATTTCGAAAATATTAAGAGAAACAGTGAATGTAGGTTTTCATATACATGGTCGCTTGTTTCTCTCACATAATCTGGCAACACTGATAGATAGCACGCTGCATGTTTGTTGATACTACTTCTCTGCCACATGGCTACTCCAGTCGGCTAGCCCGTTGGCTAGCCCGACCGGACATGTCCGGTCGGCCGAAAAGGTCCCGACGGACCCCCGACGGACCCCTAACCGACTGGACGACTATATACGACGCTTCCCGACACCGATTCGGCCCCAAATCGGTCCGCGTCTGTTTGGTGTGGAGCCAGCTTTAGAACTTCCAACAACGGTCAGGCATAACCTTGTGAGTGTCTGGTAGCTTACAGCTCATGTTCTTGGGTCCTCTGCTAAACGATGGGATCTATTCTATGTTATTACATAATCTGTATAGTGCAGGAACCAATAGCCCAAAAGTTGACTATACCCCTCCCCGGGTAGAACAAAACGGGACATATTTTTTTCATATCTTTAGGATGTCCCCTTCATGAAATGGATTGTCCCAAGTTTTACTTTTACTGCAAAAGTCATGAAATTGATCCATGAAGTGACTCACCACATAGGCAAAAAAAACGCCTACCCTGAAAGTGGGAGTAAATCCTCTGTCATTTTCTACCTGCTGGTTGTTTTTAGATCATACCTCCACAGATGGTCTACAGGTAGTGTCCCTACATCCCAAAACAATCAGAATGCCAATATGTGGTTCTATTGTGAATCAGCTGCCTTTTATATAAGGCCTTAAATAGGCGGAAATATCAAAAAGTTGACTTTTCTGGGCAATATATACGTGTAACTTTGGTCCAACTCTTTATCAGGGGTAGAACTAGATGTGACATTGTTTTTTCATGTCTTTAAGATGTCCTCTTCTTGAAATGGATGGTCAGAAGTTTGACCTTTACTGCAAAAGTCATGAAATTCATCCATTAAAGGACGACTTCACCACTTTTCAACATATCTTCATATAATAGGTCCTCACTAATGCTCATGATAAAATGATACCATTTTTTTCTACTTGGTCTGTGTCTCGTAGGAGGGCTGTGGACAGTCCAGAAACCCGTCTACCAGTGACATCATCGTTAGGCAGGATTTTTCCCCCCAAAAAGAATACAATTTTTTTATTCCGATTTTTATTATGGCGAGAACAATGGGATCTATTATTAGCCTGGTGAACCCTCCCTCCGGAAATCTCATTTCCATTTGATTTCAGGAGTTAGTCTGGGCTGATCCACCTTTCTGCAATATTCGCTGTGGGCTGGAGTTGGGCGGGAGTAATACCATTGACTGACAACCCCTTCAGCCAATGATCGTTTTTCCCCTTCAGCCAATTGCAGTGGATTTTTACCACTCCGTCACTAATATGACGCAACGGGACTTTTGAGATCGCCATGCCCAAAATAGGTTGCCTTATTCGGATACATGCGTGTCACAGCCCGCCCCTCCCGGTTCTCTGAATTTATATTTTTAAATAGGCTCTGTCATGATTAATTGACCACATATATGAAGTTAAACAACTAAATTCTATCCAAACGATATCTTAAAAGTAAATTCCGTGCCTCAAAAACGAAGTTTGAGACCGTTTCATAACCGAAACTAAGAAGTGACGGCACTCGCACAAAAAAACAATGGCTGCCGTTAGTCTTTTTTCGCTGCAGTCAGGCAGCACTCGGCATCATTCGGGCTCACTCGAACTCGCCACCTGATTGGCCAACTGTCGCTGTCAATCACAGAACGATGAGCGACGACGCTGATAGGCTCGTCAGGTCGGCGTACAGAGCGAATATTGCAGAAAGGTGGATGAAGCCAGACTCTCTCCTGAAATCAAATGGAAAATATAGCTGCAAGCAGCAATGAGCGGTTTCGAGAAAACTGGCAGAGTGGCAGACTGGCAGACTGTGACAGACTGGCAGACTGGCAGACTGTGACAGAGTGGCAGACTGTGGCAGACTGGCAGACAGACAGACTGAGGCAGACTGGCAGACAGACAGACAGTGACAGACTGGCAGACTGTGACAGACTGGCAGACTGGCAGACTGTGACAGAGTGGCAGACTGTGACAGAGTGGCAGACTGGCAGACTGTGACAGAGTGGCAGACTGGCAGACAGACAGACTGTGACAGAGTGGCAGACTGACAGACTGGCAGACAGACAGACAGACAGTGACAGAGTGGCAGACTGGCAGACTGTGACAGAGTGGCAGACTGGCAGACAGACAGACTGTGGCAGACTGGCAGACAGACAGACAGACAGACAGTGACAGAGTGGCAGACTTGCAGACTGTGACAGAGTGGCAGACTGGCAGACTGTGACCGAGTGGCAGACTGACAGACAGACAGACAGACTGTGACAGAGTGGCAGACTGGCAGACAGACAGACAGTGGCAGACTGTGACAGAGTGGCAGACTGGCAGACTGTGACAGAGTGGCAGACTGGCAGACAGACAGACTGTGGCAGACTGGCAGACAGACAGACAGTGACAGAGTGGCAGACAGACAGACAGACTGTGACAGAGTGGCAGACTGGCAGACTGGCAGACAGACAGACAGACAGACAGTGACAGAGTGGCAGACTGGCAGACTGGCAGACTGGCAGACTGGCAGACAGACAGACAGTGACAGAGTGGCAGACTGGCAGACAGACAGACTGTGACAGAGTGGCAGACTGGCAGACAGACAGACAGTGACAGAGTGGCAGACTGGCAGACAGACAGACAGACAGACAGACAGTGACAGAGTGGCAGACTGGCAGACAGACAGACAGTGACAGACTGGCAGACTGGCAGACAGACAGACAGTGGCAGACTGGCAGACAAACAGACAGTGACAGTGGCAGACTGGCAGACAGTGGCAGATTGGCAGACAGACAGTGACAGAGTGGCAGATTGGCAGACAGACAGTGACAGAGTGAGGAGTATGTTTGTAACAAAGTAAGAATTCCAAATAATGATCACCTCAATGCATTGTTGGGGACAGGGATCAAATCAGCGACCTATGGATTCACAGGCTGCCTCTCTTCTTATTGAACTAGAAATATAGCCTCCCTGATGGTGTCTGTTGATATCTATAGGTTTTTCAGTCCGTTATGAACCAAGCCTCTGTTTTGCTAACTACTCTAGATTACTGGTTGACAAATATTTAGCAATAACGTTTTGTTTTGTGTTCTTGTAATGGAAAGTAGTGAAAATAGTTGATCTACAAGCTGACAATGTGTTGCTATCTGAAAAGTTGTGAGATTGTAGATTGGCTATTTTCACAAGAAAGTATGTTGTACATAAAAAAACAACTAATCTCAAAAAAGCATTTCATGTTATTGTTTAAAAGTTGCACATGTCTGAATTAACAGGGTCATGTTTTGTACAATGCAATTTAAATGTAAACTGTAATCAGTGGGATTTGAACCAGGGACCTTCGGCACATGAGGCTCACACTCTACTGGTGGAGCTATTGAATACACAGGATCAGACAGTGAGAAAGGAGAATCTAACAAAACAAAACAAAAGGGCGAATGAAGTACGTCATGCATTAAAAATAACTACTTTCAAGTATACATTTCTCGTTATTTTTAACAATTGCACATGCATTTATTGATAGTCATGTTGTGTGCAATGCAATTATAAGTCTACATGAGGTGGGATTCGAACCGGCGACCCTGCGGTTCCAAGGCAGATGATTAAGCGATCAAGCTATTGAACCAACACACCTGAACCTGTGAAAAAGGGCCTCAAACATTTATTTGACACAGTTTCACGCAAATTGCTCAGAAATCCTTGGTTTAAATGTTTTTCAAACTGCTCAATACATTTCGGAATGGAAACTTGTGAAAATAGTCGATCTACAAGCTCACAACGCGTTGCTATCTAAAAAGGTGTGAGATTGTAGATCAGCTATTTTCAGAGAAAGTATGTCATACATAAAAAACAACTACTCTCAAAAGCAATTCATGGTATTGTTTAAAAATTGCACATGTCTGAATTAACAGGGTCATGTTTTGTATAATGCAATTTAAATGTAAACTGTGACGAGTGGGGTTTGAACCGTGGACCTTTGGCACATGAGACTAACACTGTATTGATCAAGCTATTGAATCCACAGCCTTGGTCAGTGAGAAGGGAGAATCCAACAAAACAAAAGAGGGAATGAAGTACATCATACATTGAAAACAACTACTCTCAATAAGCGTTTCATTTAACAATTGCATGTTTATTCATTGATACAGTCATGTTGTGTGCAATGCAATTGAGTTGAGGTCTGCATGAGGTGAGATTTGAACCGGCGACCCTGTGGTATCAAGGCAGATGATTAAGCCATTGGGCCAACAGACCCGAACTGATGAAAAGGGAGTTCACACACATGACACACTTTCACGCAAATTGCTCAGAAATGCTGGATTTAAATGTTTTTCAAACTGCTCAAAATTGCAGACAATCTAAGGGCGGAGCTTACTGGTTAACAATTGCACATGCATTCATTGATACAGTCATGTTGTGTGCAATGCAATTATAATGAATTCCACCTGAGGTGGGATTCGAACCAGCAACCCTGTGCTTTCAAGGCAGATGATTAAGCGATCAAGCTATTGGGCCAACAGACCTGAACTAGTGAAAAGGGAGTTCACACACATGACACACTTTCATGCAAATTGCTCAGAAATCCTGGATTTAAATGTTTTTCAAACTGCTCAAAATTGCAGACAATCTAAGGGCAGAGCTCACTGGTCAAAGTGATACATGTGTTCCTCATGAGTCAAGGCACATGTGTAAGCAGGTTTAACGGCTGTCGGCCAAACGAGGCATGACTTTTGCCTGTTTAAAGTTTGCATTTTCAAAAAATTGCTATAGCGCCCCCCTTTGACCTATTGGAGTAAGATTGGTTTCAGTGATACTTGGAAGGACCCTCTACAATATTGCAAAGTGTCAAACAAATGTGAGTCTGCATGTATGTGTTAGGGGCAGATGAATAATTGTCATAAAACTGCAATTTTCATTGGCTTATAAAAGCTTAACGTTTTCACTTATGGAAACTCCGCTTGCTCACGTCTGTCGGCATTGGTCCAAAGTTCATGTGTATACAGTTTCGTACAGATTGCTCAATCTGTACGAAGGAAGAGTCTTTTTTACTGCTTTTCATAGAATTCGAAATGGTGGGAGATCTAAAGGTCAGAGGTCAAAAGTCAAGAGTGTGAAAGTTGTTAGGCATGAGGAGACGCATGTGTGCATCGAAGTTTCATGGCTGTGGGTCAAACAGGGCATGAGTTGTACCTCTTCAAAGTTGGCATATTTCTACAGCTGTGCTACAGCGCCACCCTTTGGCCAATGGTTGTGAGTTTCGGGTTTTCGCCGTTTGGCATAGCCCTCTACCATATTGCCGAATTTCGTAAAAAGTGACCACGCGGTTAGGCCAGAACTGGCAAAACCGGCGGAAGATCGTGAAAGTGTAGAGATGTTATAAGGCTTCGAAGCCTGATAGGCTCTCGAAACCTAATGAGATTTCCGGTGGGAGGGTTCACCAGGCTAATCTATTATTGCATTGCAACTTTCCAGGAATACAAAGCCTGCAGTTTCTATTAGCTTGGATTCCCCATTGATGATGTCACTGGTAGACGGGTTTCTGAACTGTCTACAGCCCTCCTCTGAGACACAGACTGATTAGAAAAAAATTGTACGATTTTATCATGAGCAATAGTGAGGACCTATTATTATATGAAGATATGTTGAAAAGCGGTGAAGTCTTACTTTAAGTGATCACCACTGCAAAAAATACGCCTACCCTGAAATAGGGCGTTCCAAGCCAATCCTTTCTCATTTTACCTGCTGGTTCTTTTCACATCATACTTGCACAGATGGTCTACAGCCTTTTATATACTATAAGGCTTTATTATGGGTGGAAATAGCAAAAAGTGGACTTTTCTGAGAAATATTAACATGTAATACTGGTCCTACTCTTCTATCAGGCGTAAAACAAAACGTGACATTGGGGTTTTTCTTCATATCTTTAAGATGTCCTCTTCATGAAATGGATTGTCCCAAGTTTTACTTTTACTGCAAAAGTCATGAAATTCATCCATGAAGTGACTCAAAAACACACCTACCCTGAAATAGGGAGTTCATTTTCTACACGCTGGTTGTTTTCACATTGTACACAGATGGTCTACAGGTAGTGTCCAGCAGCCCTTTATATAATATAAGGCCTTATTCAAGGCAGAAATAGGAATATTCACTTGTGATTTTGGTCAGAGGTAGAACAAAACCTGACCTTGTTTTTTCATAACTTTGACTTGTCATCTGACTATCAACCATCAAACTATTTACATTGACTGCAAAGGTCATGACATTCTTCAATAAAGTTTCTGCACCAAGAAAGTGCAGAACTGCCCCCACCTGCATGAAAAAGGGATCATATTTGCCCAGATTGTCTACAGATAAGACCCCTACACCCCAAAGCCACCAGACAAATATGTTAAAATTGGCTTGTATTGTGAATCAGCAGGGTTTTATAGGCTTTTAGGCCTGGTTACAGGCATTAAAAAAATCTGAGTTACTTCTAATCCTGATCTATTAATACTGTAAAATGTCTACAAATACAACAAAATGACTGCTTCAGGGGAATACAATTTGATACCATGTTTTTACCCTGCCACTTCATATTTATATGGAATCTCTCAGGTAGGCCTAATATCTCTACACCTCAAAGCCTCAGGAATGACAAAATATATTTCTATAAGCCCATGCTGTAGAATACACTTTTTGTGTGCCATCCTTAATGAATAATCATCAATCAGCAGCTTATGGAAAACGGTTTGCCCCCCACTCTGCTCAAAAAAGTAAATAAATATATGAAATTGAGAATAAGCTGCTGATTGATGATTATTCATTAAGAATGGCACACAGTTGTGTATTCTACTTAGCCCATACTGCATTTTAAGTCTGGCTACCATAGAAGGCTTATAGAACTATATTTTGTCATTCCATCTGTTTTGAGGCATCAGGATATTTGGCCTACCTGAGAAACATCTTTAGATTCCACATGAATATGAAAAAACATGGTAAGGACCCGCTCCCACCGCACTTTTATTTTACCTCTGGGGCAGAATCTGCCAATGCTTTGTCAATGTAAATGCGTGGATTCGCGCAAGAGCGGATCTTTCCGCCTGTCGCGCAGACCTTGCGTTTATCTGCTCTACACGACTTGTCCATTTGAAGCAGAAAACTGCTGGAGGCAGGAGCTGATTTTCGCCCTCTGTCCAATCGGGTGAGTGGAAGGCGGACCGTCTCAAGACTCAGGAAGCAACATGGTGCTCAAGGCAGCAGGCGGTGCGGGCTACGGGGAGGGTCCTGAAAGTGAGTGACAGGCGCGTCACTCCCGTTTTTTAGAATCCACTGGCTGCAAAAAACTGTGGCCGCGCACACCTGCGTTTAACGCTAGCCGACCATGTTTTGGTGGGAGCGCGCCCTAACAGAATACATGTCCTGTTATTAAGCAGTCATTTTGTTTGCAGGCATTTTACAGTAATGGATCAGGATTAGAAGTAACTCTGAAAAAAACAACTTCATAATATAATATTTAACAAGGCCTAGGAGCCTAAAATCCTGCTGAATCACAATACAGCATATTTTGACATATCTTTCTGGTTGTTTTGGGTGTTGGGGTCCTACCTGTAGACAATCTGTGCAAATATAATGTAAATCCAACCAGTAGGTGGTCAATGAAGCAGGATTAACTTAGGTAGGTTGGGACTTTTCTGCATAGTTCTTTTCTTTTTGCAAATGTTCATGGATACATTTCATGAATTTTGACTATCTAAGAAAAACTTCTGACCATCCATTTCATGAAGACGACAAGTCAAAGTTATGGAAAAACAAGATGAAGGTTGAGGTTTTTTCTACCCCTGTGTGTCTACTTTCTGTAGTAGGACCAGTATTCCATGTGAATATTTCTAAGAAAAGTCCACTTTTAGCTATTTCCGCCTAGAATAAGGCCTCATATAAAAGGCTGCCGATTCACAATAGAACCTCATTTTGGCATTCTGATTGCTTTAGGATGTAGGGACACTACCTGTAGACCATCTGTGCAAGTATGATGTAAAACAAAAAACATCAGGTAGAAAATGAGAAATGATTGACTTCGAACTCCCTTTTTCAGTGGTGAGTCACTTTGTGTATGAATTTCATGACTTTTGCAGTAAAAGTAAAACTTCTGACCATCCATTTCAGGAAGAGGACATCTTAAAGACATGAAAAAACAATGTCACATCTAGTTTTACCCCTGATAAAGAGCTGGACCAAAGTTACAAGTAAATATTGCTCAGAAAAGTCGACTTTTTGCTATTTCCGCCTATATAAGGCCTTATATAAAAGGCTGCTGATACCACATATGGCATTCTGATTGTTTTGGGATGTAGGGACACTACCTGTAGACCATCTGTGCAAGTATGATCTAAAAATAACCAGCAGGTAGAAAATGACAGAGGATTTACTTGGAGCTCCCAAGCCTACTTTCAGGGTAGGCGTTTTTTTGCCTATGTGGTGAGTCACTTCATGGATCAATTTCATGACTTTTGCAGTAAAAGTAAAACTTGGGACAATCCATTTCATGAAGGGGACATCCTAAAGATATGAAAAAACTATGTCCCGTTTTGTTCTACTCCGGGGAGGGGTATCTCAAAAACTAAGGCTCTTTTTGAGGGGTTGTTCCTGCACTAGTAGGGTCCCAGTCATCTACAGGTGGCCCATGTAACTTGATGAACATCAATGCTGATACCTGTTTAACCAGTAACTTTGTACGGATTGGGGTGATGATTAAATTAATCTGGCTGAATCCCTTTTTGCACTCTGCAATGCAGAGACCAATTGTCTCTCATTGTGAGACACATTCAATTTCATGGCTTTTCTCAAGTAGCTTAATGTTATGCAAAGCAGGCAGGTAGAGGGGCTGTTGTTCTCTATAGTTGTTTAGGCGCCGTCAACGCGTGTTGATGGCTCTCTCGCGGGTGCGTGCATGTGGGTTGTGCATGCGTGCAGTTTCAAAGTTAGTGGAGCAGCACCCATCCCTGGTAATATTCGTTGACAACCCTAGTCGGACAGTTGCATCAGTTGCATATTATATCATTGCTGTCGGTGGAAACCTTGTATGTCCAAAACTATTACTTTTCATGAAATGTGTTCCAATGGATCCAATTTAGTTATTTTTTACAAGCTCTTTTTATAATTTTCATTGGTTCAATATTTTTATAACCCATGCACACATACTTCCACATTCTCTTTAAAATGTGTTGGAAATAGCACAAATATCAAATCTACGAGCTCACAGCGCTTGTAGAGCGGCTATTTTCACTCCTTTAGTGAGACACTGTTGTAGGACAAAGTAGGGCATTCATTTACAAAAGAAAACAATAAAATGTTGAAATGTGGAGATGTGAGGTTTCTGTACACAAACATTTTGACATGTGTCACTTGACACATGTGACACATGTCCGAATAAAACTGAAACAATCACAATATACAGTACATTGAGAAGTTCTCTGCTTACCTCCTCTCTCCTCCTTGTAGATCTCACACTCCTTCCTGTGTGTAAAGAGGAGGTTTCCCCTGAACAGGAGGAGAGGAGTCCCTGTCTGGTCCAAGTGAAACTAGAACCTCCACAGATTGAAGAGGAACAGCAGGAGAGGAGACCCAGTCTGGTCCAGGTGGAACTAGAAACTCCACAGATTAAAAAAGAACCTGAGGAAGAGCTACTTCAAAGACCACAGGAGGCTGCAGGGTCATCTTTGACATTACTAGCAGTGAAAAGTGAAGATGATGATGAAAACCAAGAGACAGAGCCTCTAGCTAGCACCTCAACTAAACGCATGAAAACACAAGCTGATTTAGAGCACTGTGGAACATCGCAACCAACTAGTGATGACCAGCTCCCCTCTTCACACAGTTCTGAATCTGACATTACTGAGGACAGTGATGACTGGTCTTCACACTGTTTTGAATCTGATACTGAAGACAGTGACACTCAGTCTGTTTTAAATACACTGAAATCACACAAGACACAACATGTGGAAGGACAAAGGTTGTCTTTGAGCAAGAAACTATCTCAAAACATGAAATTGTCCAAACAAACACCATCCATGAGGAGTCAAACAGGAAAGAAAAGCTTTTGTTGTACAGAGTGTGGCAAAGTGTGTGCTTCCAATGCTGACATGATAAAACACACAAGGATTCACACAAAGGAAAGACCATTTGTTTGTTTGGTTTGTAGCAAAAGCTTTAGCCTATCTCACAATCTGAAAAAACACATGAGGACACATACAAAGGAAAGACCATTTGTATGTTCGGTTTGTAGCAAAAGCTTTAGCCGATCTGACCATCTGAAAGGTCACATGAGGACTCATACAGGGGAGAAGCCCGAGAAGGCCTTTGCTTGTTCGGTTTGTAGCAAAAGCTTTAGCCGAAGTTATCTTAAAGTACACATGAGGACTCATACAATGGAAAGACCATTTGTTTGTTTGGTTTGTAGCAAAAGCTTTAGCCTATCTCACAATCTGAAAAATCACATGAGGACACATACAAAGGAAAGACCATTTGTTTGTTCAGTTTGTAGCAAAAGCTTTAGCCAATCTCGAAGTCTGAAAACACACATGTTGATTCATACAGAGTGTGGCAAAGTGTGTGCTTCCAATGCTGACATGATAAAACACACAAGGATTCACACAAAGGAAAGA
Source organism: Gymnoscopelus microlampas (assembly GCF_963454915.1). NCBI lineage: Eukaryota > Metazoa > Chordata > Actinopteri > Myctophiformes > Myctophidae > Gymnoscopelus > Gymnoscopelus microlampas. The sequence goes on from NC_139951.1 coordinate 13,605,718, forward strand.
CCATTTGTTTGTTTGGTTTGTAGCAAAAGCTTTAGCCTATCTCACAATCTGAAAAAACACATGAGGACACATACAAAGGAAAGACCATTTGTATGTTCGGTTTGTAGCAAAAGCTTTAGCCGATCTGACCATCTGAAAGGTCACATGAGGACTCATACAGGGGAGAAGCCCGAGAAGGCCTTTGCTTGTTCGGTTTGTAGCAAAAGCTTTAGCCGAAGTTATCTTAAAGTACACATGAGGACTCATACAATGGAAAGACCATTTGTTTGTTTGGTTTGTAGCAAAAGCTTTAGCCTATCTCACAATCTGAAAAATCACATGAGGACACATACAAAGGAAAGACCATTTGTTTGTTCAGTTTGTAGCAAAAGCTTTAGCCAATCTCGAAGTCTGAAAACACACATGTTGATTCATACAAAGGAAAGACCATTTGTTTGTTCAGTATGTAGTAAAAGATTTTCACAATTAGGAATTTTGAAAGTACACATGAAGACCCATACAGGGAACAAACCCTTTGCTTGTTCCGTTTGTAGCAAAAGCTTTTACCAATCTCACAATCTGAAAAGACACATGACGACTCATACAGGCGACAAACCTTTGCTTGTTTAGTTTGTAGCAAAAGCTTTAGTGGTCCTCAGTCCTCACAATCTGCAGAAACATGATGATTCATACAGGGGACAACCCCCTTTGCTTGTTTGGTTGTAGCAAAAGCTGTAATGTAACTTAATCTCTGAAAAGACATGCGAGGACTCATAGAGGGGAATAGCCATTAGCTTGTTCAGTTTGTAACAGAAGCTTTAACCGGTCTGAATATCTGAAAAAACACATGATGATTCTTACAGGCAAAAAGCCCTGTACTTGTACAGCTTGTAAGAAAAGCTTCAATCAGAAATGTTCTTTGAAGATTTACAGTTACAGGGCAGTAAAAACTTTGTTTGTGGTATATGCAAAATACAAGAAACCTGTCTTTGACAGGGCTTGTGGTATCACATCTCTAGGGTCACACAGTCTTTGTCTCAAATCTGCACAAGAACGTTATATAGAGTCTTCCTTCATCTCGGTAGCTTTCAGCAAATGGCCTTTAAATAAAAAGAGGATAATACAATTAATTTGTAAATAAAAAACTATGAAGTACGACAACATTAAAACGACATTGAGTGTTCAAAAGTCTGTAACTGTACTTAACTTAACCTTAACTCCTGTCACATCTGTATCACATTCTTTAAAATCCAAGCTGAAGACTTTTCTGTTTGCTGCTGCCTTTTACTGAGGTTTTTGATTGTGCACTGATTCGGTCATTTTATTCTTTCCACGACTTTAATTAGCTTTAGTTTAATACAAATGTCCTTTTATAATGTGTCTTAATGCTCTTCATGTTGTGTAAAGCATTCTGAATTGCCTCGTTGTTGAAATGTGCTGAACAGATAAACGTATACATATGTATTACGTAATTACCCATTAGGGATACTTTATTACTCTAAAGGGCAAAACAGTGCTGCCTCTTCATTACACTGTTGGATTGATCCATATAGAATGTAATTATGTGTACCAAATTAGAAATGAAATATCATAATTACTTGGTCCAGAAAATATGTTTAGTCTATCAATATACAAATTATTTTACTCCACTAGAATTATTTGAAAATAGTTACTTTGCAGATCTAAGATATACATTATTATAAAACATACATTAACCACTTTAGCCCTATTTTATACTTGGGCTATTTGAAAATATCAGATCTACACGCTCACAGCGAGTAGGCCTACTTTTACTTTTGGTACTTAAGAATATTTTTATGCCAATGTCGCAGGCTCAGGCGCCCTAGCTAAATAATTGGAGCATTCTGGGCGACATCTGGGCCAAATTTGGGGCTTTTAGACTGATTAGCATGAACTTAGCATCATATCTCCTTAAGATCCTATTTTGAAAATATGAGTGTATTAAAAGAACCCTTAAACCCCTAGCTCCATATGATTTTGACCACATTTTAGCCATAAAGTCAATAATGAAAATAAAGAACATGACATACAAGTGGTGTTTCCAATTGTCCATTGTGCTCTCTCTCCCCTTTATTGTAGCGTGCTGAACATGGCTCGGGGTTAAACACACACACACACACACACACACACACACACACACACACACAGTAAAAGTGGGTGACAATGTTATGATAAGAAAAGAGGAAATTACCTACCTGGGTTGTATTTTAGAGGCTAATCCAGGCTAGAGGCTTCCCAGTGAAAGAATGGCAACTAAAGTAATGAAAAAAGTCAACCAAAGAACAAGATTTTTGTACAGGATCTCCTCACTGGTCAGTAGGAATACATTGAGGGCTCTAGCTGGAGCACTCATCCAATGTCACTGACTATGCATTAAATGGTACCATAGCACCACAAAGGCCTTAAAAACAAGGCTCCAGACTTCCGTAATCAAACTGGTCAGGCTACTACTTGGCCTCACACTAGCTCTGGTCCATATAGCGTTAGAAGGAGTTCAGCCTCACCTACAATTCATCTAACCCCTGCTCATTTTGCTAGGGTCAGATGGCTGGTTACATGTCGGCTTTCCGACATGTCGCCTTTCCGACGGTTACTAACCCTATACCTAACCCTAACCCTAACCGCACGCGGAAGCCACGTAGTCGGAGTAGTGGGATGTTGGAATGGAAGGCGGTTACCCAGATGGCTCAGGGTAGAGGACAGCGTACAACAACTTACAATGGGCCCGGTCTACAAGATACACTACACCACAAACACAAAGACACCCATGTACCTGTCAAACTACTTCAAAAACGTTAAAGATATCCACAAACACAACACCAGAGGGAGATCCACAAAACACGTTCAACACAGATTTGGCTCAAACAAGGGGTTAAATTTGTTCTACTGCTATGCCACCAAAATATGGAATGCCCTACCAACAGTCATAAAAAAAAGTGTGAATCCTTACTCTCCTTCAAAACCGCTCTAAAAGAGCACTTACAGGTGGCTGCAATTCGGAACTGGCCCCTGTAAAAAAAAATCAAGCCTATCACCAGGAATGATACCCCCCCCCCCCCCCCCCCCCCCCGTTTTGATTACAACTATATGATGTTTTTGCATAGTAGGCTATTGAATACACAGGACCCCAATGGAAACAAGTCATAGTGCTTTCTTAGTTTCGATCCTTTTAGCATTGTATTTGTATTAAACTGTAGGCTACTTTCTGTGCTTTTTTTTTTACAAACTGTTAATAAAGTATTCAATCAAAACACACACACACACACACACACACACACACACACACACACACACACACACACACACACACACACATTAGCCTAAGACTGCTTTAAAATACCTTTATATTGGCAGAAACATCTTTTAAATATTTAACTCACTTAAGTTACTTTTAAGTACTCATAGTACGTTTTCTCAAATGTCTTTTTATTGTGTGTGTGTGTGTGTGTGTGTGTGTGTGTGTGTGTGTGTGTGTGTGTGTGTGTGTGTGTGTGTGTGTGTGTGTGTGTGTGTGTGTGTGTGTGTGTGTGTGTGTGTGTGAGTGCGTGTGTAAGTACTTTTACTCAATTTAGTAACTTTCAAGTGCTTTGACTTAAATTAGTTACGTTTTACTAATTTTAAGTACTTTAAAAAATCACAAACGGCAAAGTCCAAAATCATTAAAGCAGAACTCCTGCTGAACTCCTGAACTCCTGCTGGAACAAACTCCCATTATACCTAAGACAGGCCCCCTCCGTGGATACCTTTAAAGCACAGCTCAAGACTTACCTCTTCACTCTTGCTTTTAGTTGATCTTTTTTATGTCACTGTGCCTTTATTTTTTGCCAATATTAAACTGCTTTGATGTTTTTTGCTTTATTGTTGTTTTGTGTTGCTTTCTCTGTAAAGCACTTTTGCATTATTTTATTTTTTGTAATTTCCCCCTGTAAAGCACTTTGAGCTGCATTTATGTCATGAAAGGTGCTATATAAATAAAGTTTATTATTATTATTATAGAGGTTTGGTGTAGAGGGGAAAAAGAGCAGACAAAGTACAGAGCCATAGGTCAAGTTTACCAAGTATCGACGGTTTAAGTGGTTAATCTATGAAATCTATTAAAAAAAGTTTAATCTGCAACACAATTGCAAATGTAGTAGCGGGTACAAATGGTCTGAGGCTTGATAAATCTGACGGCTTTAATCGACCGTCATTTAAATAACACGCCCATTCACCCATAGATAGCACACCCTTCTTTCAGAAGCACATCCTGTGAGTTCTTCTGGGAAGCCAATAAGAAAGCAAATTCTCTGTCAGAAAGTTACCCCTCCAATCATATTAGTGAAGTCACTGGCAGCCCGGGCCGTCAATAGAACAGCACACAGACATACTCAACACCTTACACAAATACAACAAAATAGGACCTCAATCGTAACAGCGTAAGTCCAGTTGAACAAAATAAAAAGTGTAATATTGTCAGAACAATGCTGTGTGGAAGATGTGGAGATACAGTAGTAATTTACTAGTAAATCACAAACTTCTAGCCATGACTCTTTATCATATATGTATCATAGAAAACGAAAACCTGAAACATGCATTACATAAATAAAAATATTTGACTAAACCTACGCTGTCTGTTAAGCCTACTTGCCAGACATCATTTTAGAAGGGATGAGGTCCCGAGGTCTCATCCCTCCGAGTTGGGACTGTGATATCCACTGCTCCCTCGGAACTTCCAATGGCACCCTGTTAATGCAAAAATAGGCCTATTAAAGCAATATATATACTTTACCTGGCATGGCAGCATGTACCTATAGGGACAGTCGAGTTCCCCCTTGATCCATGTGAAGCCCGAAAGCAATCCATCATGGCCGGGCCATCATGCATATTTTTGGCAGACTGTGCGCAACAACTCGGCACTCCTTCAGTGTTTGTGAGTGGGATCATATATAACACATGGTAATAATCTTTGTCAAACTACATGAATCACACCAAAAGGTAGGCTATGTTATGATTGGAATACGTTTTGAATATCAATTTCACCCAGCACCGATTAGGCTATATGACTGTACCGTATGTGTGCCCTGGAGGGGTCCATACGTTGCTGTTTGCAAAATTAACATCCTCTTTCGAGCGCTTATGCTGTTAAAGTCAGGTTGCTTAGGACCAGATTTTAGAAAAATGTGGACACGGCGGACAAAAGCACTACATTACCCTACAGTACCCAAAGTCGCTTTACATAAGGAAAGGAAGGAACCAACTTTAATAAGAAAAACTAAAACAATAAAGATATAAGTGCTAGATTAAAAACGATAAAAAAGATAAGCATGGGTTGGGGAGAGATCCTAACTAGACCTCAACTGGGAAAGGCTATTCTGAAGAGATGTGTTTTGAGTGTGGTTGTGAAGGAAGTGAGGGAGCGTCTTTAATATGGTCGGGGAGTTGCGTTCTGCGTTCCAGAGGGAGGGGGCAGCAACAAAAAATCCCTGTCCCCCCAGGTACGGCACTTGGCCTTGGGACCTTCAGGATGTTGCCTTTACTGAACCTGAGGCAATGGGAGGGGACGTAAGGTTTGAGAAGATCAGAGAGGTAGGGGCGTGCCAGATTATTGAGTGCCTTGTATAGGTGGTAAGATCTGTGCCAGTGTGCCTTCTTGCATGAGCACTTTGCACAACAACCAACCAGCTCACTGCAGGCTTTTGACGCCATCGGATTGCCCATCCCACTGATTGTGTGCACAAGTGCTTCTGTTTGCTCTTTGAATGTCTTTTGTGTAGTCATTCCTTCTTCGTGGTGTTGTTTATTATTGTTCATGAATGGACGTTGGCAAGCATTCCATGTCATGGATGTGGACATAGTTGTGGTGATCAAGAGCAACGAACCATGGGACGAGAGCCTTCAGTCACTCCACATGGAGGGGAAAATCCTGTTCTCTGTGGGCCCGCACAAATATCAGACCCAGAATGTCCATGTTGAGGATGGTGTCCCAGTACTGGAATGTTGGACTCTTGGTGATCATGTCTTGTCTCCAAGCTTTTTTGGTCTTCTCATCATGTGGTCCCTCAATCATGTCCAAGAAGGCATCCTGCTGCAGCTTTGCCAATATCAGAGACGGATGCCTGAGTCATGGAAGGACCTCTGAGCTGTGGTTCTTGATGGGTTATGATCAAGGTTTGCTAGGGCACTCACAGTGAAGAGCCCTTTACGTAGCTGAGCAGGACACAAAACACCAACCTTCTCAATGTTCTCACAGATGGCAGTAGCCAACTGATTCTCCACTTCCATGACCCAATCATAGTTTACACTCAGGCCCAACTCATACGGCTGTGTAATACATGTATTTGTGAGACAGTGAGGCAGGCCTGGGAGTCAGCAGCGCTCTGATCCTTCAGGTCAGCTCCAACCAGCATCATGGTCACCAGGGACTTGAGACTGTTGGGAATGGAGCGCAGTAGTTGCATGCAGGATCAAACCAAGTGAGGCTACAATTGAAGGGGGTTAAACACACGCTTTCTGATGTAAATAAATAGGAAATAACAAGAGTCAGATCTGTCAACGTGTAATAAAAATCATACCAATATGTTGTGCATAATCTAGCCAATGCAAACATAATTGTGTACACATTTGCCAGAATGAACCAAATGATCTAATATTGGCAGAATTGGTCACTTATTGATATTCCCTATAGTTTTATCCTTGTCCCAGAAAATGTGTATTATTTTACAACACCAAGATTGACCTTCTATAAGTGGCTTGGAAACTGAGATTTTGGCATTTATAGATTTTACATGGTGGCCACCTATCTATCTATCTATCTATCTATCTATCTATCTATCTATCTATCTATCTATCTATCTATCTATCTATCTATCTATCTATCTAATCTTATTTTTATTCAGTAACAGTTACACACCTCCTCCACCAGGTGGCGAAAGGCAGCAGTGCCTGGATCCTTTGCTGCGCACGCTTGAAACACGATGACCCGGAAGTAAATGTGTGTTGTTTATTTTCAGTAGCCGTTAGCGTAATGGTGGAATTGTTGATATTTGTGCCTTTACACTGTATATTACAGTAGATTTACACATTATATAAGTATATTACAGTAGGAACAGAGAGCTTGGTGAAAAAGTCTCATAAAGGAGGTAAAATGTGTGAAATGGAGTCTATACGGCTGTCGATAAATGAACACATGACGTCGGTGGGAGAGGAGATATTGTGTGTTTTGGAAAAACAGCAGCGTGGTGATGTTTGTAGTGTGAAGCTTAATGTCAGAGTGTTTGTGTTGGAGCGCCTCAGTGCGGCTGCAGAGTTCATGTGCAACCTCTTCTAGATAGAGACAGAGACACTAGAAACTCTGCTGGAGAGACAAAACAAACTGCTGGACGTGATGCTACAGCCACACATCAAACTACACAGAGCAGGTTGGTTCATGCTTCATGTCAAACTAACACATAGTTCTGGCCGAACTTAGCTCTGTGTCCTGAGCGTTGGCGAGTTCTCTCTCTCTAGGAGCGGTGCTATTTCAATGGAAACTGGAAACTTCCACTACCGTGCGAGGTCTCCAACTGTAGTGAAAATAAAGAAAACGATTCACCACGTTCATCAAAACAAAGGCTGTTTTGTGTTGTTGAAAAAATATTCTCCATGGTGGGAAACGTCTCAGGTCCCCACCTTCTCTGTATAATACACTATTTTGGCAGAAAATAAAATATGTCCGTCAGACGGAAATTATTTTATTTACTCAACTGCGCCCTCTACAGATATGGTCATTATAAACTACCATTGGCCAGATCTGTAGAGGGTGCAGTTGAGTAAAATAAAATAAGTTCCGTCTGTCCCCCAACCATACTATGGGCTTCTTTTTCTGTAAAGTTGCTTGTAAAAATTGGTAGTTGCGGGCTGCGTTTTTTTTTGGGGCTGGGTTCTAAAGCGTAGTTGCTTATTTAGGCTTGATTCCAAATGTTTTAATTATTATTTAAACCAGTTGTTCTCAAATATTTTCATGAAAATGTTTTGTGCCCAGGGAGCATTTGTGTATATTCCAAATATTCCACATTGTATTGCAAGAGGTTTTGAAAATAGCAGATCTACAAGCTCACAACGCGTCGCATCGCGATGCGTTGTGAGCTTGTAGATTGGCTATTTTCAAATAGCTCCCCCCTGGGGAGGACAGGTGTCATTAATTACTTCACCGAAGTGATGCTCAAACTGGGGTCAAGGTATGGTTGAACCGAGTACCGCGTCTTTTTGGGGGGCATTTCAAAAGGTTTAAACTCTTGGAAACCGCACAACCTTACAAATACCATATGTGTTCACTGGAGAAAATGTGGTCTGAGTGAAACTCGTGGGAAAGTGGTGTAGCGGACCCAGCTGGACATGAAGGAGGTGAAGCTCGACTGATGAGTTTATCATTTTTATTCGGAACCCAACGTGAAAACTAGAACAGAAAACATACAATACATTCATCAAAAGTCAATTCATAAACATTGCATCAATAAAACATGACATATAAACTCCTAATCATTAAGAATACATTGTACCTTATATACACAGCCTACAATATCCATACCATTAGACAGAGCATAAACCATAATAAAACGATGAAGCATCCAACAGTGACAACAGTACCAAGAAAACAGTTACAAAAATAATACCTTTTTCCCCTTCCAGCTAGGCGCTATGGCAGAGTTCTGTCACCTTCCTTGACCATACTTTCAGGTCCATTAATAAACATTTTCTGTGCAGTCGTTTCCTTGACCATCCTTTCAGGTCTATTATTAGACATGCAGTATATGTGCAGTCTTTCCTTCCGTGCCGTCTGTAACAAACATTTCTCCTGCCATGCTGTCACTGAACTGGTTTAAATAGCCCCCTTTCAGGAAGCCAGCCGCCCTGACTTCCGTGTTCCGGCTACAGCCTTCAAAATAAAGGTTTGGCTGTACCAGGGTCCGTTACAAGTGGAGATATTTAGCTAAATACACATTATCTTTTTTGTATTTGCATCTTAATTGTTACAATCAAATTTTCGTTTAATATTACATGTTATATATGAATGTGTAATATTCAGTGGTGTGCTGTTGATTTTTGAGCTAGTGGAGCTCTATTTTAATGACGTCACGCACACATGCATGCGCATATGCACGAGTGCACATGTGTGCACATAGGCACTCAGCTAGTTGAAATACTGTACATACTGTACAACATATGTCATTTTTAATGTAATTATATTTGTTATTATTTAGTTGCATTGATAATTTGTTTTATTTTTGTTTCTATTAATTAATTATTTAATATTCCTTTTAGTTTTATATAAAAGCCCTTTACAAAGACTTTACCTTTACCCACACATAAGTACTTAAAATAATCAGACAACTTGTCTTGAATTACTTTTTTAAAGACTTTACATTGTTTGCAAAACAGTGGTTTTAAAACATCATCATCATATGAACAGTCATAATAAGAACTTCCAACAACGGTCAGGCATAACCTTGTGAGTGTCTGGTAGCCTACAGCTCTCGTTCTTGGGTACTCTGCTAAACGATGGGATCTAGTCCAAGTTATTACATAATCTGTAGGGTCCCAGTCATCTACAGGTGGCCCATGTAACTTGATGAACATCAAGGCTGATACCCGTTTAACCAGTAACTTTGTACGGATTGGGGTGATGATTAAATTCAACTCATTGTGAGAGGAATGTGACACATTCAATTCCATGGCTTTTCTCGAGTAGCTTAATGTTATGCAAAGCAGCCAGGTAGAGGGCTGTTGTTATGTAGTTGTTGGGGTACGCACGGTGACGGCTCTCTCGTGGGCGCGTGCATGTGGGGCGCGTGCGCAGCTTCAGAGCTAGTGTAGCGGTGCTCCGGTGGGCTCCACCGGCAACCCATCCCTGATAATATTCGTTGACAACCCTAGTCGGACAGTTGCATATTATATCATTGCTGTCGGGTGGAAACCTTGTATGTCTAACACTATTACTTTTCATGAAATGGAAAAAAGAACCATTGTTCCAATGGATCCAATTTAGTTATTATTTACAAGCTCTTTTTATAGTTTTCATCGGTTCAATATTTATAAAACCCACGCTCACACACTTCCACATTCTCTTTAAAATGTGTTGGAAATAGCACAAATATCAAATCTACAAGCTTGCAACGCTTGTAGAGTGGCTATTTTCACTCCTGTACTGTACACTGTTGTAGAACAAAGTAGGGCATTCGTATTCGTATAGAAAACCATTAAATGTTGAAATGTGAAGATATGAGGTTTCTGTACACAAACATTTTGACATGTGTCACTTGACACATGTGACACATGTCTGAATAAAACTGAATAAAACAATCAGAATATACAGTACATTGAGAAGTTCTCTGCTTAACTCCTCTCTCCTCCTTGTAGATCTCACACTCCTTCCTGTGTGTAAAGAGGAGGTTTCCCTTGAACAGGAGGAGAGGAGCCCCTGTCTGGTCCAAGTGAAACTAGGACCTCCACAGATTAAAGAGGAACAGCAGGAGATGAGCATCAGTCTGGTCCAGGTGAAACTAGAACCTCCACAGATTAAAGAGGAACAGCAGGAGAGGAGACCCAGTCTGGTCCAGGTGGAACTAGAAACTCCACAGATTAAAGAAGAACCTGAGGAAGAGCTACTTCAAAGACCACAGGAGGCTGCAGGGTCATCTTTGACATTACTAGCAGTGAAAAGTGAAGATGATGATGAAAACCAAGAGACAGAGCCTCTAGCTAGCACCTCAACTAAACGTATGAAAACACAAGCTGATTTAGAGCACTGTGGAACATCGCAACCAACTAGTGATGACCAGCTCCTCTCTACACACAGTTCTGAATCTGACATTACTGAGGACAGTGATGACTGGGCTTCACACTGTTCTGAATCTGATACTGAAGACAGTGACACTCAGTCTGTTTTAAATACAGTGAAATCACACAAGACACGACATGTGGAAGGACAAAGGTTGTCTTTGAGCAAGAAGCTGTCTCAGAAAATGAAATTGTCCAAACAAATACCATCCATGAGGAGTCAAACAGGAAAGAAAAGCTTTTGTTGTACAGAGTGTGGCAAAGTGTGTGCTTCCAATGCTGATATGATAAAACACACATGGATTCATACAAAGGAAAGACCATTTGTTTGTTCGGTTTGTAGCAAAAGCTTTAGCATATCTGGAAATCTGAAAGTACACTTGAGGACTCATACAATGGTAAGACCATTTGTTTGTTTGGTTTGTAGCAAAAGCTTTCGCCAATCTCACCATCTGAAAGGACACATGAGGACTCATACAGGGGAGAAGCCTTTTGCTTGTTCAGTTTGTAGCAAAGTCTTTAGCGAATCACAAAGTGTGAAAATACACATGAGGACTCATACAAAGGAAAGACCATTTGTTTGTTCAGTTTGTAGCAAAAGCTTTGGTCAAGCTGTGAATCTGAAAAAACACATGAGGATGCATACAGGGGACAAAGCCGTTGCTTGCTCATGGGACAAAGCCATTGCTTGCTCAGTTTGTAACAAAAGCTTTAGTAAATCTGGGAATCTGAAAGCACACATGAGGACACATACAAAGGAAAGACCATTTGTATGTTTGGTATGTAGCAAAAGCTTTAGCCTATCTCACCACCTGAAAGGACACATGAGGACTCATACAGGGGAGAAGCCCTTTGCTTGTTCAGTTTGTAGCAAAGCCTTTAGCAAATCCCAAAGTTTGAAAATATACATGAGGACTCATACAAAGGAGAGACCATTTGTTTGTTCGGTTTGTAGCAAAAGCTTTAGCCGAAATGAAAATCTGAAAGTACACATGAGGACTCATACAATGGAAAGACCATTTGTTTGTTTGGTTTGTAGCAAAAGCTTTAGCCTATCTCACGATCTGAAAACACACATGAGGACACATACAGGGGACAAAGCCTTTGCTTGCCCAGTTTGTAACAAAATCTTTAGTCAAGCTGGGAACCGGAATACACACATGAGGACACATTCAAAGTAAAGACCATTTGTATGTTCGGTTTGTAGCAAAAGCTTTAGCCTATCTCACCATCTGAAAGGACACATGAGGACTCATACAGTGGACAAAGCCGTTGCTTGCTCAGAGGACAAAGCCTTTGCTTGCTCAGTTTGTAACAAAAGCTTTAATCAAGCTGGAAATCGGAATACACACATGAGGACACATACAAAGGAAAGACCATTTGTATGTTCGGTTTGTAGCAAAAGCTTTAGCCTATCTCACCATTTGAAATGACACGAGGACTCATACAGGGGAGAAGCCCTTTGCTTGTTCAGTTTGTAACAAAGTCTTTAGCTAATCTCAAAGTGTGAAAATTCACATGAGGACTCATACAAAGTAAAGACCATTTTTTTGTTCAGTTTGTAGCAAAAGCTTTAGCCTATCTCAAAGTCTGAAAACACACATGTTTATTCATACAGGGGAGAAGGCCTTTGCTTGTTCAGTTTGTAGCAAAAGATTTTCACTATCAGGAAGTTTGAAAACACACATGAAGACTCATACAGGGAACAACTCCTTTGCTTGTTCAGTTTGTAGCAAAAGCTTTAGTGATGCTCACAATCTGAAAAGACACATGACGACTGTGATGGCTGACTCAGCAGCCACACATAAGAGACTATAATGTATGGTAACTCTTCCTTTTGGTTTATATATTTAGTGTGTTTATTTTCAGTTGTCCATTATTAACCAGTTGAAATGACATAATTTATTGTTTAGTTGTTTTTCTATGAGTTTATTTGCATTTGATTTGACTGAGTTTCTTTGAGTTACCAGTTCTGTGGGATGTGCTGACTAACATACATGGGCATGATGGGCTGGCCAAAACGATGGGGATCAGCTGCTCCAGATCTACAGCTAATTGGAGAAATTGGACTGCATCACAGTCCCTCTGTACCATGGGGTGGTGCAGGGGTTTTGAGTGTGTGTTTCAATTGCAGTCTTGTCTTTTCCCCCTTTTGTATTAACAGTGGTCTGACCCGTCCCTATATATGTCCACCTCCTGTGTCATTCTAGTTAGTTCAGTTTTCAGTTCAGTTGTGTTGTCTATTTAGTTATTTAGTTTAATTTCCTTTGTGTTGAGCACATTTGTTTTGTCAAACCATTTATTTGCAAAAACGAAAAAAGAAAAGAAAGAAAAATAAATAAATAAGAGAACAATGTTTTAAAACCAACAAAGTTTTCCCTGTCTCTCCTTCCGACCAACTCGGTCCCTGACAGATGGTGGCAGTGGTGGGACAACGGTGGAGAGCACAGGTTTTTTTTTGTTCCTTTTTCTCAATATTTTTTTTTTCCAAACCCTGATGAGCCATGAATCATGGCAGAGGAGCAAGACGACCACCAAGACCAATACAGGATGAGGATAGTCCAGACTCTGGGGCCACTGGAGGGGACACTGGGGAGATCAGCCAAGATCCAACACTGGCAGACTTGGCCGGTATTGTTCAGGCCCACATGGCAGGTGATGAACCTGATCGACAGGCCGAAGAAACAGTGTCTCCAGACTCCAGAGGGTTCTCCAGACGTCATTACCTCAGCATGGGCGTGGCCAACCTGTGGATTCTCACGCCACACTGGTAGTGTGTTGTGAGGGGGGTTGTTGGTGTGAGGCTGCTGACCTGGTAAATGGCTTGTGTCGTCTCTTGCATGATGGACGTGATGGACGTGAGGGACGTGAAACGACGTGAAGCGAGAAGCGTGAAGCGAGAAACGTGAAGTGAGAAGCGTGAAGTGTGAGGGGATCCAGACTGACCATAAAGCCCTCCAGTGGATTCAGCAGATGACAGACACCAATGCCGCCGCATCACAAGGTGGTACCTGGCCATGCAACCTTTTCACTTTACAGTGCAGCACATACCCGGCAAACTCAACGTGACTTAAGATTATCTCTCGCTGTTTCAGCGAGAGCTCCGAAGGGGGGGAGTGTGTGATGGCTGACTCAGCAGCCACACATAAGAGACTATAATGTATGGTAACTCTTCCTTTTGGTTTATATATTTAGTGTGTTTATTTTCAGTTGTCCATTATTAACCAGTTGAAATGACATAATTTATTGTTTAGTTGTTTTTCTGTGAGTTTATTTGCATTTGATTTGACTGAGTTTCTTTGAGTTACCAGTTCTGTGGGAGGTGCTGACTAACATACATGGGCATGATGGGCTGGCCAAAGCAATGGGGATCAGCTGCTCCAGATCTACAGCTAATTGGAGAAATTGGACTGCACCACAGTCCCTCTGTACCTTGGGGTGGGGCAGGGGTTTTGAGTGTGTGTTTCAATTGTAGTCTTTGTCTTTTCCCCCTTTTGTATTAACAGTGGTCTGACCCGTTCCTATATATGTCCACCTCCTGTGTCATTCTAGTTAGTTCAGTTTTCAGTTCAGTTGTGTTGTCTATTTAGTTATTTAGTTTAATTTCCTTTGTGTTGAGCACATTTGTTTTGTCAAACCATTTATTTGCAAAAACGAAAAAAGAAAAGAAAGAAAAATAAATAAATAAGAGAACAATGTTTTAAAACCAACAAAGTTTTCCCTGTCTCTCCTTCCGACCAACTCGGTCCCTGACAACGACTCATACAGGGGACAAACCTTTGCTCGTTTAGTTTGTAGCAAAGGCTTTAGTGGTCCTCACAATCTGAAAAAAACAAGATGATTCATACAGGGGACACCCCCTTTGCTTGTTTGATTTGTAGCAAAAGCTGTAATGTAATTTCATTTCTGAAAAGACATGTGAGGACTCATACAGGGGAAAAGCCATTAGCTTGTTCAGTTTGTAACAGAAGCTTTAACCGGTCTGAATATCTGGGGAAAAAAACACATGATGATTCATACAGGCGAAAAGCCCTGTAGTTGTACAGCTTGCAGCAAAACCTTTAACCAAAGAACAAACATGAAAGCACACATGAGGATTCATACAGGTTAAAAGCCTTTTGCTTGTTTAGCTTGTAAGAAAAGTTCAAGAAACCTTTTGTACTGTCTGTGACAGCATTTGTGGTAACACATCTCTCTAGGGACACAGTCTTTGTCTCAAATCTGCACAAGAGTGTTATATAGAGTCTTCCTTCATCTCGGTAGCTTTCAGCAAATGGCCTTTAAATAAAAAGAGGATAATACAATGAATTTGTAAATAAAAACTATGAAGTACGACAACAGTAAAACGACATTGAGTGTTCAAAAGTCTGTAACTGTACTTAACTTAACCTTAACTCCTGTCACATCTGTATCACATTCTTCAAAATCCAAGCTGAAGACTTTTCTGTTTGCCGCTGCCTTTTACTGAGGTTTTTGATTATGCACTGACTCTGTCATTTTATTCTTTTCTTTCCACGACTTTAATTAGCTTTAGTCTAATACAAATGTCCTTTTATAATATGTCTTAATGCTCTTCATGTTTTGTGTAAAGCATTCTGAATTGCCTCGTTGTTGAAATGTGCTGAACAAATAAACGTATACATACGTATTACGTAATTAGGGATACTTTATTACTCTAAATGGCAAAACAGTGCTCCCTCTTCATTACACTGTTGGAGTGATCCATATAGAATATAATTTTGTAAATCAAATTAGAAATGAAATATCATAATTTCTTGGTCCAGAAAATATGTTTGTCTATCAATGTACAAATTATTTTCCATCGTAGACTTCTGGCGTATGCCTTCCACAGAAATGTACGTGCATGCAGTCAGAGGGAGGGGGATCCGTGCACAGCAGCGACAGTGCAGAAGAACACTCTTCACTTTGATAAGACACAATATGTTCAAATGTTAATTCAGTTTTACTGTTGTCACAACTTTCAATTCTGTATTACAATCTGCTTCAGTTTGCATAAGCAGCACTGCTCTTCTAGGATTTTTACCTACAGTACTCTGCCTAGTGTCACTCACGCACACACACACACGCACACATGCGCGCACACACGCGCGCACACACACACACACACACACACGCACACCCGTCACACACACACACACACACACACACACACACACACACACACAAACAGTCAGGGGAAAACCTCTGCGCTGTCCGGCTGAGGTCAAAAATGACCCTAAAGGTCCTTACACACCAGGGGCGTTTTTTAAAATGCGAATAATATGTTTTTTTTTAAAAACCTTATAAAGTCAATGCAAGCTTCCACATCAGTTTCGCGGAGCGAAAAAGCATCTTTTATTTATTCAGACTGAGTCCGAATTTTGCGTATATTCGCATAATCGCCGGTGTGTAATGACCTTTAGACTTCTCAAAAGGGTGATAGCTCACATGCAGAGACAGCGTGGGTAACAAAAAGTTCAATTTCCAGACACAAATTAAGTCTTTAATGACAGAAATACAAATCACAAAAGTCACAAAGTCTCTAAAGGTCCAAAGAGTACATCCAAACTCAAAGAAGCACATTTATAGCAAGCAAAACGTCCAACACAAAAATCCTCAAGAAGAACCAAAATCACAAAAGGCAAAGTCATAAATCATTAAAGCAGAGGTTTGGTGTAGTAGAGGGAACAAAGAGCAGACAAAGTACAGAGCCAAAGGTCAAGTTGAAGTTTACCAAGTATTGACGGTTTAAGTGGTTAAATGTCTGAAAATACACATTAACATGAATCCAATACAACACTGATGACAGTGCTGTCAAACAATATGAAGGTATCTATGAAATCTATTTAAAAAAAGTTTAATCTGTAACACAATTTTAAACAACATGTAGTAGCGGGGTCCCTGCTTCATCTCTCTCAGCTAAGGGGTACTTGGCCTGAAAAAGGTTGAAGGGGACCCCTGTCTTAAAGAACGCATGGCACACGAGAGCTGGAATCAAACACAGTGGCCCTCATTTATCAATGGAACGTAGAATCCAGGAATCAGCAGACCACCACGTCCACATGTGATTTATCAAGCAATCGTATCCAGCCACTCCCAGCGTACAAATGGTCTGAGGCTTGATAAATCTGACGGCTTCAACCGACCGTCATTTAAATAACACGTCCATTCACCCATACATAGCACACCCTTCTTTCAGAAGCACATCCCGTGAGTTCTTCTCGGAAGCCAATAAGAAAGAGCAAATTCTCTGTCGGAAAGTTACCCCTCCAATCATATTAGTGAAGTCACTGGCAGCCCGAGCCGTCAATAGAACAGCACACAGACATACACAACACCTTACACAAATACAACAAAATAGGACCTCAATCGTAACAGCGTAAGTCCAGTTGAACAAAATAAAAAGTGTAATATTGTCAGAACAATGCTGTGTGGAAGATGTGGAGATACAGTAGTAATTTACTAGTAAATCACAAACTTCTAGCCATGACTCTTTATCATATATGTATCATAGAAAACGAAAACCTGAAACATGCATTACATATCCTACTATAATTCTAGTAACCTCTGTAGTGGTAGGTGAAGCTACCCGGTTCTCCTCAGTGGCTGGACCAATTGCTCTGATTTTGCACACAGCCATTGACCATTACCATCTGAACTTAACTGTGAAGCCCGTTTTTCAATTTCATCAAATCTCAGCTTCTTATTAGCGTTTATGTGTCAAACAATGTCGCCTCCCGGGTTGCCAGATCATGTGCGCATATCCCCCCACGGATGCGTCGACCGGGTATGGTCTAGTATAAAAATATTTGACTAAACCTACGCTGTCTGTTAAGCCTACTTGCCAGACATACTTTTAGAAGGGATGAGGACTTGGGGCGGCCATAGCTGAGTGGTTAGTGATCCCGCCTACGGAGCCAGAGGCCCTGGTTGCCGCAGGTTCGATTCCCGGCCAGGACAGCATATGTGTTGATGAAATGAAATTTGTCCCTGAGCAAGACTCTTAACCCCTAATTGCTCACAGGTTCTCATTGGAAACAAGACCGCAAGGACTTTCATGAACGACCTGTTAAAAGGAATTATCCTTATTCTTAGGTCCCGAGGTCTCATCCCTCCGAGTTGGGACTGTGATATCCACTGCTCCCTCAGAACTTCCAATGGCACCCTGTTAATGCAAAAATAGGCCTATTAAAGCAATATATATACTTTACCTGGCATGGCAGCATGTACCTATAGGGACAGTTGAGTTCCCCCTTGATCCATGTGAAGCCCGAAAGCAATCCATAATGTCCGGGCCATGCATATTTTTGGCAGACTGTGCGCAACAACTCGGCACTCCTTATGTGTTTGTGAGTGGGATCATATAACACGTGGTAATAATCTTTGTCAAACTACATGAATCACACCAAAAGGTAGGCTATGTTATGATTGGAATACGTTTTGAATATCAATTTCACCCACCACCGATTAGGCTATATGACTGTACCGTATGTGTGCCCTGGAGGCCTCCGTGCGTTGCTGTTTGCAAAATTAAAATCCTCTTTCAAGTGCTTATGCTGTTAAAGTCAGGTTGCTTAGGACCAGATTTTAGAAAAATGTGGACACGGCGGACAAAAGCACTACATTACCCTACAGTACCCAAAGTCGCTTTACATAAGGAAAGGAAGGAACCAACTTTAATAAGTAAAAATAAAACAATAAAGATAGATTAAAAGATAGATTAAAAACGATAAAAAGATAAGCATGGGTTGGGGAGACATCCTAACTAGACCTCAACTGGGAAAGGCTATTCTGAAGAGATGTGTTTTGAGTGTGGTTGTGAAGGAAGTGAGGGAGAGTCTTTAATATGGTTATGGAGTTGCGTTCTGCGTTCCAGAGGGAGGGGGCAGCAACAGAAAAGCCCTGTCCCCCCAGGTACGGCACTTGGCCTTGGGACCTCCAGGATGTTGGCTTTACTGAACCTGAGGCAATGGGAGGGGACGTAAGGTTTGAGAAGATCAGAGAGGTAGGGGGGTGCCAGATTATTGAGTGCCTTGTATAGGTGGTAAGATCTGTGCCAGCGTGCCTTCTTGCATGAGCACTTTGCACAACAACCAACCGCACTTGACCAGCTCACTGCAGGCTTTTATGGGCAATCCATCGGATTAACCATCCCACTGATGTTGTGCAAAAGTGCTATTGTTTGCTCTTTGAATGTCTTTTGTGTAGCCATTCCTTCTTCGTGGTGTCGTTGTTTATTATTGTTCATGAATGGAAGTTGGCAAGCATTCCATGTCGCGGATGTGGACATAGTTGTGGTGATGAAGAGCAAAGAACTATGGGACGAGAGCCTTCAGTCACTCCACATGGAGGGGAAAATCCTGTTCTCTGTGGGCCCGCACAAATATCAGACCCAGAATGTCCATGTTGAGGATGGTCTCCCAGTACTGGAATATTGGACTCTTGGTGATCATGTCTTGTCTCCAAGCTTTTTTGGTCTTCTCATCATGTGGTCCCTCAATCATGTCCAAGAAGGCATCCTGCTGCAGCTTTGCCAATATCAGAGACGGATGCCTGAGTCATGAAAGGACCCCTGAGCTGTGGTTCTTGATGGGTTATGATCAAGGTTTGCTAGGGCACACACAACACCAACCTTCTCAATGTTCTCACAGATGGCAGTAGCCAACTGATTCTCCACTTCCATGACCCAATCATAGTTTACATTCAGGCCCAACTCATACGGCTGTGTAATAAATGTATTTGTGAGACAGTGAGGCACGCTTTCTGATGTAAATAAATAGGAAATAACAAGAGTCAGATCTGTCAACGTTTAATAAAAATCATACCAATATGTTGTGCATAATCTAGCCAATGCATACATCATTGTGTACACATTTGCCAGAATGAAGCAAATGATCTAATATTGGCAGAATTGGTCACTTATTGATATTCCCTATAGTTTTATTGCATTGCTTGTCCCAGAAAATGTATATTAATTTACGACACCAAGATTGACCTTCTAAGTCAGTGGTTCTCAAACTTTTTCGTGCCAAGGACCCCCAAATAGACACTTATTAGCCCGCGGACCCCCATTTGAAAAGATAAGCCAGGGACCCCCATAATAGAAGATTTTTACGGCTCTCTAGCAGTGATTCTCAACCATTTTAATTTCAAGGACCCCCCAGTTTGACATGCATTAGGCTACGGACCCCCATTTAATGGCATGTATGTCTCTGGGACCCCAATTTATATTGTAAAATCAATGTTAATTTAAATCTGAGAGTGTACAAACGGAACCAAATGGACCCTAACGGGTCCATTTGGTTCCATTTGTACACTCTCAGAGTTACAGACCCACAAGGGTCCATTGGGTCCCTGTCCATCATTTAGCTGGGGACCCCCTGGAACCCCCTCAAGTACCCCTGGGGGTCCTCGGACCCCACTTTGAGAACCAATGTTCTAAGTGGCTTGGAAACTGAGATTTTGGCATTTATAGATTTGACATGGTGGCCACCTATCTATCTATCTATCTATCTATCTATCTATCTATCTAATCTTATCTTTATTCAGTAACAGTTACACACCTCCTCCACCAGGTGGCGAAAGGCAGCAGTGCCTGGATCCTTTGCTGTGCACTCTTGAAACACGATGACCCGGAAGTAAATGTGTTGATTATTTTCAGTAGCCGTTAGTGGAATTGTTGATATTTGTGCCTTTACACTGTAAACAAGTATATTACAGTAGCTTTACACATTATATTATATCATATTACAGTAGGGACAGAGGGCTTGGTGAAAATGTCTCTTAAAGGAGGTAAAATGTGTCAAATGGAGTCTGTACGGCTGTCGATAAATGAACACATGACGTCGGTGGGAGAGGAGATATTGTGTGTTTTGGAAAAACAGCAGCGTGGTGATGTTTGTAGTGTGAGGCTCAATGTCAGAGTGTTTGTGTTGGAGCGCCTCAGTGCGGCTGCAGAGTTCATGTGCAACCTCTTCCAGAGAGAGACAGAGACACTAGAAACTCTGCTGGAGAGACAAAACAAACTGCTGGACGTGATGCTACAGCCACACATCAAACTACACAGAGCAGGTTGGTTGCTTCATGTCAAACTAACACATACGTAGTTCTTGCCGAACTTAGCTCTGTGTCCTGAGCGTTGGCGAGTTCTCTCTCTCTAGGAGCGGTGCTATTTCAATGAAAACTGTAAACTTCCACTACCGTGCGAGGTTTCCAACTGTAGTGAAAATAAAGAAAACGATTCACCACGTTCATCGAAACAAAGGCTGTTTTGTGGTGTTGAAAAACTATTCTCCATGGTGGGAAACGTCTAAGGTCCCCACCTTTTCTGTATAATACACTATTTTGGCAGGAAAAAAAAATGTCCGTCAGACGGAAATTATTGTATTTACTCAACTGCGCCCTCTACAGATCTGGTCATTATAAACTACCATTGGCCAGATCTGTAGAGGGTGCAGTTGAGTAAATAAAATCATTTCCGTCTGTCCCCCAACTATACTATGGGCTTCTTTTTCTGTTAAGTTGCTTGTAAAAATTGCTAGTTGCGGGTTGCGTTTTTTTGGGGCTGGTTTCTAAAGTGTAGTTGCTTATTATTAGGCTTGATTCCAAATGTTTTCATTATTATTTAAACCAGTTGTTCTCAAATATTTTCATGAAAATGTTTTGTATCCAGGGACAGGGAGGATTTGTGTATATTCCAAATATTCCACATTGTATTGCAAAAGGTTTTGAAAATGGCAGATCTACAAGCTCACAGCGCGTCGCATTTGAGCTTGTAGATCGGCTATTTTCAAATAGCTCCCCCTGGGGAGGACAGGTGTCATTAATTACCGCGTCTTTTTGGGGGGCATTTCAAAAGGTTTAAACTCTTGGAAACCGCACAACCTTTCAAATACTATATGTGTTCACTGGAGAAAATGTGGTCTGAGTGAAACTCGTGGGAAAGTGGAGATATTTTGCTAAATACACATTTTCTTTTTTGTGTTTTTTTGTATTTGCATCTTAATTGTTATAATCAAATATTCCTTTAATATTACATTTTATATATGAATGTGTAATATTCAGTGGTGTGCTGTTGATTTTTGAGTTAGTGGAGCTCTGTTTTAATGACCTCACACGCACATGCACGCGCACATGTGTGCACATAGGCACTCAGCTATTTGAAATACTGTATTCAACATATGTCATTTTTAATGTAATTATTATTTAGTTGCATTGATAATTTGTTTTTTGTTTTTTTGTTTCAATTAATTCATTATTTAATTTTCCTTTTGGTTTTAGATAAAAGCCCTTTACAAAGACTCACCCACACATAAGTACTTAAAATAATCAGACAACTTGCCTTGAATTACTTTTTTTAAAGACTTTACATTGTTTGCAAAACAGTGGTTTTAAAACAATCATATGAACAGTCATAATAAGTACTTCCAACAACGGTCAGGCATAACCTTGTGAGTGTCTGGTAGCCTACAGCTCTCGTTCTTGGGTCCTCTGCTAAATGATGGGATCTAGTCCAAGTTATTACATAATCTGTAGGGTCCCAGTCATCTACAGGTGGCCCATGTAACTTGATGAACATCCAGGCTGATACCCGTTTAACCAGTAACTTTGTACGGATTGGGGTGATGATTAAATTCAACTCATTGTGAGAGGAATGTGACACATTCAATTCCATGGCTTTTCTCGAGTAGCTTAATGTTATGTAAAGCAGCCAGGTAGAGGGCTGTTGTTCTATAGTTGTTGAGGCGCGCGCGGTGACGGCTCTCTCGTGGGCGCGTGCATGTGGGGCGCGCGCGCAGCTTCAGAGCTAGTGTAGCGGTGCTCCGGTGGGCTCCACCGGCAACCCATCCCTGGTAATATTTGTTGACAACCCTAGTCGGACAGTTGCGTATTATATCATTGCTGTCGGGTGAAAACCTTGTATGTCTAAAACTATTACTTTTCACGAAAGGGAAAAAAGAACCAGTGTTCCAATGGATCCAATTCAGTTATTATTTACAAGCTCGTTTTATACTTTTCATCGCTTGCAACACTTACACGTACAGTGGCTATTTTCACTCCTGTACTGTACAGTGGAGGTGTGAGGTTGCTGTACACAAACATTTCGACATGTGTCACTTGACACATGTGACACATGTCTGAATAAAACTAAATAAAACAATCAGAATATACAGTACATTGAGAAGTTCTCTGCTTACCTCCTCTCTCCTCCTTGTAGATATCACACTCCTTCCTGTGTGTAAAGAGGTGGTTTCCCTTGAACAGGAGGAGAGGAGTCCCTGTCTGGTCCAAGTGAAACTAGGACCTCCACAGATTAAAGAGGAACAGCAGGAGATGAGCATCAGTCTGGTCCAGGTGAAACTAGAACCTCCACAGATTAAAGAGGAACAGCAGGAGAGGAGACCCAGTCTGGCCCAGGTGGAACTAGAAACTCCACAGATTAAAGAAGAACCTGAGGAAGAGCTACTTCAAAGACCACAGGAGGCTGCAGGGTCATCTTTGACATTACTAGCAGTGAAAAATGAAGATGATGATGAAAACCAAGAGACAGAGCCTCTAGCTAGCACCTCAACTAAACGCATGAAAACACTAGCTGATTTAGAGCACTGTGGAACATCGCAGCTAACTAGTGATGACCAGCTCCTCTCTACACACAGTTCTGAATCTGACATTACTGAGGACAGTGATGACTGGGCTTCACACTGTTCTGAATCTAATACTGAAGACAGTGACACTCAGTCTATTTTAAATACACTGAAATCACACAAGACACGACATGTGGAAGGACAAAGGTTGTCTTTGAGCAAGAAGCTGTCTCAGAACATGAAATTGTCCAAACAAACACCATCCATGAGGAGTCAAACAGGAAAGAAAAGCTTTTGTTGTAGAGAGTGTGGCAAAGTGTGTGCTTCCAATGCTAATATGATAAAACACACAAGGATTCATACAAAGGAAAGACCATTTGTTTGCTCAGTTTGTAACAAAAGCTTTAGTCAAGCTGGGAATCGGAATACACACATGAGGACACATACAAAGGAAAGACCATTTGTATGTTCGGTTTGTAGCAAACGCTTTAGCCTATCTCACAATCTGAAAATACACATGAGGATGCATACAGGGGACAAAGCCTTTGCTTGCTCAGTTTGTAACAAAAGCTTTAGTCAAGCTGGGAATCGGAATACACACATGAGGACACATACAAAGGAAAGACCATTTGTATGTTCGGTTTGTAGCAAACGCTTTGGCCTATCTCACCATCTGAAAGGACACATGAGGACACATACAGGGGAGAAGCCCTTTGCTTGTTCAGTTTGTAGCAAAGCCTTTAGCGAATCTCAAAGTTTGAAAATACACATGACGACTCATACAAAGGAAAGACCATTTGTTTGTTCAGTTTGTAGCAAAAGCTTTAGCCTATCTCGAAGTCTGAAAACACACATGTTGATTCATACAAAGGAAAGACCATTTGTTTGTTCAGTATGTAGTAAAAGATTTTCACAATCAGGAACTTTGAAAGTACACATGAAGACTCATACAGGGAACAAACCCTTTGCTTGTTCCGTTTGTAGCAAAAGCTTTTACCAATCTCACAACCTGAAAAGACACATGACGACTCATACAGGCGACAAACCTTTGCTTGTTTAGTTTGTAGCAAAAGCTTTAGTGGTCCTCAGTCCTCACAATCTGCAGAAACATGATGATTCATACAGGGGACAACCCCTTTTGCTTGTTTGGTTGTAGCAAAAGCTGTAATGTAACTTAATCTCTGAAAAGACATGCGAGGACTCATAGAGGGGAATAGCCATTAGCTTGTTCAGTTTGTAACAGAAGCTTTAACCGGTATGAATATCTGAAAAAACACATGATGATTCATACAGGCAAAAAGCCCTGTACTTGTACAGCTTGTAAGAAAAGCTTCAATCAGAAATGTTCTTTGAAGATTTACAGTTACAGGGCAGTAAAAACTTTGTTTGTGGTATATGCAAAATACAAGAAACCTGTCTTTGACAGGGCTTGTGGTATCACATCTCTAGGGACACAGTCTTTGTCTCAAATCTGCACAAGAACGTTATATAGAGTCTTCCTTCATCTCAGTAGCTTTCAGCAAACGGCCTTTAAATAAAAAAGAGGATAATACAATTAATTTGTAAATAAAAAACTATGAAGTACGACAACATTAAAACGATATTGAGTGTTCAAAAGTCTGTAACTGTACTTAACTTAACCTTAACTCCTGTCACATCTGTATCACATTCTTTAAAATCCAAGCTGAAGACTTTTCTGTTTGCTGCTGCCTTTTACTGAGGTTTTTGATTGTGCACTGATTCGGTCATTTTATTCTTTCCACGACTTTAATTAGCTTTAGTTTAATACAAATGTCCTTTTATAATGTGTCTTAATGCTCTTCATGTTGTGTAAAGCATTCTGAATTGCCTCGTTGTTGAAATGTGCTGAACAGATAAACGTATACATATGTATTACGTAATTACCCATTAGGGATACTTTATTACTCTAAAGGGCAAAACAGTGCTGCCTCTTCATTACACTGTTGGAGTGATCCATATAGAATGTAATTATGTGTACCAAATTAGAAATGAAATATCATAATTACTTGGTCCAGAAAATATGTTTAGTCTATCAATATACAAATTATTTTCCATCGTAGACTTCTGGCGTATGCCTTACACAGTAATGTTCAACAGTATAAATTAACTAAGTGCTTTACCTAAGTACAATTTGAGGTATGTTTTACTTTACTGGAGTATTTCCAATTTTCAGTGCTTTTACTTCTACTCCACTACATCTCAGAGTCAATATTGTACTTTTACTCAACTAGAATTATTTGAAAATAGTTACTTTGCAGATCTAAGATATACATTATTATAAAACATACATTAACCACTTTAGCCCTATTTTATACTTGGGCTATTTGAAAATATCAGATCTACACGCTCACAGCGAGTAGGCCTACTTTTACTTTTGGTACTTAAGCATATTTTTATGCCAATGTCGCAGGCTCAGGCGCCCTAGCTAAATAATTAGAGCATTCTGGGCGACATCTGGGCCAAATTTGGGGCTTTTAGACTGATTAGCATGAACTTAGCATCATATCTCCTTAAGATCCTATTTTGAAAATATGAGTGTATTAAAAGAACCCTCAAACCCCTAGCTCCATATGATTTTTACCACATTTTAGCCATGAAGTCAATTATGAAAATAAAGAACATGACATACAAGTGGTGTTTCCAATTGTCCATTGTGCTCTCTCTCACCTTTATTGTAGCGCGCTGAACATGGCTCGGGGTTAAACACACACACACACACAGTAAAAGTGGGTGACAATGTTATGATAAGAAAAGAGGAAATTACCTACCTGGGTTGTATTTTAGAGGCTAATCCAGGCTAGAGGCTTCCCAGTGAAAGAATGGCAACTAAAGTAATGAAAAAAGTCAACCAAAGAACAAGATTTTTGTACAGGATCTCCTCACTGGTCAGTAGGAATACATTGAGGGCTCTAGCTGGAGCACTCATCCAATGTCACTGACTATGCATTAAATGGTACCATAGCACCACAAAGGCCTTGAAAACAAGGCTCCAGACTTCCGTAATCAAACTGGTCAGGCTACTACTTGGCCTCACACTAGCTCTGGTCCATATAGCGTTAGAAGGAGTTCAGCCTCACCTACAATTCATCTAACCCCTGCTCATTTTGCTAGGGTCAGATGGCTGGTTACATGTCGGCTTTCCGACATGTCGCCTTTCCGACTGTTACTAACCCTATACCTAACCCTAACCCTAACCGCACGCGGAAGCCACGTAGTTGGAGTAGTGGGATGTCGGAATGGAAGGCGGTTACCCAGATGGCTCAGGGTAGAGGACAGCGTACAACAACTTACAATGGGCCCGGTCTACAAGATACACTACACCACAAACACAAAGACACCCATGTACCTGTCAAACTACTTCAAAAACGTTAAAGATATCCACAAACACAACACCAGAGGGAGATCCACAAAACACGTTCAACACAGATTTGGCTCAAACAAGGGGTTAAATTTGTTCTACTGCTATGCCACCAAAATATGGAATGCCCTACCAACAGTCATAAAAAAAGTGTGAATCCTTACTCTCCTTCAAAACCGCTCTAAAAGAGCACTTACAGGTGGCTGCAATTCGGAACTGCCCCCTGTAAAAAAAAATCAGGCCTATCACCAGGAATGATACCCCCCCCCCCCCCCCCCCCGTTTTGATTACAACTATATGATGTTTTTGCATAGTAGGCTATTGAATACACAGGACCCCAATGGAAACAAGTCATAGTGCTTTCTTAGTTTCGATCCTTTTAGCATTGTATTTGTATTAAACTGTAGGCTACTTTCTGTGCTTTTTTTTTTACAAACTGTTAATAAAGTATTCAATCAAAACACACACACACACACACACACACACACACACACACACACACACACACACACACACACACACACACACACACAAGTCTGAAAACACACATGTTGATTCATACAAAGGAAAGACCATTTGTTTGTTCAGTATGTAGTAAAAGATTTTCACAATCAGGAACTTTGAAAGTACACATGAAGACTCATACAGGGAACAAACCCTTTGCTTGTTCCGTTTGTAGCAAAAGCTTTTACCAATCTCACAACCTGAAAAGACACATGACGACTCATACAGGCGACAAACCTTTGCTTGTTTAGTTTGTAGCAAAAGCTTTAGTGGTCCTCAGTCCTCACAATCTGCAGAAACATGATGATTCATACAGGGGACAACCCCTTTTGCTTGTTTGGTTGTAGCAAAAGCTGTAATGTAACTTAATCTCTGAAAAGACATGCGAGGACTCATAGAGGGGAATAGCCATTAGCTTGTTCAGTTTGTAACAGAAGCTTTAACCGGTATGAATATCTGAAAAAACACATGATGATTCATACAGGCAAAAAGCCCTGTACTTGTACAGCTTGTAAGAAAAGCTTCAATCAGAAATGTTCTTTGAAGATTTACAGTTACAGGGCAGTAAAAACTTTGTTTGTGGTATATGCAAAATACAAGAAACCTGTCTTTGACAGGGCTTGTGGTATCACATCTCTAGGGACACAGTCTTTGTCTCAAATCTGCACAAGAACGTTATATAGAGTCTTCCTTCATCTCAGTAGTACCATAGCACCACAAAGGCCTTGAAAACAAGGCTCCAGACTTCCGTAATCAAACTGGTCAGGCTACTACTTGGCCTCACACTAGCTCTGGTCCATATAGCGTTAGAAGGAGTTCAGCCTCACCTACAATTCATCTAACCCCTGCTCATTTTGCTAGGGTCAGATGGCTGGTTACATGTCGGCTTTCCGACATGTCGCCTTTCCGACTGTTACTAACCCTATACCTAACCCTAACCCTAACCGCACGCGGAAGCCACGTAGTTGGAGTAGTGGGATGTCGGAATGGAAGGCGGTTACCCAGATGGCTCAGGGTAGAGGACAGCGTACAACAACTTACAATGGGCCCGGTCTACAAGATACACTACACCACAAACACAAAGACACCCATGTACCTGTCAAACTACTTCAAAAACGTTAAAGATATCCACAAACACAACACCAGAGGGAGATCCACAAAACACGTTCAACACAGATTTGGCTCAAACAAGGGGTTAAATTTGTTCTACTGCTATGCCACCAAAATATGGAATGCCCTACCAACAGTCATAAAAAAAGTGTGAATCCTTACTCTCCTTCAAAACCGCTCTAAAAGAGCACTTACAGGTGGCTGCAATTCGGAACTGCCCCCTGTAAAAAAAAATCAGGCCTATCACCAGGAATGATACCCCCCCCCCCCCCCCCCCCGTTTTGATTACAACTATATGATGTTTTTGCATAGTAGGCTATTGAATACACAGGACCCCAATGGAAACAAGTCATAGTGCTTTCTTAGTTTCGATCCTTTTAGCATTGTATTTGTATTAAACTGTAGGCTACTTTCTGTGCTTTTTTTTTTACAAACTGTTAATAAAGTATTCAATCAAAACACACACACACACACACACACACACACACACACACACACACACACACACACACACACACACACACACACACACACACACACACACACATTAGCCTAAGACTGCTTTAAAATACCTTTATATTGGCAGAAACATCTTTTAAATATTTAACTCACTTAAGTTACTTTTAAGTACTCATAGTACGTTTTCTCAAATGTATTTTTATTGTGTGTGTGTGTGTGTGTGTGTGTGTGTGTGTGTGTGTGTGTGTGTGTGTGTGTGTGTGTGGGTGTGTGTGTGTGTGTGTGTGTGTGTGTGTGTGTGTGAGTGAGTGAGTGCGTGTGTAAGTACTTTTACTCAATTTAGTAACTTTCAAGTGCTTTGACTTAAATTAGTTACGTTTTACTAATTTTAAGTACTTTAAAAAATCACAAACGGCAAAGTCCAAAATCATTAAAGCAGAACTCCTGCTGAACTCCTGAACTCCTGCTGGAACAAACTCCCATTATACCTAAGACAGGCCCCCTCCGTGGATACCTTTAAAGCACAGCTCAAGACTTACCTCTTCACTCTTGCTTTTAGTTGATCTTTTTTATGTCACTGTGCCTTTATTTTTTGCCAATATTAAACTGCTTTGATGTTTTTTGCTTTATTGTTGTTTTGTGTTGCTTTCTCTGTAAAGCACTTTTGCATTATTTTATTTTTTGTAATTTCCCCCTGTAAAGCACTTTGAGCTGCATTTATGTCATGAAAGGTGCTATATAAATAAAGTTTATTATTATTATTATAGAGGTTTGGTGTAGAGGGGAAAAAGAGCAGACAAAGTACAGAGCCATAGGTCAAGTTTACCAAGTATCGACGGTTTAAGTGGTTAATCTATGAAATCTATTAAAAAAAGTTTAATCTGCAACACAATTGCAAATGTAGTAGCGGGTACAAATGGTCTGAGGCTTGATAAATCTGACGGCTTTAATCGACCGTCATTTAAATAACACGCCCATTCACCCATAGATAGCACACCCTTCTTTCAGAAGCACATCCTGTGAGTTCTTCTGGGAAGCCAATAAGAAAGCAAATTCTCTGTCAGAAAGTTACCCCTCCAATCATATTAGTGAAGTCACTGGCAGCCCGGGCCGTCAATAGAACAGCACACAGACATACTCAACACCTTACACAAATACAACAAAATAGGACCTCAATCGTAACAGCGTAAGTCCAGTTGAACAAAATAAAAAGTGTAATATTGTCAGAACAATGCTGTGTGGAAGATGTGGAGATACAGTAGTAATTTACTAGTAAATCACAAACTTCTAGCCATGACTCTTTATCATATATGTATCATAGAAAACGAAAACCTGAAACATGCATTACATAAATAAAAATATTTGACTAAACCTACGCTGTCTGTTAAGCCTACTTGCCAGACATCATTTTAGAAGGGATGAGGTCCCGAGGTCTCATCCCTCCCTGTTGGGACTGTGATATCCACTGCTCCCTCGGAACTTCCAATGGCACCCTGTTAATGCAAAAATAGGCCTATTAAAGCAATATATATACTTTACCTGGCATGGCAGCATGTACCTATAGGGACAGTCGAGTTCCCCCTTGATCCATGTGAAGCCCGAAAGCAATCCATCATGGCCGGGCCATCATGCATATTTTTGGCAGACTGTGCGCAACAACTCGGCACTCCTTCAGTGTTTGTGAGTGGGATCATATAACACGTGGTAATAATCTTTGTCAAACGACATGAATCACACCAAAAGGTAGGCTATGTTATGATTGGAATACGTTTTGAATATCAATTTCACCCAGCACCGATTAGGCTATATGACTGTACCGTATGTGTGCCCTGGAGGGGTCCATACGTTGCTGTTTGCAAAATTAACATCCTCTTTCGAGCGCTTATGCTGTTAAAGTCAGGTTGCTTAGGACCAGATTTTAGAAAAATGTGGACACGGCGGACAAAAGCACTACATTACCCTACAGTACCCATAGTCGCTTTACATAAGGAAAGGAAGGAACCAACTTTAATAAGAAAAACTAAAACAATAAAGATATAAGTGCTAGATTAAAAACGATAAAAAAGATAAGCATGGGTTGGGGAGAGATCCTAACTAGACCTCAACTGGGAAAGGCTATTCTGAAGAGATGTGTTTTGAGTGTGGTTGTGAAGGAAGTGAGGGAGCGTCTTTAATATGGTCGGGGAGTTGCGTTCTGCGTTCCAGAGGGAGGGGGCAGCAACAGAAAATCCCTGTCCCCCCAGGTACGGCACTTGGCCTTGGGACCTTCAGGATGTTGCCTTTACTGAACCTGAGGCAATGGGAGGGGACGTAAGGTTTGAGAAGATCAGAGAGGTAGGGGGGTGCCAGATTATTGAGTGCCTTGTATAGGTGGTAAGATCTGTGCCAGTGTGCCTTCTTGCATGAGCACTTTGCACAACAACCAACCAGCTCACTGCAGGCTTTTGACGCCATCGGATTGCCCATCCCACTGATTGTGTGCACAAGTGCTTCTGTTTGCTCTTTGAATGTCTTTTGTGTAGTCATTCCTTCTTCGTGGTGTTGTTTATTATTGTTCATGAATGGACGTTGGCAAGCATTCCATGTCATGGATGTGGACATAGTTGTGGTGATCAAGAGCAACGAACCATGGGACGAGAGCCATCAGTCACTCCACATGGAGGGGAAAATCCTGTTCTCTGTGGGCCCGCACAAATATCAGACCCAGAATGTCCATGTTGAGGATGGTGTCCCAGTACTGGAATGTTGGACTCTTGGTGATCATGTCTTGTCTCCAAGCTTTTTTGGTCTTCTCATCATGTGGTCCCTCAATCATGTCCAAGAAGGCATCCTGCTGCAGCTTTGCCAATATCAGAGACGGATGCCTGAGTCATGGAAGGACCTCTGAGCTGTGGTTCTTGATGGGTTATGATCAAGGTTTGCTAGGGCACTCACAGTGAAGAGCCCTTTACGTAGCTGAGCAGGACACACAACACCAACCTTCTCAATGTTCTCACAGATGGCAGTAGCCAACTGATTCTCCACTTCCATGACCCAATCATAGTTTACACTCAGGCCCAACTCATACGGCTGTGTAATACATGTATTTGTGAGACAGTGAGGCAGGCCTGGGAGTCAGCAGCGCTCTGATCCTTCAGGTCAGCTCCAACCAGCATCATGGTCACCAGGGACTTGAGACTGTTGGGAATGGAGTGCAGTAGTTGCATGCAGGATCAAACCAAGTGAGGCTACAATTGAAGGGGGTTAAACACACGCTTTCTGATGTAAATAAATAGGAAATAACAAGAGTCAGATCTGTCAACGTGTAATAAAAAAAATACCAATATGTTGTGCATAATCTAGCCAATGCAAACATAATTGTGTACACATTTGCCAGAATGAACCAAATGATCTAATATTGGCAGAATTGGTCACTTATTGATATTCCCTATAGTTTTATCCTTGTCCCAGAAAATGTGTATTATTTTACAACACCAAGATTGACCTTCTATAAGTGGCTTGGAAACTGAGATTTTGGCATTTATAGATTTTACATGGTGGCCACCTATCTATCTATCTATCTATCTATCTATCTATCTATCTATCTATCTATCTAATCTTATTTTTATTCAGTAACAGTTACACACCTCCTCCACCAGGTGGCGAAAGGCAGCAGTGCCTGGATCCTTTGCTGCGCACGCTTGAAACACGATGACCCGGAAGTAAATGTGTGTTGTTTATTTTCAGTAGCCGTTAGCGTAATGGTGGAATTGTTGATATTTGTGCCTTTACACTGTATATTACAGTAGATTTACACATTATATAAGTATATTACAGTAGGAACAGAGAGCTTGGTGAAAAAGTCTCATAAAGGAGGTAAAATGTGTGAAATGGAGTCTATACGGCTGTCGATAAATGAACACATGACGTCGGTGGGAGAGGAGATATTGTGTGTTTTGGAAAAACAGCAGCGTGGTGATGTTTGTAGTGTGAAGCTTAATGTCAGAGTGTTTGTGTTGGAGCGCCTCAGTGCGGCTGCAGAGTTCATGTGCAACCTCTTCCAGATAGAGACAGAGACACTAGAAACTCTGCTGGAGAGACAAAACAAACTGCTGGACGTGATGCTACAGCCACACATCAAACTACACAGAGCAGGTTGGTTCATGCTTCATGTCAAACTAACACATAGTTCTGGCCGAACTTAGCTCTGTGTCCTGAGCGTTGGCGAGTTCTCTCTCTCTAGGAGCGGTGCTATTTCAATGGAAACTGGAAACTTCCACTACCGTGCGAGGTCTCCAACTGTAGTGAAAATAAAGAAAACGATTCACCACGTTCATCAAAACAAAGGCTGTTTTGTGTTGTTGAAAAACTATTCTCCATGGTGGGAAACGTCTCAGGTCCCCACCTTCTCTGTATAATACACTATTTTGGCAGAAAATGAAATATGTCCGTCAGACGGAAATTATTTTATTTACTCAACTGCGCCCTCTACAGATATGGTCATTATAAACTACCATTGGCCAGATCTGTAGAGGGTGCAGTTGAGTAAATAAAATAAGTTCCGTCTGGCCCCCAACCATACTATGGGCTTCTTTTTCTGTAAAGTTGCTTGTAAAAATTGGTAGTTGCGGGCTGCGTTTTTTTTGGGGGCTGGGTTCTAAAGCGTAGTTGCTTATTTAGGCTTGATTCCAAATGTTTTAATTATTATTTAAACCAGTTCTCAAATATTTTCATGAAAATGTTTTGTGCCTAGGGAGCATTTGTGTATATTCCAAATATTCCACATTGTATTGCAAGAGGTTTTGAAAATAGCAGATCTACAAGCTCACAACGCGTCGCATCGCGATGCGTTGTGAGCTTGTAGATTGGCTATTTTCAAATAGCTCCCCCCTGGGGAGGACAGGTGTCATTAATTACTTCACCGAAGTGATGCTCAAACTGGGGTCAAGGTATGGTTGAACCGAGTACCGCGTCTTTTTGGGGGGCATTTCAAAAGGTTTAAACTCTTGGAAACCGCACAACCTTACAAATACCATATGTGTTCACTGGAGAAAATGTGGTCTGAGTGAAACTCGTGGGAAAGTGGTGTAGCGGACCCAGCTGGACATGAAGGAGGTGAAGCTCGACTGATGAGTTTATCATTTTTATTCGGAACCCAACGTGAAAACTAGAACAGAAAACATACAATACATTCATCAAAAGTCAATTCATAAACATTGCATCAATAAAACATGACATATAAACTCCTAATCATTAAGAATACATTGTACCTTATATACACAGCCTACAATATCCATACCATTAGACAGAGCATAAACCATAATAAAACGATGAAGCATCCAACAGTGACAACAGTACCAAGAAAACAGTTACAAAAATAATACCTTTTTCCCCTTCCAGCTAGGCGCTATGGCAGAGTTCTGTCACCTTCCTTGACCATACTTTCAGGTCCATTAATAAACATTTTCTGTGCAGTCGTTTCCTTGACCATCCTTTCAGGTCTATTATTAGACATGCAGTATATGTGCAGTCTTTCCTTCCGTGCCGTCTGTAACAAACATTTCTCCTGCCATGCTGTCACTGAACTGGTTTAAATAGCCCCCTTTCAGGAAGCCAGCCGCCCTGACTTCCGTGTTCCGGCTACAGCCTTCAAAATAAAGGTTTGGCTGTACCAGGGTCCGTTACACTCCCACCAAATTATACAGTAATTTTAAAAACAGTTAAAAATTACAAATGATTTACAATCAAAATCATGTGACCCCAGACGCATTCAAAATTCTTAAAACAGGTAGCAATGATCTGTACCATTGTTCTCCCACCTTGAGTCCTTCTCCCACCTTGATGATCAGGTTTCCCTCCTGGTGTTTAGGAAGGGATGCCTTTGCTTTGTCCGATTGTCCTTGTTGCAGCGGCACTCCTCTAGTCCCCCGTTCCGCCTCTACTGCAGCTACTACAGCAGCTGGGGCGGTTTCCTTGGCGTCCTCTTTGCAAGCCACCAGAGCCACTGCTTTAGGGGCCTGGCCCTCTGGACTCCTGGCAACAGCCTGGGCTTGCTTCTGAGGGACGGCATGAAGCTCGGTCTCGCCGACCTGCGGGGCATCAGCTTCAACTGAGTCCCCAGGTGCCTTGGGATCTGAGCCCAGGCCAGCTGCCCCCTGCTGGGCTGGGTCTTTGGGCTTCACTGCTGCTCCCTCCGTCACCTGGTCTTTGGGCTTCACTGCTGCTCCCTCCACCACCAGGTGTTCCTTGATGTCCTTTTCTTCCAGAGCACTCGGGCCTGGCCGTTTCTCCTTGTGTTGCTCCTCTTGATCCATCCGTGCCTTATCCTCCGCTTCCCTTGTGGTGAGCTCTGCTGCTGCCTCAGATGAGGGTGTGGAGTGAAAAGGATCACAACTAAACCGGTCATGAAAATGTGGCACTTCCATTCCATTAAATTTTCCATCTACCATACCCCCATGAACAATTTCTAAAAGATCATTCGTTATAGATTCACATGCATCCACTCGCCATCGCAGACCAATTTCTGGTGTGATGCATTTTTAGATTTCAGAATACCGTTTAGAAATGTCTTTACTTTTCTCCAAAGTGTCAATGACCAGTTTTGAGTCGCTCTCAGCAACATTGGACTTTAACTGTTTCTTTGCTACTTTTACCAGGGCCTTCCACTGGTCAAATAGGCAGAGAAGCTCTTTTACTTTTTTCTCAATATCTGAGTCTGTATGGATATCTGACTCTTTGACCATCATGCGTATGTCTGGCATTCTGCCTTAGATTTAGCCTACTGGCATAAACAAATACAAGCCTAGTTAAACTAAATAAAATACCTTAAATAGATGTAACACGGTAAATTATATTTCCTTTTTATAACTGTATTGCAAATTCAACAAGGAAATCATAAACAGCTGAACATTACATTAAACCCTTTTGCTAAACATTTCCATAATTATATCCACAGTTAACTTTCCATATTAGTCCTTATTTATCGTTTCCCCGACCTTGTTGTATAATGTTCTGTAGCTGTACCGTTTGTGTCCATGTAACTGTTAATCAGATCCATTAAACAGGTTTGATGTAGTAGAAGTTGAGCTCAGATGCCACTGAGTGAGAGAAGTCCATTGTATTGTAGGTGTAGACAGCAGGCCCTTTGGGTGAAGTTTGGTAGATGTAGAGATGATGGGTAAAGTTTTCACTGTAGCGGACCCAGCTGGACATGAAGGAGGTGAAGCTCGACTGATGAGTTTATCATTTTTATTCGGAACCCAACGTGAAAACTAGAACAGAAAACATACAATACATTCATCAAAAGTCAATTCATAAACATTGCATCAATAAAACATGACATATAAACTCCTAATCATTAAGAATACATTGTACCTTATATACACAGCCTACAATATCCATACCATTAGACAGAGTATAAACCATAATAAAACGATGAAGCATCCAACAGTGACAACAGTACCAAGAAAACAGTTACAAAAATAATACCTTTTTCCCCTTCCAGCTAGGCGCTATGGCAGAGTTCTGTCACCTTCCTTGACCATACTTTCAGGTCCATTAATAAACATTTTCTGTGCAGTCGTTTCCTTGACCATCCTTTCAGGTCTATTATTAGACATGCAGTATATGTGCAGTCTTTCCTTCCGTGCCGTCTGTAACAAACATTTCTCCTGCCATGCTGTCACTGAACTGGTTTAAATAGCCCCCTTTCAGGAAGCCAGCCGCCCTGACTTCCGTGTTCCGGCTACAGCCTTCAAAATAAAGGTTTGGCTGTACCAGGGTCCGTTACAAGTGGAGATATTTAGCTAAATACACATTATCTTTTTTGTGTTTTTTTGTATTTGCATCTTAATTGTTACAATCAAATTTTCGTTTAATATTACATGTTATATATGAATGTGTAATATTCAGTGGTGTGCTGTTGATTTTTGAGCTAGTGGAGCTCTATTTTAATGACGTCACGCACACATGCATGCGCATATGCACGAGCGCACATGTGTGCACATAGGCACTCAGCTAGTTGAAATACTGTACATACTGTACAACATATGTCATTTTTAATGTAATTATATTTGTTATTATTTAGTTGCATTGATAATTTGTTTTATTTTTGTTTCTATTAATTAATTATTTAATATTCCTTTTAGTTTTATATAAAAGCCCTTTACAAAGACTTTACCTTTACCCACACATAAGTACTTAAAATAATCAGACAACTTGTCTTGAATTACTTTTTTAAAGACTTTACATTGTTTGCAAAACAGTGGTTTTAAAACATCATCATCATATGAACAGTCATAATAAGAACTTCCAACAACGGTCAGGCATAACCTTGTGAGTGTCTGGTAGCCTACAGCTCTCGTTCTTGGGTACTCTGCTAAACGATGGGATCTAGTCCAAGTTATTACATAATCTGTAGGGTCCCAGTCATCTACAGGTGGCCCATGTAACTTGATGAACATCAAGGCTGATACCCGTTTAACCAGTAACTTTGTACGGATTGGGGTGATGATTAAATTCAACTCATTGTGAGAGGAATGTGACACATTCAATCCCATGGCTTTTCTCGAGTAGCTTAATGTTATGCAAAGCAGCCAGGTAGAGGGCTGTTGTTATATAGTTGTTGGGGCACGCACGGTGACGGCTCTCTCGTGGGCGCGTGCATGTGGGGCGCGTGCGCAGCTTCAGAGCTAGTGTAGCGGTGCTCCGGTGGGCTCCACCGGCAACCCATCCCTGATAATATTCGTTGACAACCCTAGTCGGACAGTTGCATATTATATCATTGCTGTCGGGTGGAAACCTTGTATGTCTAACACTATTACTTTTCATGAAATGGAAAAAAGAACCATTGTTCCAATGGATCCAATTTAGTTATTATTTACAAGCTCTTTTTATAGTTTTCATCGGTTCAATATTTATAAAACCCACGCTCACACACTTCCACATTCTCTTTAAAATGTGTTGGAAATAGCACAAATATCAAATCTACAAGCTTGCAACGCTTGTAGAGTGGCTATTTTCACTCCTGTACTCAGTGGTGAGCTGTGGATTTTTGAACTAAGGGTACTGTATTTTATGACGTCACGTGCGCGCGCACAGGCATGTGCACATAGCCACTTACTAATACTGTATTCAACATGTGATTATTAATGTATTTATATTTCTTATCATTTTGTTGCATTGTTAATTTGTTGTTTTTATTTTTGTTTCAATTAATCAATTATTTTATTTTACTTTTAGTTTTATATAAAAGCCCTTTACATAGACTCACCCACACATAATCAGTTAAAATAATCAGACAACTTGTCTTTGTCTTGTCTCAGAGAACTGGGTCCTCTGCTAAGCGATCCCCTTCACACTCTGCAGTGCAGAGACTGTTGTCTCTCATTGTGAGAGGAATGTAAACACATTCAATTCAAGTCCGTGGCTTTTCTCCAGTAGCCCAATGTTATGCAAAGCAGCCAGGTAGACGCTATTGAGAATGTCTCGCCACTGACGGCGCGAACCTTCAGAGGCTATTGTTTAAACTTTAAGGTGTTAACGACCGCCGCTGACGGTGAGTGCATGTGGAGCACGCGCGAGCCCCCAGACCCCACAGTCTCAGAACTAAGGGTACGCCGTACCCGCCCGTACCCCCTAGAGCTCAACCCTGCCTGTACTGTACACTGTTGTAGAACAAAGTAGGGCATTCGTATTCGTATAGAAAACCATTAAATGTTGAAATGTGAAGATATGAGGTTTCTGTACACAAACATTTTGACATGTGTCACTTGACACATGTGACACATGTCTGAATAAAACTGAATAAAACAATCAGAATATACAGTACATTGAGAAGTTCTCTGCTTAACTCCTCTCTCCTCCTTGTAGATCTCACACTCCTTCCTGTGTGTAAAGAGGAGGTTTCCCTTGAACAGGAGGAGAGGAGCCCCTGTCTGGTCCAAGTGAAACTAGGACCTCCACAGATTAAAGAGGAACAGCAGGAGATGAGCATCAGTCTGGTCCAGGTGAAACTAGAACCTCCACAGATTAAAGAGGAACAGCAGGAGAGGAGACCCAGTCTGGTCCAGGTGGAACTAGAAACTCCACAGATTAAAGAAGAACCTGAGGAAGAGCTACTTCAAAGACCACAGGAGGCTGCAGGGTCATCTTTGACATTACTAGCAGTGAAAAGTGAAGATGATGATGAAAACCAAGAGACAGAGCCTCTAGCTAGCACCTCAACTAAACGTATGAAAACACAAGCTGATTTAGAGCACTGTGGAACATCGCAACCAACTAGTGATGACCAGCTCCTCTCTACACACAGTTCTGAATCTGACATTACTGAGGACAGTGATGACTGGGCTTCACACTGTTCTGAATCTGATACTGAAGACAGTGACACTCAGTCTGTTTTAAATACAGTGAAATCACACAAGACACGACATGTGGAAGGACAAAGGTTGTCTTTGAGCAAGAAGCTGTCTCAGAAAATGAAATTGTCCAAACAAATACCATCCATGAGGAGTCAAACAGGAAAGAAAAGCTTTTGTTGTACAGAGTGTGGCAAAGTGTGTGCTTCCAATGCTGATATGATAAAACACACAAGGATTCATACAAAGGAAAGACCATTTGTTTGTTCGGTTTGTAGCAAAAGCTTTAGCATATCTGGAAATCTGAAAGTACACTTGAGGACTCATACAATGGTAAGACCATTTGTTTGTTTGGTTTGTAGCAAAAGCTTTCGCCAATCTCACCATCTGAAAGGACACATGAGGACTCATACAGGGGAGAAGCCTTTTGCTTGTTCAGTTTGTAGCAAAGTCTTTAGCGAATCACAAAGTGTGAAAATACACATGAGGACTCATACAAAGGAAAGACCATTTGTTTGTTCAGTTTGTAGCAAAAGCTTTGGTCAAGCTGTGAATCTGAAAAAACACATGAGAATGCATACAGGGGACAAAGCCGTTGCTTGCTCATGGGACAAAGCCATTGCTTGCTCAGTTTGTAACAAAAGCTTTAGTAAATCTGGGAATCTGAAAGCACACATGAGGACACATACAAAGGAAAGACCATTTGTATGTTTGGTATGTAGCAAAAGCTTTAGCCTATCTCACCACCTGAAAGGACACATGAGGACCCATACAGGGGAGAAGCCCTTTGCTTGTTCAGTTTGTAGCAAAGCCTTTAGCGAATCTCAAAGTTTGAAAATACACATGAGGACTCATACAAAGGAGAGACCATTTGTTTGTTCGGTTTGTAGCAAAAGCTTTAGCCGAAATGAAAATCTGAAAGTACACATGAGGACTCATACAATGGAAAGACCATTTGTTTGTTTGGTTTGTAGCAAAAGCTTTAGCCTATCTCACGATCTGAAAACACACATGAGGACACATACAGGGGACAAAGCCTTTGCTTGCCCAGTTTGTAACAAAATCTTTAGTCAAGCTGGGAACCGGAATACACACATGAGGACACATTCAAAGTAAAGACCATTTGTATGTTCGGTTTGTAGCAAAAGCTTAAGCCTATCTCACCATCTGAAAGGACACATGAGGACTCATACAGTGGACAAAGCCGTTGCTTGCTCAGAGGACAAAGCCTTTGCTTGCTCAGTTTGTAACAAAAGCTTTAATCAAGCTGGAAATCGGAATACACACATGAGGACACATACAAAGGAAAGACCATTTGTATGTTCGGTTTGTAGCAAAAGCTTTAGCCTATCTCACCATTTGAAATGACACGAGGACTCATACAGGGGAGAAGCCCTTTGCTTGTTCAGTTTGTAACAAAGTCTTTAGCTAATCTCAAAGTGTGAAAATTCACATGAGGACTCATACAAAGTAAAGACCATTTGTTTGTTCAGTTTGTAGCAAAAGCTTTAGCCTATCTCAAAGTCTGAAAACACACATGTTGATTCATACAGGGGAGAAGGCCTTTGCTTGTTCAGTTTGTAGCAAAAGATTTTCACTATCAGGAAGTTTGAAAACACACATGAAGACTCATACAGGGAACAACTCCTTTGCTTGTTCTGTTTGTAGCAAAAGCTTTAGTGATGCTCACAATCTGAAAAGACACATGACGACTGTGATGGCTGACTCAGCAGCCACACATAAGAGACTATAATGTATGGTAACTCTTCCTTTTGGTTTATATATTTAGTGTGTTTATTTTCAGTTGTCCATTATTAACCAGTTGAAATGACATAATTTATTGTTTAGTTGTTTTTCTATGAGTTTATTTGCATTTGATTTGACTGAGTTTCTTTGAGTTACCAGTTCTGTGGGATGTGCTGACTAACATACATGGGCATGATGGGCTGGCCAAAACGATGGGGATCAGCTGCTCCAGATCTACAGCTAATTGGAGAAATTGGACTGCATCACAGTCCCTCTGTACCATGGGGTGGTGCAGGGGTTTTGAGTGTGTGTTTCAATTGCAGTCTTGTCTTTTCCCCCTTTTGTATTAACAGTGGTCTGACCCGTCCCTATATATGTCCACCTCCTGTGTCATTCTAGTTAGTTCAGTTTTCAGTTCAGTTGTGTTGTCTATTTAGTTATTTAGTTTAATTTCCTTTGTGTTGAGCACATTTGTTTTGTCAAACCATTTATTTGCAAAAACGAAAAAAGAAAAGAAAGAAAAATAAATAAATAAGAGAACAATGTTTTAAAACCAACAAAGTTTTCCCTGTCTCTCCTTCCGACCAACTCGGTCCCTGACAACGACTCATACAGGGGACAAACCTTTGCTCGTTTAGTTTGTAGCAAAGGCTTTAGTGGTCCTCACAATCTGAAAAAAACAAGATGATTCATACAGGGGACACCCCCTTTGCTTGTTTGATTTGTAGCAAAAGCTGTAATGTAATTTCATTTCTGAAAAGACATGTGAGGACTCATACAGGGGAAAAGCCATTAGCTTGTTCAGTTTGTAACAGAAGCTTTAACCGGTCTGAATATCTGGGGAAAAAAACACATGATGATTCATACAGGCGAAAAGCCCTGTAGTTGTACAGCTTGCAGCAAAACCTTTAACCAAAGAACAAACATGAAAGCACACATGAGGATTCATACAGGTTAAAAGCCTTTTGCTTGTTTAGCTTGTAAGAAAAGTTCAAGAAACCTTTTGTACTGTCTGTGACAGCATTTGTGGTTACACATCTCTCTAGGGACACAGTCTTTGTCTCAAATCTGCACAAGAGTGTTATATAGAGTCTTCCTTCATCTCGGTAGCTTTCAGCAAATGGCCTTTAAATAAAAAGAGGATAATACAATGAATTTGTAAATAAAAACTATGAAGTACGACAACAGTAAAACGACATTGAGTGTTCAAAAGTCTGTAACTGTACTTAACTTAACCTTAACTCCTGTCACATCTGTATCACATTCGTCAAAATCCAAGCTGAAGACTTTTCTGTTTGCCTTTTACTGAGGTTTTTGATTATGCACTGACTCTGTCATTTTATTCTTTTCTTTCCACGACTTTAATTAGCTTTAGTCTAATACAAATGTCCTTTTATAATATGTCTTAATGCTCTTCATGTTTTGTGTAAAGCATTCTGAATTGCCTCGTTGTTGAAATGTGCTGAACAAATAAACGTATACATACGTATTACGTAATTAGGGATACTTTATTACTCTAAATGGCAAAACAGTGCTCCCTCTTCATTACACTGTTGGAGTGATCCATATAGAATATAATTTTGTAAATCAAATTAGAAATGAAATATCATAATTTCTTGGTCCAGAAAATATGTTTGTCTATCAATGTACAAATTATTTTCCATCGTAGACTTCTGGCGTATGCCTTCCACAGAAATGTACGTGCATGCAGTCAGAGGGAGGGGGATCCGTGCACAGCAGCGACAGTGCAGAAGAACACTCTTCACTTTGATAAGACACAATATGTTCAAATGTTAATTCAGTTTTACTGTTGTCACAACTTTCAATTCTGTATTACAATCTGCTTCAGTTTGCATAAGCAGCACTGCTCTTCTAGGATTTTTACCTACAGTACTCTGCCTAGTGTCACTCACGCACACACACACGCACACATGCGCACACACACGCGCGCACACACACACACACACACACACGCACACCCGTCACACACACACACACACACACACACACACACACACAAACAGTCAGGGGAAAACCTCTGCGCTGTCCGGCTGAGGTAAAAAATGACCCTAAAGGTCCTTACACACCAGGGGCGTTTTAAAATGCGAATAATATGTTTTTTTTTTAAAAACCTTATAAAGTCAATGCAAGCTTCCACATCAGTTTCGCGGAGCGAAAAAACATCTTTTATTTATTCAGACTGAGTCAGAATTTTGCGTATATTCGCATAATCGCCGGTGTGTAATTACGGGGCCAGAGCTCAGCTCTGGAACCGTATTGTTATTGGCAGTATTCTGTCACTTCTTCTTCTTCTGCCACTTTTCGCAGTTCTGGCTGAACCGTGCAGTCGCTTTTTACGAAACTCGGCCATATGGTAGATGGTCATGAAAAACAATCAAGAAATAATTCTCACAATCTTTCGTCCAAAGGTGGCGCTATAGCACTCAATTGAAAATGGCAACTTTGAACAGGTACAACTCATGCCCTGTTTGACCTACAGCCATGAAACTTGGATACACATATGCGTCTCCTCATGCTGAACAACTTTCACACTCTGACTTTTGACCTCTGACCTTTAGATCGCCCACCATTTTGAATTATATGAAAAACAGTCATTGGCTCCTAACTTCTGCATTTTTTCACTTATGGAAAATCCGTTGGAAATTTTTGTAGGCAGTGGTCCAAAGTTCAAGTGTTAAACGTTTTGTGCAGATTGCTCAAAAATCCCAGGAGGAGATAGATTTTAACTATTGCAGTTTTATGAAAATTATTCATTTGCCCCTAACACATACATGCAAGACTCACATTTCTTTGAAACGTTGCAGTAATGTAGAGAGTCATTCCAAATATCACTGAAACCAATCTCACTCCAATTGGCCAAAGGGGGGCGCTATAGCAATTTTTTGAAAATGCAAATTTTAAACAGGAAAAAGTCATGCCTCGTTTGGCCGAAAGTCGTGAAACTTGCTTACACTTGTGCCTTGACTCATGAGGAACACATCTATCGCTTTGACCAGTAAGCTCCGCCCGTAGATTGTCCGCAATTTTGAGCAGTTTGAAAAACACTTAAACCCAGGATTTTTCAGCTATTTGCGTGAAACTGTATCATCTGTGTGATCTCCTTTTTCACAGTTACTTGTCTGTTGGGCCAATGGCGTCTCCCTTAAATGAATGCCTCACAATCTCAAGGTCGCCAGTTCAAGCCTCACTTGATGCAGACTTAATTTAAGTTGAATTGCAAACAACATGACTGTATCAATGAA
The DNA here is from genome assembly GCF_963454915.1 of Gymnoscopelus microlampas. Lineage (NCBI taxonomy): Eukaryota > Metazoa > Chordata > Actinopteri > Myctophiformes > Myctophidae > Gymnoscopelus > Gymnoscopelus microlampas. The sequence goes on from NC_139951.1 coordinate 13,649,891, forward strand.
TACATGTGCAAATGGTAAAGATAACCTGAAATGCTTATTTGAGAGTACGTTTTTTCAACGTATGACATACTTCATTCTGAAAATAGCTGATCTACAATCTCACAACTTTTCATGGTTTGTGAGCTTGTAGATCGGCTACTTTCACTAGTTTTGGTTCTGAGGAGATGTACAATTTCTTCATTGGTAAATGGTTTGTGAACGAGTGATCTTAGTGTTAGTGAAACAGGGGCTTGGTTCATGAAAGAAGGCAAGAGTTTATGATCTTCAACAGACAATATCAGCCTGGACAAAGCTATAGCACTATAGGTAGTGTTGCAGCCTATTAGTCTGAAGGTTGAGAGTTCGAATCCTGTTAATGGCAGTAGGTTGAGATGTCCAATCAAACCATTATGTTTCCATCTCTCTCTCTCATCAATCTATTGTTTCCATGTCACTCTCTCTCTCTCTTCAATCTATTCCGTTTCCATGTCTCTCTCTCTCTCTCTATTCACTGGCCCCGTATTATCGCTGCTTGCAGCTATATTGACCTTTAGACTTCTCAAAAGGGTGATAGCTCACATGCAGAGACAGCGTGGGTAACAAAAAGTTCAATTTCCAGACACAAATTAAGTCTTTAATGACAGAAATACAAATCACAAAAGTCACAAAGTCTCTAAAGGTCCAAAGAGTACATGCAAACTCAAAGAAGCACATTTATAGCAAGCAAAACGTCCAACACAAAAATCCTCAAGAAGAACCAAAATCACAAAAGGCAAAGTCATAAATCATTAAAGCAGAGGTTTGGTGTAGTAGAGGGAACAAAGAGCAGACAAAGTACAGAGCCAAAGGTCAAGTTGAAGTTTACCAAGTATTGACGGTTTAAGTGGTTAAATGTCTGAAAATACACATTAACATGAATCCAATACAACACTGATGACAGTGCTGTCAAACAATATGAAGGTATCTATGAAATCTATTTAAAAAAAGTTTAATCTGTAACACAATTTTAAACAACATGTAGTAGCGGGGTCCCTGCTTCATCTCTCTCAGCTAAGGGGTACTTGGCCTGAAAAAGGTTGAAGGGGACCCCTGTCTTAAAGAATGCATGGCACACGAGAGCTGGAATCAAACACAGTGGCCCTCATTTATCAATGGAACGTAGAATCCAGGAATCAGCAGACCACCACGTCCACATGTGATTTATCAAGCAATCGTATCCAGCCACTCCCAGCGTACAAATGGTCTGAGGCTTGATAAATCTGACGGCTTCAACCGACCGTCATTTAAATAACACGTCCATTCACTCATACATAGCACACCCTTCTTTCAGAAGCACATCCCGTGAGTTCTTCTCGGAAGCCAATAAGAAAGAGCAACCTCTGTCGGAAAGTTACCCCTACAATCATATTAGTGAAGTCACTCGCAGCCCGAGCCGTCAATAGAACAGCACACAGACATACACAACACCTTACACAAATACAACAAAATAGGACCAATCGTAACAGCGTAAGTCCAGTTGAACAAAATAAAAAGTGTAATATTGTCAGAACAATGCTGTGTGGAAGATGTGGAGATACAGTAGTAATTTACTAGTAAATCACAAACTTCTAGCCATGACTCTTTATCATATATGTATCATAGAAAACGAAAACCTGAAACATGCATTACATAAATAAAAATATTTGACTAAACCTACGCTGTCTGTTAAGCCTACTTGCCAGACATAATTTTAGAAGGGATGAGGTCCCGAGGTCTCATCCCTCCGAGTTGGGACTGTGATATCCACTGCTCCCTCGGAACTTCCAATGGCACCCTGTTAATGCAAAAATAGGCCTATTAAAGCAATATATATATACTTTACCTGGCGTGGCAGCATGTACCTATAGGGACAGTCGAGTTCCCCCTTGATCCATGTGAAGCCCGAAAGCAATCCATCATGGCCGGGCCATCATGCATATTTTTGGCAGACTGTGCGCAACAACTCGGCACTCCTTCAGTGTTTGTGAGTGGGATCATATAACACGTGGTAATAATCTTTGTCAAACTACATGAATCACACCAAAAGGTAGGCTATGTTATGATTGGAATACGTTTTGAATATCAATTTCACCCAGCACCGATTAGGCTATATGACTGTACCGTATGTGTGCCCTGGAGGCCTCCGTGCGTTGCTGTTTGCAAAATGAACATCCTCTTTCAAGTGCTTATGCTGTTAAAGTCAGGTTGCTTACGACCAGATTTTAGAAAAATGTGGACACGGCGGACAAAAGCACTACATTACCCTACAGTACCAAAAGTCGCTTTACATAAGGAAAGGAAGGAACCAACTTTAATAAGAAAAACTAAAACAATAAAGATATAAGTGCTAGATTAAAAACGATAAAAAGATAAGCATGGGTTGGGGAGACATCCTAACTAGACCTCAACTGGGAAAGGCTATCATGAAGAGATGTGTTTTGAGTGTGGTTGTGAAGGAAGTTAGGGAGCGTCTTTAATATGGTCGGGGAGTTGCGTTCTGCGTTCCAGAGGGAGGGGGCAGCAACAGAAAAGCCCTGTCCCCCCAGGTACGGCACTTGGCCTTGGGACCTTCAGGATGTTGGCTTTACTGAACCTGAGGCAATGGGAGGGGACGTAAGGTTTGAGAAGATCAGAGAGGTAGGGGGGTGCCAGATTATTGAGTGCCTTGTATAGGTGGTAAGATCTGTGCCAGTGTGCCTTCTTGCATGAGCACTTTGCACAACAACCAACCAGCTCACTGCAGGCTTTTGACGCCATCGGATTGCCCATCCCACTGATGGTGTGCACAAGTGCTACTGTTTGCTCTTTGAATGTCTTTTGTGTAGCCATTCCTTCTTCGTGGTGTTGTTGTTTATTATTGTTCATGAATGGACGTTGGCAAGCATTCCATCTCATGGATGTGGACATAGTTGTGGTGATCAAGAGCATGGAACCATGGGACGAGAGCCTTAAGTCACTCCACATGGAGGGGAAAATCCTGTTCGCTGTGGGCCCGCACAAATATCAGACCCAGAATGTCCATGTTGAGGATGGTGTCCCAGTACTGGAATGTTGGACTCTTGGTGATCATGTCTTGTCTCCAAGCTTTTTTGGTCTTCTCATCATGTGGTCCCTCAATCATGTCCAAGAAGGCATCCTGCTGCAGCTTTGCCAATATCAGAGACGGATGCCTGGGTCATGGAAGGACCTCTGAGCTGTGGTACTTGATGGGTTATGATCAAGGTTTGCTAGGGCACTCACAGTGAAGAGCCCTTTACGTAGCTGAGCAGGACACACAACACCAACCTTCTCAATGTTCTCACAGATGGCAGTAGCCAACTGATTCTCCACTTCCATGACCCAATCATAGTTTACACTCAGGCCCAACTCATACGGCTGTGTAATACATGTATTTGTGAGACAGTGAGGCAGGCCTGAGAGTCAGTAGAGCTCTGATCCTTCAGGTCAGCTCCAACCAGCATCATGGTCACCAGGGACTTGAGACTGTTGGGAATGGAGTGCAGTAGTTGCATGCAGGATCCAACCAAGTGAGGCTACAATTGAAGGGGGTTAAACACACGCTTTCTGATGTAAATAAATAGGAAATAACAAGAGTCAGATCTGTCAACGTGTAATAAAAATCATACCAATATGTTGTGCATAATCTAGCCGATGCAAACATAATTGTGTACAAATTTGCCAGAATGGACCAAATGATCTAATATTGGCAGAATTGGTCACTTATTGATATTCCCTATAGTTTTATTGCATTCCTTGTCCCAGAAAATGTGTATTAATTAACGACACCAAGATTGACCTTCTAAGTGGCTTGGAAACTGAGATTTTGGCATTAATAGATTTTATATGGTGGCTATCTATCTATCTATCTATCTAATCTTATCTTTATTCAGTAACATTTACACACCTCCTCCACCAGGTGGCGAAAGGCAGCAGTGCACGCTCTTGAAACACGATGACCCGGAAGTAAATGTGTGTTGTTTATTTTCAGTAGCCGTTAGCGTAATGGTGGAATTGTTGATATTTGTGCCTTTACACTGTATACAAGTATATTACAGTAGCTTTACACATCATATAAGTATATTACAGTAGTAGGAACAGAGAGCTTGGTGAAAATGTCTCTTAAAGGAGGTAAAATGTGTCAAATGAAGTCTGTACGGCTGTCGATAAATGAACACATGACGTCGGTGGGAGAGGAGATATTGTGTTTTGGAAAAACAGCAGCGTGGTGATGTTTGTAGTGTGAAGCTTAATGTCCGAGTGTTTGTGTTGGAGCGCCTCAGTGCGGCTGCAGAGTTAATGTGCAACCTCTTCCAGAGAGAGACAGAGACACTAGAAACTCTGCTGGAGAGACAAAACAAACTGCTGGACGTGATGCTACAGCCACACATCAAACTACACAGAGCAGGTTGGTTCATGCTTCATGTAAAACTAACACATACGTAGTTCTGGCCGAACTTAGCTCTGTCCTGAGCGTTGGCAAGTTTCTCTAGGAGCGGTGCTATTTCAATGGAAACTGTAAACTTCCACTACCGTGCGAGACTGCGAGGTCTCCAACTGTAGTGAAAATAAAGACAATGATTTCACTACTCATCGAAACAAAGGCTGTTTTGTGTTGTTGAAAGACTATTCTCCATGGTGGGAAACGTCTCGTCTCATTATACAGAGGCTTCTCTATACACTATTTTGGCAGAAAATAAAATGTCCGTCAGACGGAAATTATTTTATTTACTCAACTGCGCCCTCTACAGATCTGGTCATTATAAATTACCATTGGCCAGATCTGTAGAGGGTGCAGCTGAGTAAATACAATCATTTCCGTCTGGCCCCCAACCATATAATGGGCTTCTTTTTCTGTAGTTGCTTGTAAAAATTGCTAGTTGCGGGTTGCGTTTTTTTTGGGGCTGGTTTCTAAAGTGTAGTTGCTTATTTAGGCTTGATTCCAAATGTTTTAACTATTTTTTAAACCAGTGGTTCTGAAATATTTTCATTAAAAATGTTTTGTGCCCAGGGAGCATTTCTGTATATTCCAAATATTCCACATTGTATTGCAAGAGGTTTTGAAAATAGCAGATCTACAAGCTCACAACACGTCGCATCGCGATGCGTTGTGAGCTTGTATTTTCAAATAGCTCCCCCCCGGGGAGGACAGGTTTCATTAATTACTTCACCGCAGTGATGCTCAAACTGGGGTCAGGGGAGGGTTGAACCTTTTGAAGTCTTTTTGGGGGGCATTTCAAAAGGTTTAAACTCTTGCAAACTGCACAACCTTACAAATACCATATGTGTTCACTAGAGAAAATGTGGTCTGAGTGAAACTCGTGGGAAAGTGGAGATATTTGGCTAAATACACTTTATATTTTTTGTGTTTTTTTGTATTTGCATCTTAATTGTTACAATCAAATATTCCTTTAATATTACATTTTATATATGAATGTGTAATATTCAGTGGTGTGCTGTTGATTTTTGAGCTATTGGAGCTCTATTTTAATGACGTCACGCACACATGCATGCACATATGCACGAGCGCACATGTGTGCACATAGGAACTCAACTAGTTGAAATACTGTATTCAATATATGTCATTTTTAATGTAATTATATTTATTATTATTTAGTTGCATTGATAATGTGTTGTTTTTATTTTTGTTTCAATTAATGAATTATTACATTTTCCTTTTAGTTTGATATAAAAGCCCTTTACAAAGACTCACCCACACATAAGTACTTAAAATAATCAGAACACTTGCCTGGAATGACTTTTTTTTTTAAATACTTTACATTGTTTGCAAAACAGTGGTTTTAAAACAATCATATGAACAGTCATAATAAGAACTTCCAACAACGGTCAGGCATAACCTTGTGAGTGTCTGGTAGCCTACAGCTCTCATTCTTGGGTCCTCTGCTAAACGATGGGATCTATTCCAAGTTATTACATAATCTGTAGGGTCCCAGTCATCTACAGGTGGCCCATGTAACTTGATGAACATCAAGGCTGATACCCGTTTAACCAGTAACTTTGTACGGATTGGGGTGATGATTAAATTCAACTCATTGTGAGAGGAATGCGACACATTCAATTCCATGGCTTTTCTCGAGTAGCTTAATGTTATGCAAAGCAGCCAGGTAGAGGGCTGTTGTTCTATAGTTGTTGAGGCGCGTGCGGTGACGGCTCTCTCGTGGGCGCGTGCGCAGCTAGTGTAGCGGTGCTCCGGTGGTGCTCCACCGGCAACCCATCCCTGGTAATATTCGTTGACAACCCCAGTCGGACAGTTGCATATTATATCATTGCTGTCGGGTGGAAACCTTGTATGTCTAAAACTATTACTTTTCACGAAATGGAAAAAAGAACCAGTGTTCCAATGGATCCAATTTAGTTATTATTTACAAGCTCTTTTTATACTTTTCATCGGTTCAATATTTATAAAACCCATGCACACATACTTCCACGTTCTCTTTAAAATGTTTTGGAAATAGCACAAATATCAAATCTACAAGCTTGCAACACTTGTATACCGGCTATTTTCACTCCTTTTGTGAGACACTATTGTAGGACAAAGTAGGGCATTCATTTACAAAAGAAAACCATAACATGTTGAAATTTGGAGATGTGAGGTTTCTGTACACAAACATTTTGACATGTGTCACTTGACACATGTGACACGTCTGAATAAAACTGATACAATCAGAATATACAGTACATTGAGAAGTTCTCTGCTTACCTCCTCTCTCCTCCTTGTAGATCTCACACTCCTTCCTGTGTGTAAAGAGGAGGTTTCCCCTGAACAGGAGGAGAGGAGTCGCAGTCTGGTCCAGGTGAAACTAGAACCTCCACAGATTAAAGAGGAACAGCAGGAGAGGAGACCCAGTCTGGTCCAGGTGAAACTAGAAACTCCACAGATTAAAGAAGAACCTGAGGAAGAGCTACTTCAAAGACCACAGGAGGCTCTAGGGTCATCTTTGACATTACTAGCAGTGAAAAGTGAAGATGATGATGAAAACCAAGAGACAGAGCCTCTAGCTAGCACCTCAACTAAACGTATGAAAACACAAGCTGATTTAGAGCACTGTGGAACATCGCAACCAACCAGTGATGACCAGCTCCTCTCTTCACACAGTTCTGAATCTGACATTACTGAGGACAGTGATGACCGGGCTTCACACTGTTCTGAATCTGATACTGAAGACAGTGACACTCAGTCTGTTTTAAATACACTGAAATCACACAAGACACGACATGTGGAAGAACAAAGGTTGTCTTTGAGCAAGAAGCTGTCTCAGAACATGACATTGTCCAAACAAACACCATCCATTAGGAGTCAAACAGGAAAGAAAAGCTTTTGTTGTACAGAGTGTGCCAAAGTGTGTACTTCCAATTCTGATCTGATAAAACACACAAGGATTCATACAAAGGAAAGACCATTTGTTTGTTCGGTTTGTAGCAAATGCTTTAGCCGATCTGAACATCTGAAAGTACACATGGTGACTCATACAATGGAAAGACCATTTGTTTGTTTGGTTTGTAGCAAAAGCTTTAGCCTATCTCACAATCTGAAAAACCACATGAGGACACATACAAAGGAAAGACCATTTGTATGTTCGGTATGTAGCAAAAGCTTTAGCCTATCTCACCATCTGAAAGGACACATGAGGACTCATACAAAGGAAAGACCATTTGTTTGTTCAGTTTGTAGCAAAGGATTTTCACAATCAGGAACTTTGAAAACACACATGAAGACTCATACAGGGAACAAACCTTTTGCTTGTTCAGTTTGTAGCAAAAGCTTTACCCATACTCGAAATTTGAAAAGACACATGACGATTCATACAGGGGACAACCCTTTGCTTGTTTAGTTTGTAGCAAAGGCTTTAGTGGTCCTCACAATCTGAAAAAAAAACATGATGATTCATACAGAGGACAACCCCCTTTGCTTGTTTGGTTTGTAGCAAAAGCTGTAATGTAACTTCATCTCTGAAAAGACATGTGAGGACTTATACAGGGGAAAAGCCATTAGCTTGTTCAGTTTGTAACAGAAGCTTTAACTGGTCTGAATATCTGAGGAAAAAAACACATGATGATTCATACAGGTGAAAAGCCCTGTACTTGTACAGCTTGTAGCAAAACCTTTAACCAAAGAACAAATATGAAAGCACACATGAGGATTCATACAGGTTAAAAGCCTTTTGCTTGTTTAGCTTGTAAGAAAAGTTCAAGAAACCTTTTGCACTGTCTATGACAGCATTTGTGGTAACACATCTCTCTAGGGACACAGTCTTTGTCTCAAATCTGCACAAGAATGTTATATAGTCTTCCTTCATCTCAGTAGCTTTCAGCAAATGGCCTTTAAATAAAAAGAGGATAATACAATTAATTTGTAAATAAAAACTATTAAGTACGACAACAGTAAAACGATATTGAGTGTTCAAAAGTCTTTAACTGTACTTAACTTAACCTTAACTCCTGTCACATCTGTATCACATTCTTTAAAATCCAAGCTGAAGACTTTTCTGTTTGCCTTTTACTGAGGTTTTTGATTATGCACTGATTCTGTCATTTTATTCTTTCCTTTCCACGACTTTAATTAACTGTAGTCTAATACAAATGTCCTTTTATAATGTGTCTTAATGCTCTTCATGTTTTGTGTAAAGCATTCTGAATTGCCTCGTTGTTGAAATGTGCTGAACAAATAAACGTATACATACGTAATTACCCATTAGGGATACCTTATTACTCTAAAGGGCAAAACAGTGCTCCTCTTCATTACACTGTTGGAGTGATCCATATAGAATATAATTAAGTAAATCAAATTAGAAATGAAATATCATAATTACTTGGTCCAGAAAATATGTTTGTCTATCAATGTACAAATTATCAATGTACAAATGATTTTCCATCGTAGACTTCTGGCGTATGCCTTCCACAGTAATATACAATGGTATAAATTGAAGTACTTTACTTAACTCATTCACTGTCTGAATTATTTCTGGCCGCGTTTGCCCACTGCCAAGTTTTTCATTGAAAAAAAAAAAGTACTCAGGAGCCGAGATACATAATTTTTAAGTTTTTAGTGAACAAGGAAGTGGATGGGAGTCTCGAAAAATCATCTCCTTGGTCTTTGGGTCAAATAAAATAAAATAAAAAGTCGTTCTAGGCAGGCATGGCTTATGGGACAGAAGTCGTTCTAGGCAGGGAATGAGTTAAGTACAATTTCCGGTATGTTTTACTTTACTGGAGTATTTCCAATTTTCAGTACTTGTACTTTTACTCCACTACAATTATTTGAAAACTAGTTACTTTGCAGATCTAGTTGGGAATGTGATATCCACTGCTCCCTCGGAACTTCCAATGGCACCCCGTTAATGCAAAAATAGGCCTATTAAAGCAATATCGTCCACAACCCCACAGATGTCTGGAACTTTACCTGGCGTGGCAGCATGTACCTATAGGGACAGTCGAGTTCCCCCTTGATCCATGTGAAGCCTGAAAGCAATCCATCATGGCCCGGCTATGCGTAATTTTGGCAGACTGTGCGCAACAACCCGGCACTCCTTCATTGTTTGCGAGTGGGATCATATAACCTATCACATGGTAATAATCTTTGTCAAACTACATGAATCACACCAGAGGGTAGGCTATGTTATGATTGGAATACGTTTTGAATATCAATTTCACCCACCACCGATTAGGCTATATGACTGCCCGTATGTGTGCCCTGGAGGGCTCTGTACGTTGCTGTTTGCAAAATGAACATCCTCTTTCAAGCGCTTATGCTGTTAAAGTCAGGTTGCTTAGGACCAGATTTTAGAAAAATGTGGACACGGCGGACAAAAGCAGTACATTACCCTACAGTACCAAAAGTGGCTTTATATAAGGAAAGGAAGGAACCAACTTTAATAAGAAAAACTAAAACAATAAAGATATAAGTTCTAGATTAAAAACGATAAAAGGATAAGCATGGGTTGGGGAGACATCCTAACTAGACCTCAACTGGTAAAGGCTATCCTGAAGAGATGTGTTTTGAGTGTGGTTGTGAAGGAAGTGAGGGGGCGTCTTTAATATGGTAATGGAGTTGCGTTCTGCGTTCCAGAGGGAGGGGGCAGCAACAGAAAAGCCCTGTCCCCCCAGGTACGGCACGTGGCCTTGGGACCTCCAGGATGTTGGCTTTACTGAACCTGAGGCAATGGGAGGGGACGTAAGGTTTGAGAAGATCAGAGAGGTAGGGGGGTGCCAGATTATTGAGTGCCTTGTATAGGTGGTAAGATCTGTGCCAGCGTGCCTTCTTGCATGAGCACTTTGCACAACAACTAACCGCACTTGACCAGCTCACTGCAGGCTTTTATGGGCAATCCATCGGATTGCCCATCCCACTGATGGTGTGCACAAGTGCTATTGTTTGCTCTTTGAATGTCTTTTGTGTAGCCATTCCTTCTTCGTGGTGTTGTTGTTTATTATTGTTCATGAATGGAAGTTGGCAAGCATTCCATGTCGCGGATGTGGACATAGTTGTGGTGATGAAGAGCAAAGAACTATGGGACGAGAGCCTTCAGTCACTCCACATGGAGGGGAAAATCCTGTTCTCTGTGGGCCCGCACAAATATCAGACCCAGAATGTCCATGTTGAGGATGGTGTCCCAGTATTGGAATGTTGGACTCTTGGTGATCATGTCTTGTCTCCAAGCTTTTTTGGTCTTCTCATCATGTGGTCCCTCAATCATGTCCAAGAAGGCATCCTGCTGCAGCTTTGCCAATATCAGAGACGGATGCCTGAGTCATGGAAGGACCCCTGAGCTGTGGTTCTTGATGGGTTATGATCAAGGTTTGCTAGGGCACTCACAGTGAAGAGCCCTTTACGTAGCTGAGCAGGACACACAACACCAACCTTCTCAATGTTCTCACAGATGGCAGTAGCCAACTGATTCTCCACTTCCATGACCCAATCATAGTTTACACTCAGGCCCAACTCATACGGCTGTGTAATATATGTATTTGTGAGACAGTGAGGCAGGCCTGGGAGTCAGCAGCGCTCTGATCCTTCAGGTCAGCTCCAACCAGCATCATGGTCACCAGGGACTTGAGACTGTTGGGAATGGAGTGCAGTAGTTGCATGCAGGATCAAACCAAGTGAGGCTACAATTGAAGGGGGTTAAACACACGCTTTCTGATGTAAATAAATAGGAAATAACAAGAGTCAGATCTGTCAACGTGTAATAAAAATCATACCAATATGTTGTGCATAATCTAGCCGATGCAAACATAATTGTGTACACATTTGCCAGAATGAACCAAATGATCTAATATTGGCAGAATTGGTCACTTATTGATATTCCCTATAGTTTTATCCTTGTCCCAGAAAATGTGTATTATTTTACAACACCAAGATTGACCTTCTATAAGTGGCTTGGAAACTGAGATTTTGGCATTTATAGATTTTACATGGTGGCCACCTATCTATCTATCTATCTATCTATCTATCTATCTATCTATCTATCTATCTATCTATCTATCTAATCTTATTTTATCTTATCTTTATTCAGTAACAGTTACACACCTCCTCCACCAGGTGGCGAAAGGCAGCAGTGCCTGGATCCTTTGCTGCGCACGCTTGAAACACGATGACCCGGAAGTAAATGTGTGTTGTTTATTTTCAGTAGCCGTTAGCGTAATGGTGGAATTGTTGATATTTGTGCCTTTACACTGTATACAAGTATATTACAGTAGATTTACACATTATATAAGTATATTACAGTAGGAACAGAGCGCTTGGTGAAAATGTCTCTTAAAGGAGGTAAAATGTGTCAAATGGAGTCTGTACGGCTGTCGATAAATGAACACATGACGTCGGTGGGAGAGGAGATATTGTGTGTTTTGGAAAAACAGCAGCGTGGTGATGTTTGTAGTGTGAAGCTTAACGTCAGAGTGTTTGTGTTGGAGCGCCTCAGTGCGGCTGCAGAGTTCATGTGCAACCTCTTCCAGAGAGAGACCGAGACACTAGAAACTCTGCTGGAGAGACAAAACAAACTGCTGGACGTGATGCTACAGCCACACATCAAACTACACAGAGCAGGTTGGTTCATGCTTCATGTCAAACTAACACATACGTAGTTCTGGCCGAACTTAACTCTGTGTCCTGAGCGTTGGCGAGTTCTCTCTCTCTAGGAGCGGTGCTATTTCAATGGAAACTGGAAACTTCCACTACCGTGCGAGGTCTCCAACTGTAGTGAAAATAAAGAAAACGATTCACCACGTTCATCGAAACAAAGGCTGTTTTGTGGTGTTGAAACACTATTCTCCATGGTGGGAAACGTCTCAGGTTCGCGTTCTCACCTTCTCTGTATAATACACTATTTTGGCAGAAAATAAAATATGTCAGTCAGACGGAAATTCTTTTATTTACTCAACTGCGCCCTCTACAGATCTGGTCATTGTAAACTACCATTGGCCAGATCTGTAGAGGGTGCAGTTGAGTAAATACAATAATTTCCGTCTGTCCCCCAACCATATAATGGGCTTCTTTTTCTGTAAAGTTGCTTGTAAAAATTGGTAGTTGCGGGTTGCGTTTTTTTTTGGGCTGGGTTCTAAAGTGTAGTTGCTTATTTAGGCTTGATTCCAAATGTGCTTTTTTTTTTTTTTTAATCATTTTTATTACAGAAAAGGATTGGGTTACAGCATATAAAGACAAGTTGAAGTACATATATGTATATATATATTTTTTCCTGTATCCTCCTTTTCTCTTTTCTTTTTTCTCCCCATGACCCCCCCCCCCCCCCCACCCCAGAGGACTATGACCATAATGTCAACCAGACAAACAATGCATTATATCAAAGGCTAAGTAAAGGAAACACAAATAAAAAATGCATCCAAATAGAAAAATAAAGAAAGAAATAAGATAAAAATAAAAAGAAGCTAAAGCTTGGTAAGTGCGTACAGTTGTAGCACATACCCTTGTGAGTGGTAGTGTACAGGTTTACAGTGCCAATTTACCATATACAAACATACATGTTGGGGGGAAAAAAGGGTTCACATACCATGAGGTATCAGCCTTCTATACAGTCGGCCAGGGGTCAACCAGAACATAAAAGGGAAGATATTCCACATTGTATTGCAAGAGGTTTTGAAAATAGCAGATCTACAAGCTCACAACGCGTCGCATCGTGATGCGTTGTGAGCTTGTAGGACAGGTGTCATTAATTACTTCACCGCGGTCCGCAGTGATGCTCAAACTGGGGTCAGGGGATAGTCTCGCATAGCCAGAAAACTATTCCACTATCTCTGAATGCTATATAGAGACTGGAACTACAACTCCCGAAATCCGAGAGAGGAAGCTGGCACTTCCGTTCACGAAAATATATTTTAAAATATCTTTACATTATATTTTTTAATTTCCATTTCTGCTAAGCAGCAAGCTAAATATACTTAGATGATTTGTATTTATATTAGGATAAATTTGCGCGACTGTAAAGACGAAACAGAAGTGGGGAGAAGGCTTCATATCCGGTTTATATTCTAATCATGATCAGAGCTTTCGAGTCCCAGACTGTATGACCGGAAACATTTGAAAATTGTCGGAGGCAACAGTCTGGCCACACGAGACTAGTCAGGGGGTGGTTGAACCGAGTACCGCGTCTTTTTGGGGGCATTTCAAAAGGTTTAAACTCTTGGAAACCGCACAACCTTACAAATACCATATGTGTTCACTGGAGAAAATGTGGTCTGAGTGAAACTCGTGGGAAAGTGGAGATATTTTGCTAAATACACATTTTCTTTTTTTGTGTTTTTTTGCATTTGCATCTTAATTGTTACAATCAAATATTCCTTTAATATTACATTTTATATATGAATGTGTAATATTCAGTGGTGTGCTGTTGATTTTTGAGCTAGTGGAGCTCTATTTTAATGACGTCACGCACAGATGCATGCGCATATGCACGAGCGCACATGTGTGCACATAGGCAATCAGCTAGTTGAAATACTGTATTCAACATATGTCATTTTTAATGTAATTATATTTATTATTATTTCGTTGCATTGATAATTTGTTGTTTTTATTTTTGTTTCAATTAATTAATTATTTAATTTTACTTTTAGTTTTATATAAAAGCCCTTTACAAAGACTCACCCACACATAAGTACTTAAAATAATCAGACAACTTGCCCTGAATGACTTTTTTTTTTAATACTTTACATTGTTTGCAAAACAGTGGTTTTAAAACAATCATATGAACAGTCATAATAAGAACTTCCAACAACGGTCAGGCATAACCTTGTGAGTGTCTGGTAGCCTACAGCTCTCGTTCTTGGGTCCTCTGCTAAACGATGGTATCCAAGTTATTACATAATCTGTAGGGTTCCAGTCATCTACAGGTGGCCTATGTAACTTGATGAACATCAATGCTGATACCCGTTTAACCAGTAACTTTGTACGGATTGGGGTGATGATTAAATTCATCTGGCTGAATCCCTTTTCGCACTCTGCAGTGCAGAGACCAATTGTCTCTCATTTTGAGAGGAATGTAACACATTCAATTTCATGGCTTTTTCTCAAGTAGCTTAATGTTATGCAAAGCAGCCAGGTAGAGGGGCTGTCGTTCTATAGTTGTTTAGGCGCCGTCAACGCGTCTTGATGGCTCTCTCGCGGGTGCGTGCATGTGGGTTGTGCATGCGTGCAGTTTCAGAGCTAGTGGAGCAGCACCCATCCCTGGTAATATTCGTTGACAACCCCAGTCGGACAGTTGCATATTATATCATTGCTGTCGGTGGAAACCTTGTATGTCCAAAACTATTACTTTTCATGAAATGGAAAAAAGAACCATTGTTCCAATGGATCCAATTTAGTTATTATTTACAAGCTCTTTTTATACTTTTCATTGGTTCAATATTTATAAAACCCATGCACACAGTGGTGAGCTGTGGATTTTTGAACTATGAGTACTCTATTTTATGACGCCACGTGCGCGCGCACGGGCACGTGCGTGCGCAAGCATGTGCACATAGCCACTCAGCTCAGTGCTAGTTGAAATACTGTATTCAACATGTGATTATTAATGTATTTATATTTCTTATTATTTTGTTGCATTGTTAATTTGTTGTTTTTATTTTTGTTTCAATTAATGAATTATTTTATTTTCCTTTTAGTTTTATATAAAAGCCCTTTACATAGATTCACCCACACATAAGTACTTAAAATAATCAGCTTGTCTTTACTTTAATTACTTTTTTAAAGACTTACATTGCTTTCAAAACAGTGTTTTTTAAAACAAGTTAAAAAAATAAAAAAAATACCCTTTTGCTACTCACCAAAACAAAGACGGTTTTATGGAGTTGAAAGCCTACTTTACTAAATGGGAACACTGTGAACCCCCACCTCATGTCTAAAATGCACTTTTTGGCCAGAAAAGAAAATATTTCACCGGAATTAAAACCTGTTTTTGGTTGCTCCACGTGCCCTCTACAGATCTGGTCAATGGAATTTTCCTATTGACCAGATTCTTCCTTCCGGTGAAATATTTTCTTTTCTGGCCAAAAGGTGTATTTTATACGTGAGGTGGGGGCTCAGAGTGTTCCCACTTAATAGAATAGGCTTTCAACTCCATTAAACCGTCTTTGTTTTGGTGAGTACCAAAAGCGTTTTATTTTTATTTTACTACAGACGAGAGGCTGCGCTACCGCGGTGCGAGAATCTAAAGTACCATAGCGTTAAGGAGAACTCCTTCTAACGCTATGGACCAGAGCTAGATAAGGATACCTTTGTGAGTGTCTGGTAGGCTACCAGCTCTTGTTATGCAAAGCAGCCAGGTCGTTGAGTCCATTGTTTAAGGTGCTAAAAACGGCTCGCCCCTGAAGGTGCGTTGTTGTATTAATCTTGACTTCTCGCGGGCGGCTGACGTGTGTGCTCGCGAGTGCATGTGGAGCTGCTCGTGCATGTGCACGCGCGAGTCCCCAGCGCCCACAGTGTCAGAACTAAGGGTACGCCGTACCCCCCCGTACCCCCTACAGCTCAACCATGCATGCACACATACTTCCACATTCTCTTTAAAATGTGTTGGAAATAGCACAAATATCAAATCTACGAGCTCACAGCGCTTGTAGAGCAGCTATTTTCACTCCTTTAGTGAGACACTGTTGTAGGACAAAGTAGGGCATTCATTTACAAAAGAAAACAATAAAATGTTGAAATGTGGAGATGTGAGGTTTCTGTACACAAACATTTTGACATGTGTCACTTGACACATGTGTCCGAATAAAACTGATACAATCAGAATATACAGTACATTGAGAAGTTCTCTGCTTACCTCCTCTCTCCTCCTTGTAGATCTCACACTCCTTCCTGTGTGTAAAGAGGAGGTTTCCCCTGAACAGGAGGAGAGGAGTCCCTGTCTGGTCCAAGTGAAACTAGAAACTCCACAGATTGAAGAGGAACAGCAGGAGAGGAGCATCAGTCTGGTCCAGGTGAAACTAGAACCTCCACAGATTAAAGAGGAACAGCAGGAGATGATACCCAGTCCGGTCCAGGTGGAACTAGAAACTCCACAAATTAAAGAAGAACCTGAGGAAGAGCTACTTCAAAGACCACAGGAGGCTGCAGGGTCATCTTTGACATTACTAGCAGTGAAAAGTGAAGATGATGATGAAAACCAAGAGACAGAGCCTCTAGCTAGCACCTCAACTAAACGCATGAAAACACTAGCTGATTTAGAGCACTGTGGAACATCGCAGCTAACTAGTGATGACCAGCTCCTCTCTACACACAGTTCTGAATCTGACATTACTGAGGACAGTGATGACTGGGCTTCACACTGTTCTGAATCTAATACTGAAGACAGTGACACTCAGTCTATTTTAAATACACTGAAATCACACAAGACACGACATGTGGAAGGACAAAGGTTGTCTTTGAGCAAGAAGCTGTCTCAGAACATGAAATTGTCCAAACAAACACCATCCATGAGGAGTCAAACAGGAAAGAAAAGCTTTTGTTGTAGAGAGTGTGGCAAAGTGTGTGCTTCCAATGCTAATATGATAAAACACACAAGGATTCATACAAAGGAAAGACCATTTGTTTGCTCAGTTTGTAACAAAAGCTTTAGTCAAGCTGGGAATCTGAATACACACATGAGGACACATACAAAGGAAAGACCATTTGTATGTTCGGTTTGTAGCAAACGCTTTAGCCTATCTCACAATCTGAAAATACACATGAGGATGCATACAGGGGACAAAGCCTTTGCTTGCTCAGTTTGTAACAAAAGCTTTAGTCAAGCTGGGAATCGGAATACACACATGAGGACACATACAAAGGAAAGACCATTTGTATGTTCGGTTTGTAGCAAACGCTTTGGCCTATCTCACCATCTGAAAGGACACATGAGGACACATACAGGGGAGAAGCCCTTTGCTTGTTCAGTTTGTAGCAAAGCCTTTAGCGAATCTCAAAGTTTGAAAATACACATGACGACTCATACAAAGGAAAGACCATTTGTTTGTTCAGTTTGTAGCAAAAGCTTTAGCCTATCTCGAAGTCTGAAAATACACATGTTGATTCATACAAAGGAAAGACCATTTGTTTGTTCAGTATGTAGTAAAAGATTTTCACAATCAGGAACTTTGAAAGTACACATGAAGACTCATACAGGGAACAAACCCTTTGCTTGTTCCGTTTGTAGCAAAAGCTTTTACCAATCTCACAATCTGAAAAGACACATGACGACTCATACAGGGGACAACCCTTTGCTTGTTTAGTTTGTAGCAAAAGCTTTAGTGGTCCTCACAATCTGCAGAAACATGATGATTCATACAGGGGACAACCCCCTTTGCTTGTTTGGTTGTAGCAAAAGCTGTAATGTAACTTAATCTCTGAAAAGACATGCGAGGACTCATAGAGGGGAATAGCCATTAGCTTGTTCAGTTTGTAACAGAAGCTTTAACCGGTATGAATATCTGAAAAAACACATGATGATTCATACAGGCAAAAAGCCCTGTACTTGTACAGCTTGTAGCAAAACCTTTATCCAGACAACAAATATGAAAGCACAGGATTCATACAGGTTAAAAGCCTTACTTTTAACCTTGCTTGTACAGCTTGTAAGAAAAGCTTCAATCAAAAATGTTCTTTGAAGATTTACATTTACAGGGCAGTAAAAACTTTGTTTGTGGTATATGCAAAATACAAGAAACCTTTTGTAATGTCTGTGACAGGGCTTGTGGTATCACATCTCTAGGGACACACAGTCTTTGTCTCAAATCTGCACAAGAGTGTTATATAGAGTCTTCCTTCATCTCAGTAGCTTTCAGCAAATGGCCTTTAAATAAAAAAGAGGATAATACAATTCATTTGTAAATAAAAAACTATGAAGTACGACAACAGTAAAACGACATTGAGTGTTCAAAAGTCTGTAACTGTACTTAACTTAACCTTAACTCCTGTCACATCTGTATCACATTCTTTAAAATCCAAGCTGAAGACTTTTCTGTTTGCCGCTGCCTTTTACTGAGGTTTTTGATTATGCACTGATTCTGTCATTTTATTCTTTTCACAACTTTAATTAGCTTTAGTTTAATACAAATGTCCTTTTATAATGTGTCTTAATGCTCCTAATTGCCTCATTGTTGAAATGTGCTGAACAAATAAACGTATACATACGTAATTACCCATTAGGGATACTTTATTACTCTAAAGGGCAAAACAGTGCTCCTCTTCATTACACTGTTGGAGCGATCCATATAGAATATAATTATGTAAATCAAATTAGAAATCAAATTAGAAATGAAATATCAATCACTTGGTCCAGAAAGATATCTTTATCAATGTACAAATAATTTTCCATCGTAGACTTCTGGTGTATGCCTTCCACAGTAATGTATAATGGTATAAATTAACTAAGTACATTTACTCAAGTACCTTACTCAAGTACAATTTGAGGTATTTTTACTTTACTGGAGTATTTCCAATTTTCAATACTTTTACTTCTACTCCACTACATCTCGGAGTCAAATATTGTACTTTTACTCCACTACAATTATTTGAAAACTAGTTACTTTGCAGATATAAGATATAAATTATTATATTATAAAACATACATTAACCACTTTAGCCCTATTTTATACTTAAGTGCGTTCGGAAATTACGCACAGTGCGCTCAGTGCTGTATTTTCGAACGCACCCTCCGGCTTTTTGAAAATAGCAGATCTACAGGCTCACAGCGTGTAGATGTGCTATTTTCAAACATTAATAGTACTTTTACTTTTGGTACTTTAAGTATATTTTTATGCCAATAATTTTTAACTTTTGCTCAAGTAACATTTTGAACGCAGGCCTTTTAGTACTTGTAAGGGCGCGCTCCCACCGCACTTTTATTTTACCTCTGGGGCAGAATCTGCCAATGCTTTGTCAATGCAAATGCGTGGATTCATGGTCTTGCGGATTTTTTCCAAGAATCCATTTTCAGATGTGTACACACACACACACACACACACACACACACACACACACACACACACACACACACACACATTAATTAGAGTTGTCTTCAGCACAATAGATAATAGCCTCTTGTAGCCACTATGCACAGTATGCAGTAATTCTTTTCGACAGCAGGGGGTGTTGTGTGACTGAGAGAGAGTATCTTAAGTTTATTTATTTTTACAAGAATCAGGAACGTGTGTGTGTGTGTGTGTGTGTGTGTGTGTGTGTGTGTGGGGGGGGGGGCAGCAGCAAAAATAACAAGGGACAGACCTTGAGTCAGATTTGCACAAACTCAACGGGTCATGTCATGTGTAATGCTACTGTCTACAAATGATAATAGTAACAGCAAAAAAATGCGACTTTATAAAGCTGTGTGTGTGTGTGTGTGTGTGTGTGTGTGTGTGCGTGCGCGCGCGTGCGTGCGTGTGCGTGTGTGTGTCACAATACGGACAGCGCCCATTGGTCGACATCACCATTTCCCTACAAATCATGCTACATCTGTGCATCACCTGTTGCTCCAATCAGTCCTTCCCCACCCGTTCTCCCCCTAAGGCACGTCGCAACTAGTGACCTATGGAATATTGTGACTCTAGGGGTCGGCTGACGCAACGGTCGCCGGTCACAGTCAGAGCCCACCCCCACGAGTACTTCTCCCACCACTGTTAGATAGGTCACCGATGTCAGTGTAACACACGCCACACAGATCCAGTCTCCGTGTCTTGTCTCTCTCCTCCACATCTCTCTGCTCTCACACAGTTACTGCCAGCCAACGGTTTCGGTTCTTTTAGACCAGAGAGCCTCACAGTCAGACGCACAACAAACCCAACCCATCCGTTTAAAACAAAAGAAACCTCGTTTACTTTACATTAACTTTAACATCATAGCAGGGTTATAAAAAACGATTGATCGCGTTAAGAAGTCATACACCAACTTTAAGACCGTATATATTTATGTATGTATTTATTTTGTATTCAAAACATTTACGTGCGTTTTAGTACCAATTCTAGTGTGTTTTCACCAAGGATTTTCCGGTGCGTACTGCTATTGTGATTGTAGACTAGAAGGAATCTAGTGGTTTTCCATCTTCATCGTCACTAGCAGCAGCAAGCAGCATCATGTCAGGAGAAGAAGAGGCTCAGGAGCAACAGCTGCAGACCCGGCAGGAGGAGACACAGGAGGAGACGGCACCAGAGGAAGCCCCTCTGTCAGGGGCCACCACATCCACAAGTAGGGCTGCTGGCCAGGGCAAGCCATCGATATTATATCATGATCTGTGGTTCATCGCCATGCTGGCTTGTGGTGGACATTTCTTTGTCAAAATTCTATTTTTCCCAAGACATACAAATGAGTGGGAAAGTAGGCTATATTATCAGAAACACGCAGCCTTGTACGCTCTCAGTATATGGAGTTATGGGGGTCCTTAACCCCCAAGCAACTCTCTTGAGTCTCTTAGATACTATTTTTTATATTTGGAATCTAGAGTTGAAATACCAACCCTTGACA
Organism: Gymnoscopelus microlampas; assembly: GCF_963454915.1. Taxonomy (NCBI): domain Eukaryota; kingdom Metazoa; phylum Chordata; class Actinopteri; order Myctophiformes; family Myctophidae; genus Gymnoscopelus; species Gymnoscopelus microlampas. The sequence continues at coordinate 13,670,847 of NC_139951.1, forward strand.
GCCCATACATCCAAACAGAAAAGTCCGATCTGATTGTATTAGACGACGTTAAACTCACCAACATTGCAGCTGTACGGAAAGCTTGAATTATTAATTTATCCTCTTTCTATCTGCAACGTTTTTGTTTCATTAAAAACCCACCTGTTTTTCTGTTTGCGTGTATGGGGCTGTCCAGGGTTGGTATTGCAACTCTAGATTCCAGACATTAAAAATACAGTAGGATCTAAGAGTTGCTATGGGGTCCTTGAAAATAAAAATGTTAGAGAACCACTGTACTAGTGGACTCCTATTGTGTCATAGTAAATCAGTGTCATACATATTCTGAGGAAAACCTGGAGATGGAGATATTCAGTAATTGGATCTTGTGATCAAAATAAGATAATAATGTTATGTAAAAAACGAAAAGTCTTGCCACAGACAAGTGTACGGGCACATTGATGACCCCTGATGATAGGAGATGAGATTAGAATATCGTCTGAGATTTTGGATGCCATAATATCGTAGTGTGACATAACTGTGTTAATTGTCCCTTTCTGGTTTTAATCACTTAAAAGTAGGCTAAGTTATTTTCTTTTATTGAAATAAGTGTTAAATAGCTCTATATTCTGATAGTACTCATAGAGTGTTTGTTCAGTAACAGGAGTGATCCATGTCTCTCCAGCTCTTTATTAAACAGAAAATGCATTTTCAGGTTTGGGATATCAATTTTATCCAATCAGGATAGAGAACTCAGTCAGGATACAGATTAAAGAAGTGAAATTGGAAGTGATTACACAAAGACATTTACAGACACGATTGGAACTACAAACATTAGATGGAGAGACCCCTGTTACTGAACAAACACTCCATATCAATGATTACTATCAGAATATAGTGAATTAACCTTCGAAAAAAGTTTAGTTTCAACCCAAAAAATATCACGTACCCACTTAAGCCTTATTTTTATACTTTACATTTTTTTCAAATCTAAATTATGATTATAGCCAATTGCGTTATGATTGGGCGTGCTGAGCTGCAGTTAGCTCTGCTATGTATATTTTTGACACCTTTAGGAACAAATTGAAAGAAATGTTATATTATCGTCACATTATTATCATCACAATATCGATATTGTGGTATTAGGTCAAAGAATATTGTAACATTAGATTTTGTCCATATGGTCCAGGTCCATCCACAAGCACCCCCGTGGAGAAGGAGGAAGAGGAGGATGTTTTCACGTACCGGGCGCTGGTTCTGACGGGCCACGGGGGCTACGATAAAGTCAAGCTGCAGGTGAGCAGAGGTGGAAGAAATACTCAGATTGTTTTTACGTAACCCTGAGGACGATTTCTACAAATGCCTTCTTAATCCGTATTTTATTCGTGCCATGGACCCCCAAATTTATATATGGCAGGCATTTGGCCGAAGACCAGCATCTGAAAATGTTTTGTGCCAGGGAGTCGGGACCCCTAGAAGAGAAGATTTGTGTTTAAAAAAAACACTTTCAAGATTTGTAAAAAATAGCAGATGTCTGCTATTTTTTGAATAGCCAATGCTAAAAATCTAAAATGACACAGGTGCTTTCCCTGTTTTAATGATTTAATTAGCTACAAGTAAGTAGCAACACCACAATTTAGAAATACACTGTTACAAGTAAAAGGCTTGTATTAAAACTGAGCTTTACCTGAGTAAAAGTCCACAAGTTTGAATCCAGGAGGAGTCGGACGAAGGCGACTCCTCCCGCCAGTGGGGGCTCCTCACTGGCAGGCGAGTCGGTAGGATACAACAGCAGTGACAACACAGAAATGTGTGTGGGGAGGAATCACAAGTATTAAAGTCCACACGTATTGGCATCAAAATATACATACAGTACCAACCATGAATGCCCCATTTCACAGTTGTTGTTTTCAAAAATAGGCGATCTACAACCTCAGCTTGCAGACCGGCTATTTTTTAATAGACAAAGTGAAAAATAGGTCTTAATTGGTTAATGTATGTTTTGTTAATGATAATCTAAATATGCAAAGTAACTTATAACTAAAGTTTTCAAATAATTCTAGTGTAGTAAAAACTCCAATATTTGCCTCTGAGACGTAGTGGAGTAGAAGTGTAAACAACTGAAAGGTGACCATACTCGAGTAAAGTGAAAAAGTACCTAAAAATTCTACTTAGCCGCCCATTAATACCTGGAACGCATCTGTGTCACTTTAGATGTCTTTGGCTATTCAAAAATAGCAGATATACAAGCTCATAGCGCGGCACCGAGTGCTTGTAGATCTGATATTTTTGAAAAATCGTGAAAATTATTTTTAATATATATATATATATATATTTTTTTTTAGGATTTTGAAAATGTTTAGAAGCGGCCTCAGGTCTTAATGGGTTAAACCCCAGCATCCGTATTGTGGGGAACGCTTTCGCTTAAAATAGCCGATCGACAAGCTCACAACGTGTCGCAGAGCTTGTCGATCGGCAATTTTCAGCTAAAGCTTTCCCCACAATAACAGAAAACAGAGAAGACACTAGTAAAGAGCCCTGTGAGACTCCGGTCGGGTCAACCATATATATAGGGTTTCACCCGTTCAATCTAGAAATGTATGTCATTTTAAGATTTCTTTGGCTATTCAAAAATAGCAGATATACAAGTTCATAGTGCCGTGCTACAAATCTGCTGTTTTTGAAAAATCTTGAAAATTTGTGGTGTATCAGTGGTGCTCCAACTTTTCCATGTCAAGGACCCCCAAAATGATGTATGTATTTGGCCACGGACCCCCATCTCAAAACATGTTGTTCCAGGGACCCCCCAGAAGCACAGATTGGAGTTTAAAATGTTCGCTTTAAAACATTTAATTATACTAGACCATACCCGTTGGGGAATATGAGCACCTAAAGTGTGCAGTTTGGCTTACTGTATGCGCTGAGAACAGAGAGTTTATCAGGGATCGAAAGTGAGTTTGTACTGTGTAGTCCATTGGTTCTGAAAGTGGGGTACGGGGACCCCCAGGGGTACTTGAGGCAGTTCCAGGGGGTCCCCAGCTATATGATGGATAGGAACCAAATGCACCCTTATGGTTCTGTAACTCTGAGAGTGTACAAATGGAACCAAATGGACCCTAACGTGTCCATTTGGTTCCATTTGCACACTCTCAGAGTTAAATTAACATTGATTTTATAATATAAATTCGGGCCCCAGGTATAAATGCCATTAAATGGGGGACCGTAGCCTAATACATGTCAAACTGGGGGTACTTGACATTAAAATGGTTGAGAATCACTGCTAGAAAGCCGTATAAACCTTCTCTTATTGGGGTCCCTGGCTTATCTTTTCAAATGGGGGTCCGCGGGCTAATAAGTGTCAATTTGGGGGTCCTTGACATGCAAAAGTTTGAGAACCACTGGTGTAGTCAGTCGTGTGTACACACAAACGGATGCACATCCCGTCGTGGAGGCACAGAACACACCCGCGCATATAACAGGCGGAGCCGTCGGCCGTCGCGAGCGCGCACAAAAACAAACACACACACACACACACACACACACACACACACACACACACACACACACACACACACACACCACGGTACATCCATGCAGCCCGTGGCCTGTCGCGAACACACACAGGCGATCATCCCCCCCCCCCAGCCACACACACACACCACGGAGGCACGATGCTACGTCCCCCCCGTCGTCGCAAACACACACACACACACACACACACACACACACGAAACACAGCAGAGTTTTTGACGCACACACGCTCACAGTTTTTTCAGTGCACTCTAGCACACACGCTAGAGTGCACTGAAAGAGTGGGCGGGGTCTATGTTGCAGCCTGGTGTTGCCATGTCCGCGTATTGTAAGCGCTTTAGGGCCAATGTTGGTGTTATAGGGTTTGTTTGGTTTGGCCTCGTTTTCATAGACCTTGCTGCTTGTTTCTCTCGCGAAACCTGGCAACGACGCATGCGCAGTTTGATCAAGAGTCCACCCAACCACCACCGTGAGGTTACTAGAATTATAATAGGATATACTATTATTATAAAAAAAGAAAAATCAAAGATTTGCACACATTTTCCATGTTTCAAAAAATAGCAGATCTACAAGCTCGTAGCGCGGCACTCTGTGCCGCGCTACGAGCTTGTATATCTGCTGTTTTTGAATAGCCAAAGAAATCTTAAACTGATACAGATCCTTTCCTGGTCTCAATGGAGGGATTTTTTCGTTGCCACTGTCGCAAAATTGCTTGCTCAGGGTGGGATGTTGGGTCTCTTCTCTACATGTAAAGTGTCTTGAGACAACTTGTTGTGATTTGACACTTTAATAAAATTGAATTGAATTGAATGGATTAAGTGCAGTACTTGAGTATAAAATGTTGCCCTGTTTACTTTCCACCACTGCAGGTGAAGAGGGGAAAGCCGGCGGTGCAGAGCGGCCAGGTGCTGGTCAGGATGAAGGCCTGTGGGCTGAACTTCGCCGACCTGATGGGCCGACAGGGTCTGGACGAGCTGCTCCCCTCCCCGCCCGTCGTCATGGGCATGGAGGGCGCTGGGGTGGTGGAGGAGGTCCACCCCGACGTCACGCACAGGAAGGTGAGACGTTCGGTGTTGACGTTGTCGACTTTCATGTCAAGGACCCCCCAAATTGATGTATATTTGGCCGCCGACCCCCGCCCCCCATCTGAAAAGGTTTTATGCCAGGGACCCCCTGAACAACAGATTGATGTAAAATAAGTATGTTAAGTACTTTAGCTTTTGCTCAAAGTGGAGAACCAATGCCATACTGTATATAGCAACAACTACACAAAGGGGTGTTCCCGGCTTGAAAGGTATAACTATTTGTCCATAACTAAAGGTATAACTATTTGTCTGATATACGGGTCTGACCTTTATCTACCTCATCAGCCATCTTTCCATCACAGCTGTGTGTGTGTGCGTGTTTGTGTGTGAGTGCGTGCGTGCGCGTGCGGTTTCCTTATGTAGAAATAGTTGCATATCCTCTAGGTGTTCCAGGTCTAAAGTACTCCCATTCTTCACTTTAAACTACTAAAGGTGCAGAACTAGCACCTACAGTGGTTGGAAGTGCATGGCCTCCCTACTCTTCCATTGCGAAAATTAGACCCTAGAGTCGTTTTTAGAGAGTCGATTCAAATCCCGGGTAGGACATATCAATTATGGATTGCAACTTTTAAGATTTGAGAAATGGCATCGTAAACAAGACGTGGGCCATGATTTGTGTTTAGGTTCTTCATACACAGTATTGCTTTATTAGACAGTGGACACTATTGAGTGAGGATTATGTTGGCCTAGTAGGCCAATAAGAGAAAGAGTAGATAGACATGTGATGAAAGTTTTATAAGCTGGTCTCAGACTCATAATGCTGTTACTTGTGAGAGCTGCCTGGATTTCTAGATCACATGGCAACAAATCATGAACTTTTCAACTCTGCTCTTAAGTGCCGATGGTTGTAAGTGGATCCTACAGCTTAGACCACACGGAGCTCCCATCATCAGTTTGTCAAGTGTCCCCTGAGATCGCCGTAGAAGCGTTAACGTAGCATAATGCTTATTGGTTTACCATTAAAGTGCACTCTATCTTCCTGTCCACCTGTCTGTAAGTCCGCCTCTGTCCCTCAGGCTGTCATCATTTACAGTAACTCATAACTTTGTCACAACTACTCAGACTCTGACACAGTATTCTAATGATAATAATATTAATAATACGTTTAATCAGTGGTGGAAAAAGTACTCCATTCTTTTACTTAAGTAAAAGTATCAATACTGCAATGTAGAAATACTCTGTTATAAGTAAAAGTCTGGAATTCAAAATTGACTTGATTAAAAGTACAAAAGTATTGATATCAAAATGCACTTACAGTACCAAAAGTAGAAAGTACTCGTTATGCAGAATGTCCCATTACACAAGTTCTCAAATGTATAAAAATCTTTTGAAAATAGCAGATCTACAAGCTCACAATGCGTCGCATCGCGACGCATTGTGAGCTTTTAGATCGGCTATTTTCAAATGGCCGAAATGTATATAGGGGTTGAAGTGGTTAATGTATGTAATAATAATCAAAATCTACAAAGTAACTAGTAACTAAAGTTTCAAAATAATTGTAGAATTTGCCTCTGAGATGTAGTGGAGTAGAAGTAAAAGCACTGAACAGATTAAATACAGTACTTGAGTAAATGTACTTAGTTACTTTACACCACTGCATTTCATTAATATTGCACATTTGAAACACATCTCAAAAGCCTGAGTACAGAATAAAAACATTTGCACGAAAAAAACGGATCTAAAAAAGAGTCAATTTAAAATCACATGGGGGTAAAACCTAGACCTAGGGGGTAAAACCAAGATATCTAAATGAATGCTTTGTTAAAAAGGAAAGTCTTTTAGTCCTCTCTTAAAAGCATCAACAGACTGTGGAGCTCTCAGGTGGTCAGGGAGTGAATTTCTCAGTCGTGGGGCAGCTGAGCTCAAGGCTGTTAATCACTTGAATCACTTGTCCCTATTTCGGGCATGTCATAATAGGCGAACATTCTGCGAAAAGAGACGCATCTAGCAGCATGTTGTGAGCTTGTAGATCGGCTATTTTCGGAGGCTGTTCACTGGCGTTATAAACAAGCGAATGTGACGTTTGAGATGTATGGGCAGACAGGAAGTTCATGGAACTTTATCACAAACGCCCCAATATGGGGTGCAACATTTAATCGAACTAATCGATTTAATAGATTATTAAAAATATATATATATAAGATTGTTAATTTTATGAAATAATTGATTCATAATCTATCCTTATCACGTGCATGTCAGTATGGATGAAAATGTGAAAAAATAGCAGATCTACAAGATCACAATGCGAGCTGGTAGATCGGCTAGTTTCACTATTTTTTCACAACACCGTTGTGCGATGAAGTATGCTTGAGTGGTCTTCGTGTCACGTTGATATATTTAAAAAAAATATATATATAAAAATAATATTTTTAAAAAATGTGCTTCTCAATTATTCAATTAAACGAAAAAGCAATCAATAGACAAATCGCTACGAACATAATCGATAGTTACAGCCCTGAAACTAAAATGTATAAACATGTTGTGAGCCCAGAAGGGCCTTCAGCTTCTCTCACATCTGAAGAGGAGAGCTATTTGTCTGATATATGGGCCTGACCTTTATCTACCTCATCAGCCATCTTTCCATCACGTGTGTGTGTGTGTGTGTGTGTGTGTGTGTGTGTGTGTGTGTGTGTGTGTGTGTGTGTGTGTGTGTGTGTGTGTGTGTGTGTGTGTGTGTGTGTGTGTGTGTGTGTGTGTGTGTGTGTGTGTGTGTGTGTGTGTGTGGGGTTTCCTTATGTGTTGCATATCCTCCATCTCCCACAACGTCAGTTTGGAATTTACATCTGCTCCTTCCCAAACCTGTTTATCCCATCCTCCGAAACCCATATGATCCCATCCTTGGAGAGGAAGAGCGGTCCATTCCAACGCCTATATACTTTGGAATGGACCAGATGGCCACTAAAACCACGGCAACAACAACAGTAGCAGCGGTGGTGGAGAGTGAGTGGGACCGCTAGGAAACAACAAACATGACAAGCTAATGACTTCCATACGCACTGGTGGAAAGTAACTAAGTACATTTTCTCAGGTATTTAAAAATGTGCGGTACTTTAAGGATTCAAATTTTAAGTAAAGAACAGAGGCCTTATCTCTTTCTTTCAATACACCAGTAGGAAACCAACTCTTTGACCTTTTTTACTTTTGACATATTCAACAGTGACCTTTCAAGACATTGGCAGTTTGTAAAAGACTGCCATCTATTAACTATTAATTATACATGCATTTTGGGAGGCTTTGCCATGATGAGTCACTTTATACTTTACAGAACCGAGCGCAGCGCTGCACTTAAAAATAGCCGCCGCCCGTCCATCCTGGAATGTTGATCCGAGTTGACACACACGTTCTATCCAATTCCTCTCCGGTGTGAGGACCTAACACAGTCAAAGCTGTGTCTTGTCCATGACCTTGTCAGAGCATTAGATAGACCTTTTTTTTGTAGTTGTTGCTTGGACATTGGGAAATATAGTTCATTGTTCATGTGTCCACAGGAGATGGATGGCATGTAGTCTCTCAAACCGGACAACTATTCCACAATCATATGGGTTTCGGAGGATGGGATAAACCGGTTTGGGAAGGAGCTGATGTAAATTCCAAACTGACTTTGTGGGAGATAGAGATCTGCTACATTACAGTCTGTAATACTAATGCTGTGACCGGAAGCTGTCATCTGTTCCCTCATTTGCATTCATGAAAATACAGTGTATTTTAACTCATTTAGACCTGAGGCTGATTCTTAGTTTTCAGAAAAATATATATATATTGCTATATATCGTCTCAGTCGGGTGGAAACCTGTCCAAAACTGTGACTTTTCAGGATTCAAATAAAAAAATAGCAAAAGTAGCAGATTTACAAGCTCAAAACGAGTCCTGCCGCATTGAGCTTGTAGATCTGCTACTTTTGATGCTTTTGTGTGACGCTGTAGTATGATCATTTATGGCGCTAATTTATGAAAAAAAACACAAAAGGTTAGAATATGGAGATAAGAGGTTTCTGCCTGACAACAGCGATATATAGCAACAACTAAAATGACACAGAGGCGTTCCCAGCTTGAAAGGTATAACAATGTATAGGATAAAATACCCTTTTCAATGTTCATTTCTGCTAAGCAGCAAGCTTTGAATAATTTGATTGGGTGGGGGGGGGGGGGGCATCCGCTTTACTCCCTTCTCATTTTAAGTGCTTCTATTCAGGCGGAAGGGTTTGAAACTCGTCTGAGCCAACAGTCTGGCTCGAGAGACTAGGTGGCAGCCTAGCAGGACATTTTGTCTGTGAATTGTTTACAGGCAATTTTATGTATACATGTTCAGCTTTGTTTTAAAAAATAAGGAGTAAAGATGCTTTAGCATTCATCTCTAACAATGGTGTGTGTGTGTGTGTGTGGGGGGGGGGGGGGGGTGTGTGTGTACGTGTGTGAGTGATGTGTGTACTGCGTTGTCATGGTCCAATAGGAAGTGGTTTTAACAGGAAGCGCGGTCAGATGATCCCTATATCCTGTGCCCTTCACTTCTTGCCATACTCCAGTGTTGTGTTTATGACTCCACTTCTCTCAAGGATGAATCAACGCACACAAACATGCTGTGTTTTCCCATAATTCCACAGGGCTAGTCCAGCAGTGTGTCTAATGGATATAGACGAGGCGTTGGTTCTCAACCCAATTCTGAACTGTGTTCAGCTGTACCTACATTAATAACATTGAGTAAGATTAAACGGTGTCTACAGACTTCATGTAGAAGGCTTGAAATCACATTCACTTTCCCATGCATGAATTACTGTACAGTACATCACACATCATTGGCCTAAACTACAGAGCATTTAAAGAATAGATCAGTGGTTCTCAAAGTGGGGTCCGGGAACCCCCAGGGGCCCTTGAGTGGGTTCCAGGGGGGTCCCCATCAACCAAATGGACTCTTAAAGGTTTGTAACTCTTGACAGTGGTTCCATTTGCACACTGTCAAAGTTATGGGGGTTCGTGGCCTGATTCATACAAGTTTGCTATGCACTACACACACTCGTATGAGAACTATATGGAGCACTGCTTCAGCTTAAACGGGGCAGGTTTGAATATGAACTCTTGACCGCATGATTGAGTTTCAGTTCCGTGTTTTATGATGATTGGAACGTCTCTTGAGCACTATGGTGTCCTTGTGCTCCTCACTGCTGCTTGCTCGTAACATTGGTGATCCACTTTGCAATACTTGTGACATGTATTTGAGACACCTGTACTATATTCTGCTAGTTATAACGTTGGACTCTGAGGCTGTTCTTTAATGTTATATTACTCTTATTTGTTTTATGTATTTATTTTTAGTTTTTGTGTGTGTGTGTGTGTGTGTGTGTGTGTGTGTGTGTGTGTGTGTGTGTGTGTGTGTGTGTGTGTGTGTGTGTGTGTGTGTGTGTGTGTGTGTGTGTGTGTGTGTGTGTGTGTGTGTGTGTGTGTGTGTGTGTACACTCACCATGAAGGCCAGTTCTTCATATACAGCCTGGGTCTTCAACAGGGGGTCCGGGATCCCGAGGGGGTCCTCAGAGTTACTACAGGGGGGCCGCCAAATCTTTGCGTGATAGGAACTTTAACCACATGAGCCCGAGCATCCCTATTCTGGGCAAACATTTGCAGAATATAGCTGATCTACAAGCTCACAGCGTGTTGCGATGTGACACGTTGTGAGCTTGTAGAGCAGCTATTTTTTTGGGAAAAAAAAAAAAAAAGCAGACCAAGTACAGAGCCAAAGGTCATGTTTTATGACGTATTGACGGTTTAAGTGGTTAAATGTCATGAATGTAACATTAATAGAAAAGATGTGTAAAACAAAAAACATGAATTCACACAACACTGATGACAGTGCTGTCAAACAAGTCTATGAAGCCATCTCTGAAATCTATGAAAAAGTTTAATCTGCAACACAATTTTATACAATGTGGTAGTAGGGGTCCCTGCTTCAGCTCTCTCTCGGCTAAGGGGTCCTTGGTATGAAAAACGTCGAAGACCCCTGATATACAGTATGTGAAGCTTCTTTCACGTATTTGCTTCATGTCATACTTAAACCCTGTACTGTATACTTCGGGACCTGTACTTGTTCCCCTCCTTTTCCCCCTGCACACAGAATCTCTTCGCCAAAAATAGCCGATCTACAGTACAAGCTCGGCACTCATGCTGTGAACAGCTGTGAGTCCGCTATTTTCGCCCCACGCTTGCCTATTTTCACAGAATGCCATTATGGCATATACCCAGAATAGAGACACGAGGGTTTGTGTGGTTAAAAGTCTCCGTGCTGACTGTCCTTCCCTTTTTTAGGTGGGTGACCGGGTCATCGTGTTAAACCACGACGGCATGTGGCAGGAAGTGGTGGCAGTGGCGGCGGAAAATACCTTCCTCATGCCCGAGCCAATGAGCTTTGAGGAGGCCGCGGCCCTCCCCGTCAACTACCTGACCGCCTATCTGATGCTGTTTGAGATGGCCAACCTCCGGCCCGGCAGGAGCGTTCTGATCCACATGGCTGCAGGTACAGTAAGGCTTGGCCTGAGCGCTATATACTCATGACCCTGTGTGATAGTGTGGATGCAAATCTGTATGGGGAAATAAGATAGAAAATAAGGCAAAGACAACAGGTCACAGTTTAGAAGAATGAGGGATTATATTTTGATATCAAAATAGTTTCAAGACTTACAATTTCAGCAGAACAGAATTGTATGGAAGACGGCCTAGTTGAACTCCGTCACACACTGACTTGTTACGTGTTATATACAAGTGACTTAAAACGCTTCCCACAGCATCAAAAAGACCTTCTGTCCCAATAAGATAAAACACTTAGGTCATCCCCCTTCCTGCCACTCCAAAACACAGACGAGCTAATTTACTTATCAACTTAGCACAATGGCAAAATAATGCAAATGAGGTGCCATGCCGTCTAAAGCAGGGTGGGGTCTCGCAGCACAAATTGAGACCGTGGGAACAGAAAAGCAATTCAATCATCTCATTTAAAATGTTTACTTGATAAAATATCTTTGACAATAGAGTGGCCTCCTGGTAAACAGAATGTCCCTGGTTCGCGTCCCGTCCCTGTTCTAAGTGTCCCTGAGCAATACACTTAACCCCTAACTCACTGGTTCCCAAACGCGAACGTGCGTTTCACCTCCAATTTCAGTAAACACGCTCCCTGCGTCGCCCCAAGTCATGCAGTACTCCGTGGTGGAAAATAAAATTTGGCGCTGGCATTGCCTAGGGGGAGGGCGATAATTTACGATTCTGTGCCTATCGGTATAACTTCGCAATGTTCAGCACGGCAACTCGCGCGCTTTAGCGTGCTTGGTGGTGCTTCTCGTGGCTCAGGTTCGCTTGAGACTGCGGCCCTCCGTCGCGGTCCAAAACCAGGAGTCTAGTGATTAACGAGGCAAGCCACTGAGGCCTGTGTTGAGATTGGGTATTCGGGCTGTATTAGTATGTGACAACGCCCACCGTTCCCAACTCTTCTAATGTAGAGCGAAAGAAGTCCCGCCACTGGGCGAGGCTACTGAGACACGTCCACTTCCCAAACACGGGGTCATGACCCATTTTTATGGGTTGTGGGTAAATATTGCTTTTTTCGTTTCCATTGTTTTAATTATTATTATTATTATTTCAAAAGATTTTCCAAAATAAACATTTTCATGAATGAAAAAAATATTAAAACATTTGTCAACAGAATTTCAAACATTAAAACAAAAATGTTTAAAGAAGTCCCAGGGAGACTTTACATTTTGGGTCGTGAGTTAAAATGTTTGGGAACCTCTACCCTAATGGTAGAGTTTGAATTGATGTGATGCATAAAGTGTTTTTAAAATGCAGTGTTCTTATTATCAGTCATACAAGTTATGACCTTGATTCCTCCCACTCACACACACACACACACACACACACACACAAGCCATTCTAGTAGATTGTGTGTGTGTGTGTGTGTGTGTGTGTGTGTGTGTGTGTGTGTGTGTGTGTGTGCGTGCAAGTTTGTGTGTGATTTGAAGGGAAACAGGATGTGAACCTTGGTTTGTGTGTGCTGTGAGTGTGAAGGAAAGTGCTGTTTACATCCGTATGTGTGAACACGCTTGTGTGTGTGTGTGTGTGTGTGAGAGAGAGAGAGAGAGAGAGACGGTGCACGGTTCTATTGTAAAATTACAACCTAGATGGGGTCATCATGGTTACTTTGGCAAGAGGTGGTGTTTTGTAAAGTGGTTATAGACCATGGGCAGTAGCCTGCAGCAGCCAGCTAGAACAGTGCGTGTGCATGCGTGTGTTTCCAGATAACAAAGACCGGCTTGATTTATCAGCACACAGAGGAAACTTTATATGACCTTGTGTTTTTGACTTGAACTTTCTGTTCAACTTCAGTGCTTGATGTCAGTTCTTCTCTCTCTGCCTCTTTTTCCTCATATTTCCTGTTCACAAACACACAGAGTAAACGTGTGTGTGCGATCACGCGTTTACACACCCTCACACTAACTCACACTCACACACACACTGAAGTTTCACCTGATTTGTTGACAGAAGTAAGGTGAGTGCACTTTTGGTGAATGTGCTTAACCATACAACGAATAGTGAAAATAGCAAACAACTATACAGTAACATAAAAAAAGTAAATCTGCCTATAATAACACCCGAAATAAGGACGCCAGGTTGAAAGTGGTTAAAGCATCAGCGACAACATACCTGTCCCGTACATACGTACATTTCTTGTGTACATCTTCAGGCGGTGTGGGGATCGCTGCCACCCAGCTGTGTCAGAGCGTGGGGGACGTGACCGTTTTCGGCACTGCGTCAGCCTCCAAACACGAGACCATCGTCCAGGGAGGGGTCGCTCACCCCATCGACTACCGCACCAAAGATTACGTGGAAGAAATCCGCAAAATCAGCCCCAAAGGTGAGGTCACACACATCTTATTTATGACCTGGGTGTGGAGGGGTGGATGTGTGTCCACCGTTTGCAGGAATTAAACTGCTGCAAGCGCCACCATTTGTGATGAAAATAGATACAAAATAAATGCAGGTCAACCCACACATAGAATCTCACCAAAGATTTTAATTATGTTTTATACTAATAATATTGTTACAAAATTAATTATACACAGCACAAAACAAAATAGAAAATGAAAAATTATATTGTTTCATTGTAATTCTAGGAATGATCATGCCATAATAAGTATAAAATTAAAATACATTTAACATTGAATTGTAAATAAATATGGTGAAAGGGCAAAAAAGGGAAGAGACCAAGGAACTCTTGTGGAAAAGTTTAAAAGCCTTTAATGGTGCGGCTAATGCATGCCAAGAATAGAGAATACACCTACACGTTGCGGCAACAATGCCTTGGTCAGAGTGAGTCAGTCACCCTGACTGAACTTACAGTAAATGGTTCATCTCTCTGTTTTTATTATCTCTCCAGGGTTGGACGTAGTTCTGGATCCTCTCGGGGGCTCCGACACCCAAAAAGGCTACAGTCTGTTGAAACCAATGGGAACACTCATAGTGTTTGGTAAGAAACCGTTTTGGATACAGAAAACGACCATCCATTCCCTGAATCCAAATCCAATTTTAACCTGGGTTTTAAAGATGTCTCCTGGATCAACTCTGTGACACGTGTTTTGTGATTTTGTTAGTTTTCCATTTAAGGAACACAAGTCACAGTGGACAGGAGGGACATGCACTGGTGTGAGACTTCTTTGATAGTCAAAGTAATTTTATAGTTCTGTTCTCCTCCTCTCCGTTCTTCTCTTCTCTCCTTTCTTCTCCTCTCTGCTCCTTTTCTCTCATCTCTTCTTCTCCTCTCATCCCCCCTTTCCTTCCCTTCCCTTCTCTTCTCTTCTCCTCTCTCCAGGTGCGGCTAACTGTGTGACGGGCCAGAAGAAGAGCCTGCTGGCCATGGCGAAGACCTGGTACAACCAGCTGTCCCTCACCACCCTCAAGCTGATGCAGGCCAACAAGGCGGTGTGCGGCTTCCACCTGGGCTACCTCGACGACGTCCCGCTCATCACCGCCACCATGGACACCCTGCTGGGACTCTACAACCAGGGGAAGATCAGACCTCGCGTCGACTCCTCCTATCATTTTGAGGATGTTAGTGAGCGTTCTTTTCCCTTTTCATCGCTTTAAAGTGCCAGTTCACACATCCAAATTTGGTCCGAAATATAAATGTTTGATCAATTAAGCCCCCGTCACGTGTCACGTCACACACCTGCTGTCACAGAGAGGGCGGTCTTAAGGCCATTCTTGGGGGTAAAAATCCATATGATGTTTTAGAGAAATTCTAAAAACCACCAGGATTTTCATAAATAAGCTTCAAAAACATTAAGAACGCAAAAAGCATGATTAACATAACCACGTAGACCCTATAGTTTCGTGGTTCTCAACGTAGGGCCCAGGGGACCCCCAGTGGTCCTTGAAGGGGTTCTAGGGGATCCCCAGCAATAATGGTTAATATAGCATCACAATCAGTTTCACCACTTTAACCCTATTGTATGCTAATACGTTAGGCAGGGTATTATTCTTTGATTATTTATTTCCCCCCCAGATTTTTTCTATCTTTTTTTTTTATGAACTCGGGAACAATGGCTTCCATTATAGCATGCTAACATTCCAGGAACAGAAAGCCTGTAGTTTCTATTAGCTTGGGTTCCTCTTCGATCATGTCACTGGTAGGTGGGTTTCTGAACTGTCCACGGCCCTCCTCTGAGACACAGACAGAGCAGACAAAGACGGTACCCTTTCATCGTGAGCTATTAGCGAGGACCAATTATACGAAGATAAGTCGAAAATGTGCGAAGTCGCCCTTTAACAGAAGCGTTTTTGTTGTTCCTCATTAGGCGCAGCTCGTGGGCGTCTGGCTGACAGACTCGTTAATTGTTGTTGACAAGGAACAGAGTGAGGTGTGAACACGAGGCGACGCACGGCGTCTGCTGCGGGAGTAAAAACAGCTGTCTGTTCACACTGTGACTGTTGACAGCTTCTGTTGTCCGAGAGCCAGTGTTAAGCCATTAAGACCGGGATGGTTTAAGTCTAACCACTTAAACCATTATTGTACACTTTGGCTATTCAAAAATAGCAGATCTACAAGCTCATAGCGTGGCACAGAGTGCCGCGCTATTAGCTTGTATATCTGCTATTTTTGAAAAATCTTGAACATTTGTGCAATATCTTTGAATATATATATTTTTTCAAGCAAACTTTTTTTCTCAAATATTTACTTCTGGGGGTCCCTGGAACAACATATTTTGAGATGGGGGTCCGCGGCTTAATACATATAATGTTGAGGGTTCTTGACATGAAAAGGTTTGAGCACCACTGATATAGCAACATCGTTTTTTCAGAAAACTGTTAGGATTTAGGTCTTATTGGGTTAATATTGTACAGGGGTTCCCAGCCTTTTCTGGGCTCAGTGCCCACTTGAAAATCTCAAACACAAGCGTTCACGGCCCACCCATCTGTCCACGTAACAGTGGTCAGGATGAGTGGGCCGCGTGCATTTTCAGAGCATGTTTATTTTCCGACACTGTCTGCCTCTCGGCTTTCCTACTGTCTGTCTCTCCTATAACGCTGTCTCCTTCTCAGCTTTCCTACTGTCTGTCTCTCCTATAACGCTGTCTCCTTCTCAGCTTTCCTGCCGTCTGTCTCTCCTACGCTGTCTCCTTCTCAGCTTTCCTACCGTCTGTCTCTCCTACGCTGTCTCCCTCTCAGCTTTCCTTAGTATATGTCTCAATAACATAAAACGAAGCTAAATGAAGTGGACTGACTTCTCCCTTCTGGAGTAACCCTTCCTTTGCTGTTCTCTCTCTCTCTCTCTCTCTCTCTCTCTCTCTCTCTCTCTCTCTCTCTCACTCTCTCACTCTCTCACTCACTCACTCACTCACTCACTCACTCACTCACTCACTCACTCACTCACTCACTCACTCACTCACTCACTCACTCACTCTCTCTGTCTCTCTCTCACTCTCTCTCTCTGCTGTGTTCACTTCCTGCGGGTTCCCATCTCCTCGTCAGATTAGATGATCCTCTCAACACCTGTTGCTAGGTGACAGGTTATTGTTGCCGTGGCATCGGCCATCAGGGAGTACGTGTCTCTCATACAGTGGGCTCAGATGGAGACAGGAGTTAACCCATTCAATCCGGGAACGCAGTGCGGTGCTATGAGCTTGTAGATCAGCTATTTTTTTTAAATCATGAACATTTGTGCAAATCTTTGAAGCTATATTTTTTTAAAGCCAATATTTGTAAATCAAATCTTTGCTCCTGGAGGTCCCTGGAACCAAATATTGTACAAATGTTCGCTTTAAAACATATATATTAAATTTGCACAAATGCTTGAGATTTTTCAAAAATAGCCAAAGAAATCTAAAATGACACAGATGCGTGACCGGATCGAATGGGTTAAGGACCTCTTTTGTGTGGATGTCCATGAGCTGTCTGGCAGCTATTATTAAATGATGTAGACAGACACTTTATATCCTACATTCTCTGATACAGCATGTGAGTTCCAATATAAATAGCATCGAGGATTCTGGCTGCCGTTTGTGGGGGAACAGGGAAAACATTTTATTCATAAAAACATGAACGATGTTATATTCAAAACACAGGAAGCCTACAAGCTGTGAAACGTGGAATTATTCATAGAAAAATGCTGCTGATAGAAACCGCTCCACTGTATTCCCGAGGAATAGCGTAATTTTCAGACAATAACTGTCGCCGTGTCGAAAACAGTGACAGGCTGTTTACGTGCCGTGTTAAACTCAGGGATGGAACCAAATGGGGCCATTTGGTTCCATTTGAGTGCTCTTTGGAGTTTAATTAATACAGGGTTTTACTGCGTAAATCTGTGAGTGGGATAACTTCTTTCCCCTGTGGGGATGATAGTAAATCATCAGGGGCGTGGATGGAAATATAAACCACATTTATGTGAACTTGTGCCTACATCCCTGCGGACATACAGTAAATCTCTCACAAATCCCGCTTACTTCATCGGCCTACTCTGCCTCTTGTCTCCGTACAAACAACCATGCTGGCGAAACACTCCGCCCCATAAGGAGATGGAAGCCAATGACAGAGCAGACGGTTTGCAGTGCCACCCCTGACCCCTGCGTGATTTGTCCCTTTTAAATCTTCTTTACCTGTGAGCAGTGGTGTGTTCTACCAGTATACGCTGTATACGCAGTATACTCAAACCAAATTTTTGGAGAAAAAAAAATAGTACACCCTATGTAACCACAATAATTCATTCTGTGACCGCGTGCGTATATGTGCGCGTGCACGACACTCGCGCGAGGGAATAATTATGGCATACCGTCTGAACGAACCTAGACTACAGCACTGCCTGTGAGTCACCAATGTTGTTGTTTTTAGCCATGAGCTTACAGAGGAAACGGGTTACTATTATAATTTTTCATTTATATGGTCAAGAAAGCTGAATGCTGTCTGGGTGATGCTCACCCTCCACCGCTGAGGTGCGGGTTCGGTTCTCGGGAGCGGTGCCCCCGGCTTGCCTAGGCCGGTCGCATCATGGGTGGGAAGCCATTCTAGCCAAGCCAGCTGGGGGATTGTGTCCTTGATGCTGAAATAGCGACTCCTACTGGTTGGTCAGGGCACCTGTTCATCAGGGAGAGGAACGGGGAGGGAGATCATGAAGCTTTGTGCTACGCTCTCCTGGTGAAACGGCTCACTGGCCTCTTTTCCACCGGGGTTGAACCGGTTTGATTCCTTTTTTCCCCACCTAATTTTGAACCAGTTCAGTGTTTCCACTGAAAATGAATTGGTTAAGAACCCTAAAAGTTGGTTCGGAACTGGAACCAAAAAACACTTGGTTTTTCTTGCCCTGAACTGGGAACCAAAGTGGGCGTGTCACTATTCTACAGGTTGGAAGATACAGATGTGATATAAACAAGGGGCAAAAGCAAGCGAAAAATCATCTTTTAAAAAAAAAGAAAAGGGAAACGGCATCTGCCATTGTCGATTGAATTTCCCCCTGAAATGTAAAAAAAAACAGTTCGACCGATCATATTCAACACATTGCTGGCCAGCAGGGCTGTTTTGGTCGCTTCAAGCGACACCACGGCGTGGGGGCAATATTCTTTCACTCGCACGCACAGGTACGGCACGGTACGGATGTGCACGTGCGTGCATGCTAGAACCGTAACTCTATGGCTAGAACGCGTCCACCTACCTCGATTCATGAGCCACAGCCAAGTACCCAAATGGCTACTTTGCATAACAGGTTTATAAGTGAGTGTGCAAATGCATCCTCACTCCTCGCATCTATAGGCTACACGGTGAGCAACACAGCCGCTGCTGCCAGTATCCTATCTGCACGCAACAATGCCTCAGCCACCTTCGAAAAAGAGAAAGACTTTGTTTCAGCTCCTATAATTCAAGGCATTCTGTGAATTATTTTTATTAGTTTAAAAAGACTAAAACTAAGATAAAAAATTCCTATGTTTTCTGCTTTAAGGTAAAATAAAATGTGCGTGCCGTGTGCGTGACGTCATTAAAATAGCATAAAACACCCCTGCTGGCCAGGCCTGGAATCGAACCTGGGGCAATTGGGGACTCCTTCTCCACAGGCGGGCACCTGAAACTGGTGCTTAAAACTGGTGGAACGCAAGCCGGTTCGTGGCCGGTTTCCGTGAAAGCACCACGGTTCCAAGAATCTAGAACAGAACCAGTTCTAGAACCAAAGTTCTTTTGGTGGGAAAGGGGCCACTGTCAGTTGAAAAGATGACTCCATGTGTCTGAGAGGACACAGGGTGGTTGTCTACACACCCTCCTCAAACCAACACTGGAGCTTAGCAGTGACAGGGACTACAGCACACATGGGTGGAAATTGGTAAATGTCAGCGACTAAAATTGGAAGAAAATGAAACATTGTTTGAGTTTTTTGTTTGTTTGTTTTGAAAAATCATTACCGGTATGTATTTTTTTTACTTTTAAAATAATTTAAAAAAGCAATTTGTAGGAAATATAAAAAAGGGATATACAGTACTCGCGACCCATAAAAATGGGCCCATCACCCAAAACTGGGTCCTGACCCATTGTTTGGGAAACACTGCTTTGCTGGGTCATGAACCCTGGTTGATGAGCTTTATTTCTGCCTGTATCCTCTCTCCCCCTCCTCCCAGGTGGCTGATGCAATGAGGCGCATGCAGGAGCGCCACAACATCGGCAAAGTCCTCCTCCTCCCCGAACACAAGAAGGAGGAGGAGGTGGTGGCGGCCCCCGCATCCAACCCCGAGCCAGAGGAGACAGAGGCCGTGGCAGAAGTCGCCGAAAAGAGAGAAGTCGTCGATACAGAAGGAGTCGCCAAAGACAATTAAAGTAAATTATGTTGTGGTATGCTCAAGCACTTTCCAGTAATGGCCTTTCTCTACTGTTTACCCGTTTGATGAAAACAAGTTCACCGTGATGCAATTATCATCTTTAAATTCGTCAGTGTTTTCCAGAATGTATGTGAGGATTTTGTAGTGCAATATGTCAGTGATATAGTGAGCGTAAATATTGATGTGATGATATCCGTTTAGAATAGCAGTGCTGATGGTCCGGATTCACAAACATCCCGCAACTCAAAGATTTATGTAAAGATGAGGCAGCATAGCTTTAGTTTTGTCATGTGCTGCAGTCTGCATCTTCATATAATAGGCCCTCACTAATGCTCATGATAAAATGGTTCAATTTTCTTCTACTTGGTCTGTGTCTCATAGGAGGACTGTGGACAGTCCAGAAACCCGTCTACCAGTGACATCATTAGGCAGGATTTTTTTTTTCAACAAGATTTACAACATTTTATTTAGATTTTTATTAACGCGAGAACAATCGCTTCTATTATTGCATTGCAACTGTCCAGGAATACAAAGCCTGCAGTTTCTATTAGCTTGGATTCCCCATCGATGATGTCACTGGTAGATGGGTTTCTGAACTGTCTCTCACAGCTCTCCTATGAGACACAGACTGAGTAGAAAAAAATTGTACAGTTTTATCATGAGCATTAGTGAGGACCTATTATATGAAGATGGGTTGAAAATGGGTGAAGTCGTCCTTTAAGGAGGTGGAGGGAGTTTGATCAATGACAAGCTGCAGAAGAGGTGTGACCTATGCTATGCAGTAGGAAGAGTGAGCGGTGTTCCAATTAAAAAGAACGCCTAGAATGAACCCAGAGGGCGTACAGTATGTGTTAGCTTGTTAGTGAATGAGACTGGCTGGTGACTGTGCGTGGGGAACAGCCTGACTGCTGTGACCGCCCGAACTTTCGCGAAGCTCCATATCTACAGTCATCGTTATTAATTCCTCACATAAACGTGCCAAACTGAAGGCCTGGATTCCCCCCATTGTCGCCAAGCCAACAGTGAGTCACAATTTAGGCATGATTAATACTTAGTTGTGCATCATGTCTTGCACTGAAAATCGCCAATCTACAAGACAGACCTTGTAGATTGACAATTTACCGTTTGAGACGCGGGCATTGCAGTATGAAGTATTATTCAGGCATTAGAGTTGGACTTCCTTTGTCCTGTCAAACACCTTGGGGCGATTTGTTTTCCAACGATGTCACCCTGACCTGGCGCTTTGACCATCTGGCACAGCGTATAAAGGCGGGATGACTTATGCATCTCAGAGCCTTCTCTTATTGTTGAACCGCTAGATAATATTTACTTGCTTTTATCGTTTTGAATTCCAGCGTGATTGATAGCAGCTTTAAAACAGTGCATCTCAACTTGGAGGATTATTCTGCAGATAGTTCAAACCTCCCGGGAAGAAACACTGGGGCTTGATGCTTGACTGTTTCCTTTCAAACACACGTTATAGTTTATGCTTTTTAAGCGGTGCTGTCATAATCCTTATCTTTTAGCTATTGTAAGGTGATTTATGTCTATATTTCGTGCACACATACACGTGCGTACAGATTTCAAAACACTGCTATGCATCAAAGCTTCATGTAGGGTTCTTTCCGCACTGCACTAATGCTTCATTTAGAGTTTACACTCTACCGTACGACGGTGACCCGCACCAAAAATAGCCGGTCACAACCCATCGACACATTGGGAGCTTGTAGATTGGCTATTTTCGGTACGAGACACATTAATGCGACTAAGTATAAATGGGGCTTAAACCTCTCTACGGGTCCATTTGAATAAAATGCCAATTTTGTTCAAATGTGTTTACAATCAAATGAGCGGAAAGTAGATTTTGGTGTGCTTTTGTTTATTTGGTGATCTATCGAATGACTAAACTAATCTCCATTTATCTAAGGTCAGGTATATTGTAACTTAGTCTAAAGTCAAAGGACATTTCTCCTTTAAAAATGACTTCCCTGTTTACTTTGAACAATGACAGCGAGTGTTAGATATGAATAGACTAGAGAATACGATGGAGAGTTCAGATGTTCTCTCCAGATGTTGCTGTAATTCAATGCTGTGACTCAGAAGGGAGCGGAGAAACACACCAAAGTCAGAGAGAGCTCAACACATTCCACATCCTGCTCCCTTCGTGTTCTCTAAACTCTCTCACTGCATCCCTGATGCTGTTTCGATCTTCAAACAGAAGGGTGACATTTCATAAAGACTTTAGTTCTATATTTTATGTCTTATGCTCAGAGAGAGACCCCAGAATATTTTGGTTAGGTTACCGTAGCAGCATTTTCCTTTCCTTCTCTTCAGTACCAAGTAAGAGCTGGAATGGACTATGAACAGGAATTGGAGTCTCATTGTTTTCTCTATAGGGAAGTGGACGGTGTACTGGTGTACTGAAAAGACTCAATGATAATGCGATCCTCTAAATCTGTGTTAAAGCCTCTTCTTTTCCCAGCGCTACCAAATATTGATTTATTAATAATGATTTGAGTGCTTGTCTCATTCATAGAGCTTATGTGACTCCGACACTGGGATACATGTAGCAGTGTTTCACTTCACTGCATTTTAAGACGTTCCAATATCCTGTGTGAGACAGAGTGAGAAAGAGAAGAAGGCATCATTTCTACCACGACAACTCTGATACACATAAAGATAATGTAGCCTACATGCCCTCACAACGGTGTTAAAGCGCTGTTCTTTTTTGCTGCACCCGATTGTATCAAACTAACTCCCCATATTTGAAAGAACAGGCTGTTATCCGGATTCACGCTAAAGAACCCATTATATTAAATAGCATAGCATTATGCTTCTTTTATTGGCTACTCTGTCATATGGTATTTTCCTTTCTATGTGCCAGTGGGGAACAGTTGATGGGACAGACCCTGTTAGTATCTTTCTTGCAGGTATTTTAGAAATGTGATAAAAGGTTTTAGTGCATAAACAAAACGTCAGGCTGAGAAGAAGCAGGCTCCAAAGGCCAAGCCAAACATTTCCCTTTGGTCTGTGACCATCAGTCAATACCATTATCATCTTACTGATGTGTGTGGGGGGGATATTGCAACCATAATGCAAAGTATTTTGAATGTTATGAAAAAAAAAGTGTTTGTGCTAGCTTCTGTATTTTTATCTACGTACAATTTGTATGCAGCACTAACTTGTAAGAGGTGTTATTAATGTGTATGTGTTATATCAAATATTTGCCTCTGAGCTTTTCTGTCTTTGGTTCTGGTTCTGACTCTGGTACTTAACCATATTAACACTGGTGTTACGTGATTTACATGTTAATGATTCATTAATAATCACATTTCATATTCATAAGTGGTTATTGATATCTGAATATGAATCAGTCTATTATATGTACTCATTCATATTCAGATATCAATAATCATATATGAATATTATTATGAATATTATGCAGTCTATTATTCGGTAGGTGTTGCGTTGTGAGCTTGTACATCGGCCTTTTTTGCCGAAGAGATTTGGTGTGGGGGGGGGGGGGGGGGGTCTATTACATACCCCTCGGGGTCAACTAAGTGGTCGAACCTGGAATCAGACTCTTATGTATTATGTTCATAAAAGTGTGTGAGCTTTCCTGCTATGCTGCCTATACTGTTGTGCATGTTTTATGAACGGAATTAAATGTATTCTGTAATGTCTAATGGCACAGTGTTGTATGTCTGCATTTCTAATGGGATCAATCTTTTAAGGTTCAAGGCTTCTTTGTTACATATTGTGTATGAGTACAGAAGAGTAATTATTTAGTTCTGGTTTGCTCAGACATTGTAGCAGAAGTAATAATCATAAACATAAAACAACAAAGGAAATAAGAGAATCACAGAATCAGAATCAATCAATGTGCAGTTCTTACTCCCAAGTCGTGGGCTCCACCTTGTGGCTAGTATAGGCTACGACAAGCAGTAGTAACCAGATGAGTAGAGACATATTACTCATTTCCGTTGCTGGAATTGATGTAAATTAAGGATGAGTCGTGATGACCATGTAATAATGAAGGTCTTAAAGGTTTTAAAACAACTGCAACCAAAGGAGTTTCAGCCGGTAGTAAACACATTTACAAGCAAGTACCAGTCAAGTTCTAATATGTACACATGCATTTTCCAATCTTGAACAAGTTGTGTGCATGAGTGAACATTGCAAATATAGCCAGGGACCACAACAACCTCTTAATTTCTATGAGATCTATGTGGTCACATAACATTTCAAATTGGCTACTTCCTAATTAATTGACTTTCTGCTCATATCTACTGTACAATCTGGATGTAATCAATTACGTGTGATTTCTGGCCATACATCATGCATAGAGTTGCCACAGGAAGGCCAGGGCCTGAAAATTCATATTAGTTTGTGCTGCATCATTACCCAAATAAAATGTTTTTATTCACTGGTTCAAATTGAATTGACAATTGAATTGAGAATGGTTTTAATATCAAATAATTAGGAACTTGTAACAGCATTTCAAAACTGGATTGACAAAGAATTGTACTGAACTGGCCCGAACTAAAATCAACTAAAGATTTTGTAGGAAATTGTTATTACTCTTAATGCCATTGGAATCTTTAGTCCCCATATGAATGACACCAGTTATCTAGCTTTGAATTAAAAGATATAAGCTACAATCCTTATTTTAACTCACGTCGAGCAAGTGGTAACAGGCGGGCTTTGGAATTGCCATTCGGCTGTGGTAGAAGGCAAAGCTGCTTTCATAACAGCTTACGCATCCTTGCTTTCCCTCAACTTCCTTGCTCTGACCGAGACTTGGATCCCACCAGAAAACACTGCTACGCCCGCGGCTCTGTCAGATGTGTATTCTTTCTCTCACACTCCCAGAGCCGTGCGGAAAGGTGGTGGTGCTGGTCTGCTAATTTCCAGAAAATGGCAATACTCCCCTGTCTCACTGTCACAATTCTCTCCTAACTCTTTTGAATTTCACATGGTCACTGTTTCTCATCCAGTCAAGCTCACCATTGCAGTTGTTTATCGCCCACCGGGCCCTGCTTCCTGGAGGAGCTCGACCATCTAGTCTCTCACTTCCCGGTCGACGGATCTGGATTCATCCTTCTGGGTGACTTCAACCTCCCAACTGAGAAGCAGCGAGACCCACTCCTTAAGTTTCTCGCCGCCTTCGACCTAGTTCTTTCCCCATCTCCTCCTACCCACGAGGCTGGCAACCAACTGGACCTGATCTTCACCAGAGGCTGCTCTACTGCTAACCTGTCTGTCACTCCTCTTTCCAGTGAAGAAGAGGGTAAGAAACTCTCTGATCACTACTTCATGTCCTTCTCTCTCTCTCTCTCCTCTCCCCCCTCACAGCTCCTCCCTACTCACATGATTTCCTCACGTCGCAACCTTCGCTCACTTTCCTCCACTGATCTTTCCGCTTCTGTTCTCTCTGCTCTCCCTGCCCCCGAATCCTTTGCTCTTCTATCCCCTGATACTGCCACTGATCTTCTTTTCTCTACTCTATCCTCTTCCCTGGACCATCTCTGTCCCCTCACCACCAGGCCTGCACGCCAAACTCCACCTGCCCCCTGGTTGTCGGACTCAGTGCGTACTGAGAGACGGAGCCTAAGAGCAGCTGAGCGCAAATGGAGAAATGGCAACCTCCCGGAGGACCTTCTGACCTTCCAATCTCTCCTTTCTACTTTTTCCTCCTCTCTATCAGCTGCTAAAGCTGCTTTCTTCTGCACTAAAACTCAGGCTTCTGCTTCCAACCCTAAAAAACTCTTTCAAACTTTCTCCTCTCTCCTGCAACCACCTCCCCCTCCTCCCTCCTCGTCCCTCCTCCCCTCGCCAACTTCTTTGACAAGAAGGTGAACGATATCCGATCCTCATTCCCTCCTCCCCCGGCTGGTGCCCTGCGCACTACCCACACCCGTCTGTCTTCCACCCTCCCCTCTCTACCTTCACCTACTCCTCTCCCCCCCCTCTCCACCTCTCTATCCCACTTTTCTCCCCTCTCCTCTAACGAGGTCCTTCTCCTTGTTACCTCTAGCCGCCCCACCTCATGCTCTCTGGACCCGGTCCCATCCACTCTGCTGCAGTCCACTGCACCTGAACTTCTTCCCTTCTTAACCCACCTTATTAACACCTCTCTGACATCTGGTTACTTTCCCTCTACTTTCAAGACTGCCAGAGTCACCCCCCTCCTCAAGAAACCGACACTTGACCCCTCTGAAGTCAAGAACTACAGACCGGTTTCCCTTCTATCCTTCCTATCTAAAACTCTCGAACGTGCTGTGTTCAAACAACTGTCCTCGTACCTCCACCAGAACAACCTCCTGGACTCCACCCAGTCTGGGTTCAAAGTGGGTCACTCGACAGAGACTGCCCTCCTGGCAGTGGCGGAGTCGCTCCATGCCGCTAGAGCGAACTCTCTCTCCTCTGTCCTGATACTCCTGGACCTGTCTGCAGCGTTCGACACAGTGAACCATCAGATCCTCCTCTCCACCCTCGAGGGGATTGGTGTCTCAGGCTCTGCACTCTCCCTGTTTGCATCCTACCTGATGGGTCGCTCCTACCAGGTGATGCTGGGAGGGTCTGTGTCAGAACCACACAGGCTCGCTACTGGGGTTCCCCACGGCTCGGTTCTGGGTCCTCTTCTTTTCTCTCTCTACACTACATCTCTTGGTGCTGTCATCCGCTCCCATGGCTTTTCCTACCACTGCTATGCCGATGACACCCAGCTGATCCTCTCATTCCCCCCCTCTGACACGCAAGTGGAGGCACGCATTGCTGCTTGTCTGGCTGACATCTCGGAGTGGATGTCGACGAACCACCTGAAGCTCAACCTGGACAAGACCGAGCTGATGTTCATCCCGGGGAAGGGCTGTCCTCACCGAGACATGGCCATCACCATTGAGAACGCTGTGGTGACGTCAACTCGGACTGCGAATAATCTGGTTGTGACCCTGGATGATCAACTGTCGTTCTCGGCTAACATCGCATCAGTGACACGGTCCTGCAGATTCCTCCTCTACAACATCAGGAGGATTCGCCCCTTCCTCACGGAGAAGGCAGCCCAGGTGCTCATCCAGGCTCTTGTCATCTCCCGCCTAGACTACTGCAACTCCCTCCTGGCTGGTGCTCCGGCATCTGCCATCAGACCTCTGGAGCTTGTTCAGAAAGCTGCGGCTCGTCTGGTGTTCAACCGCCCCAAGTTCTCTCACACAACTATCCTTCTCCGTTCTCTGCACTGGCTCCCCGTAGCGGCTCGCATTCAGTTTAAAACCCTGGTGCTAGCCTATAGGGCAGTGAAAGGAACAGCTCCTTCTTACCTACGGGTTTTGGTCAATGCCCACACCCCTGCCCGACCACTCCGGTCTGCCACCTTGGGGGCGACTGACTCCCCCGCCACTCAACGGTCCTTCTGGTCGATCGACACGGTCACGACTTTTTTCTGTTCTGGCCCCACAGTGGTGGAATGAACTTCCCACTGATGTCAGGACAGCATAGTCACTGCCCATCTTTCGCCGCAGGCTGAAAACCCACCTCTTCAGGAAACACTACCCTTCCTCTTTGCCTGGCCTACTTGTTGTTAACTAGTTGTACGAATGCTTGTTTTATTGTTGGATTGTTTATTGGATCTTGTTTAGTCAATACAATTTATTGTTTTAGCTCCTGCTCATTTGATTCAGCTATTTTGTCTCATCTGTTTAAGGAAATAGGTAGCTGATATATTCCACTTTTACCTTAGCGCTAGGTGTGCTCTTGGTTGCTTGTTTTTGCAGAAAATGCACTTATAACCTCTGGTGATTAGTAGTTTTCGTTCCCTACCTATGTTGATTGCACTTATTGTAAGTCGCTTTGGATAAAAGCGTCTGCTAAATGACTGTAATGTAATGTAATGAACAAAACACTATTTTAAACTATGTTTGACAGAGTATGAATCAAAGATTAATTTCACTCACTCATACAGGTGGTTGGTGCGGTATGTCCGCATAAAATCAAATCAAAATCAAATCTAGAATTTGTAATAAGATATAAACTCAGAACCATAGATATGCAGTAATTGCCATTTTCTGTAAATAGTAAGGTATTAGACATCAATATATCAATATAGAAGACATGTATTTACATTAGTTCCAAAAATTCACACTATCCTACATTCGTTCAAATGTTTGTCTACAGGCCTTACGACGCAGAGCAGTATGATAATTCAGTATAGAAGTTATGTTACATAATATATAATCTCTCAGGACAGATTCAGCTAAGCAGCCGATTCAATTAACTTTTTTTTGCAGATGGGTTCCCAGATTGCATAATATACAATATAATTAACACATCTGCAGTGTTGGTCTTCATTTGTGCACCGGGAAGACTGGGCACCGGGAAAACTGGGCACTAGGTGCACTGGTGCACTGCCTGTGAGACTGCATTCCTGTGATGTCACACGCAGTAGTCCGCTGTATAGTTAAGCTAATATTTTTCATTGGTTGTTTATCATGTTCTGTTGTGTACTATAGTGTACATGTTCACCTAACCAATAATCAGAAAACATGAACAATGCCTGTATGTATTAATAACTATGGTCATCTGTGCATGCACAAACGTGTTCCTGGATTGGGAGCTGAATGAGTAAAGTTGTGACATGACATCTTTGCATTGGCTTCACACAGCATCTTTAGACCGTTTCAGCGGTTTGTGGTTGTTCCATTCATGCTCATTCTTTCAATGTAATTGCATACAAATGCTGTGATCAAACGTTCTAATTACATTGAATAGTTAGATCACCTGTGATTGAGCACATTATCATCATTAAAGGTGTGCTTTCCATTGTTTTGTGTGGAAGGAACAATCCAATGATGATGGCTCATTTGTAATTTCTTGGTCTATTGTTTGCCGGTGAACGCCAGGTCGTAAATAACAACTCTACAGCTGCCAAAGTTTTTTTTTTTAAAACATATCGTCTTTATCACATGCAAATCACTTTCTGTGGACACAAATCCTAAGACTTCAAGTGCCCACTCTTCCTGGGGCCCACTCTTCTCCCCCCAAAGTGCCAACTCTTCCTGGTGCCTACATTTCCCTAGTGCCCACTCTTCCTGGTGCCCAGGTTTCCCGGTGCCCACTCTTCTCCCCCCAAAGTGCCCACTCTTCCAGGAGCCCCCCTTTCCTTAATGCCCACACTTCCAGGTGGCCAGTTTTCCCTAGTGCCCACTCTTCCAAGGTTCCCAGTTTTCCCTAGTGCCAAGAATGTTTTGGTGCCCACCTTTCCTGTTACCTTTGAAACACAGCGCATGTTGCAAACAACATTTTCACATACTATGTAGCCTACTTATGTTGTACCTGCAGGTATCTCCTGTGCAGCCTGTGTTAGTAACCTTCTGTTACACCTCGTCCTCCTAGTTTGCGTGTAATAATGTTAATAGTTTTATCCTCGGCTCGAACACTCAGCAGTTCTTTTATTTCAGTGTCGGTCCAATGCCCACACATTTTGGTCAAATGTTGACTGTAGTATTATTCACTGGATTTGCTTCCCACATCTTACTTTTTCTTTCCGTTTAAATTCAAAACCTAAACCAAAAAAGAAAACGTCACTTCCTACGTTCATACGTCTTCTTCCTCTTCTTTTGTTTTATGGTGTGTTGAATTTTTGCTTTTCAGGTGCATACCACCACCGACTGTACCGGAGGCTGTGGTGTGAAAGACCCTGGATTAGCCTACCATACTTCATACTATTAAAGTTTCAATTCAATTCACATTTTGGCACGAGAAAACATACATTTACGTTGCCAAAGCAAGTGTCAAAAACATAATAAAACAATTTAAGAAAAAACAGTGGAAAATATATACAAGCTCACAGCGTGTCACTTCTGCTAGTTTTGAATATTTTTGAAAAATCTTGAAAGTGTTTTGAATAATTTTGATTTTTTTTTTACACAAATCTTCTCTCCTGGGGGTCATCCCTGGCACAAAACATTTTCAGACGGGGGGCTGCGGCCAAATATCAATTTGGGGGTCCCAATTGACACAAAAACGTTTGAGAACTACTGCTTTAACTCAAGTACAAATTTGACTGAGCAACTTAAATTTGTAGGAGCGAGTCTCTATACTTTGACTCAGGTTCTGTGGCTGAGTATACTTTGTCCACCACTGTTGATGGTTCGCTCTCAGGCGTCTGCACTGCAGCTGGTGCAGAATGCAGCCGCTCGCCTCCTAACTGGCAAGAAAAAGCGCAACCACATCACCCCGGTCCTCCTCGCCTCACTCCATTGGCTCCCTGTCTGTTTTGGAATTGATTTAAATATTGGATTGTTTGTTTTTAAAGCCCTAATCGGGCTTCTTCTTGTTCTAATCTATTCTCTTGTTCTTGTGTGTTTGATTCTAATTGACCTTGTGCAGCACTTTGGTTGACCTTGGTCATTGTAAATGTGCCATGTATGGCCTGAAGTTTGAGCTCAGTTGAGAAATCTGGGTGTTTCCAGCAGGTTATTTTGTTCTAAAAAATAATTAAGACAACGCTTTTTAACAAATAGACAATAACACATGACACCAAAACCAGATGAATTAGTTAATGGCTTTATATTCCTCATATTAGTCTTGGGTTACACACAGTCTTATGGATTAAGGCAGTGGTTCTCAAACCTTTTCATTTCAAGGACCCCCATAACTCTAGTGTACAAAAAACATGTGTACACTCTCAGAGTTACAGACATGTACGGGTCCATTTAGAACCCCCTCAAGGAAGGCTGAGAACCACTGGATTAAGGACACACACACACACACACTCAAAATAAGTCATATTGTCATGGCAACCACAACTCTGGTTAAACTCATTCAACTGAGATCGATTATTTTATCAAGCTATCAATCATCGATTACGTTTTTATAAGCGATTAAATCGATTAGTTTGACTAACTGTTGCATCCCTACTATGCTCCCACCGGTTGAGCCCCCCCCCCCCCCCCCGTACCGCCAAACCTGACAGCCAATCAGGACAGCCAAAGAGGAGCTTGTGTGCAGTGACAATATGAAAAACACAAGCATTATTACTCTGAAAAGGAGTAGTGAATATGACAGAGATCACAGTAATAACACCATACACGTGTACAATATTACAGCAGCCTTCAAACACAAATATACAAAGTAATGAAACATCATTGTACTTTGCCTGCTATGTGGCTGTATTACACTGTATAATCATTATTTTTCAGTGTATCCTGTTTCATTTGGGTGGGCGAATCTTGACCAGTGGTTCTCAAAGTGGGGTCAAGGGGACGCCAAGGGGTCCTTAAGGGGGTCCCAGGGGGTCGCCAACAAAATGAGGAACAGTTTAATTTCTCTAAAAGTTAGCCCAATGTGAGACGGTACATGATAATAATAATGACTATTCATTCACATCATAGGTTTCAATCTCTCCACTGTTATCTCCCCACTTACAGTGAGTGGGCAGTTGTGGAATTATGCACAAAATGTGATCTAACAAAACAAATTTGTGGGTCCTTGACATGAAAATGTTTGAGAACCACTCAATCTCATGCTGTTAAAATGAACCAGGACGCAGGGCGGAGAATATTTTTGAACCACTCAAAAATTGCCAAAACATTCTGAACATTTTTGAAACATTTTGCCCAAAATAGGGTTAAAGTGGTTAAGAGTTGACAGTACAAGGTTCATTGCTTTCCCCATCCTGTCTCATTAACTGGATGGAAGTCTTAGATGCATTAGCAATTCAAGTAAAATCAACCATCTTTGTTAGATTGACAGTTATAGCACCATTAGGATTCAATCTCTAAGAACTTGGGGCTATATAAGGTTACTGATCTCAAACACCGCTGCATGGACTCAGCCTGCTTTACAAGCCATCGCTATAGTTCGGGCGATTCCCAACCTGTGGGACGGGGCCCATTGGCGGGCCGTGAGGATATAGGCTCTATGCACAGCAGCCATATTATCACTTCCTTCACAGGTGTTACCAATGATACTAATGAAGGCTCTGTTCCATTTAGTGTAGCACAGTGGTTTCCACGACCCCCATAACTCTGAGAGTGTACAAATGGAACCCAGTTACACACCCGTAAGGGGCCATTTGGAAGCCCATGAGGATCCCTGGACCCCAACTGTAGACCCACTGGTGTAACAGAGTGTTTCCAGTGGGCCAACATGCACAATATCAGCACCCTGACTCTGTTTGAACAGAATGGAACAGAGCCTTCATTAGTATCATTGGTAACACATGTGAATGTCTTCATAATATGGCTGCTGTGAATAGAGCCTATTGCAGGTGGGCCCCCAAAGTAATTGGCAAAACACTAAGATTTTAATGATAATAATAACATTAATGTTTTAAAAGATTTTTGAAAAATAAATGTTATGGTATTTTGTTCTTTCAAAACCTTGAAAAAATATTCTCATTATAATACAGATAAATAGGAATTTATACATTATTTCCATTGATCCAGACGGAACACAATCAATTGACTGATAATTTAAATAAACATCTAAAAATGCACGTGGCCCACACTTCTAACCAGCCTATCGGCTGCCGTGTTAAGTGGTCATACGGGTGGGCC
The DNA here is from genome assembly GCF_963454915.1 of Gymnoscopelus microlampas. Classification (NCBI taxonomy): domain Eukaryota; kingdom Metazoa; phylum Chordata; class Actinopteri; order Myctophiformes; family Myctophidae; genus Gymnoscopelus; species Gymnoscopelus microlampas. The sequence continues at coordinate 13,703,321 of NC_139951.1, forward strand.
ACGAACGCTTTTGAGATTTCCAAGCTAGTGGGCCCTGTTCCAAGAAACGGTTGGGAAGTGCTGCTATAGATTTTTACTTTAAAATCACACGTTTTTGCAGTATGTTCTGAAAGAAATAAAAACAGCTGAAGGTGCAAACAGACATATTTGCATGAACACACTATTGGTACATTCCCTGGTATACTTTAAACACTTTGTTCTCTTTTCCCTGAGAAACTAAAACATACACAATACTGGCCACTAGTGGGGATTAAGCTGTTCAGCATGACAGAGTCAACAGTAATATCACTTATTTTACCCTTGAACGTCATTCAAACCTAAACTCAGTGAGCCATTTGCAATATAAAGATATTAGACGAGACACACGTCAGTGACTTTTTACATGCTCAGGTATTCTGAATGTGAAAGGCCTTAAATAGAATATATATTGACATTGAAATGGAACACTTACAGACTATGTATATGCCTCATTCCATATTATACTGGCGTGTCTAAACCATATTTATACTTTGTTTCACAAAGTGTCGCACGCTGTGAGGCTGTTCGGCTATTTTTGGTGTCCAACAGCGATATATTAAGCATAAGGTATATCGTATTCTGTTTTCTCATTGTCAGGATACAAGCTTATCTGCTTTTATTGCAAACGAATGGTAAACGATGTTTACATACATCAACCGCAGATTTCCAGGATCCTGATAATTACCAGAATACTGGTATGTGCACTGACGTTCTGGGTTTTTTTCTTTTTTACGTTCAGAATTCAGTGGGGACCGGCACGGTCAAAGGTCAAGCAGGAAGTCATGCAAGATCACCACAAAGGGAGGCTGAAATGCTCATCATAGTTACTGAAGTAATATAATAGATTAATACTAATCTATACACATTTCAAAGAAAGGTTGACCTATTTACAGAACCAACCGTTGAAAGTTGCCACTAGCTACTACTATCGATATTCTAGGCTGGAGTCTCCCGTAGCAAAACGATCAGAGTTCTCTGCCTACCAATACATAACGTCTGGTGACATTTAAATTAAATACAGGGGCTATCACTGGGTGGAAATGATTCAGTTATAAAAAATAGATAAATAGCAGAATTGCAGAACCAATCCTTTAGGGCGGTCATATCAGATGGTTGTATGATATGAATAACAGTGGTGGTCAGTAACAAAGTACATTTACTTGAGTCCTGTACTTAATAATTATTTTGAGTATCTGTACATTACGACCTATTTTTGGAGAATTAAGACATTGACTTAATCCCTATGTCATATACAGTATAGTGAAAATAGCCAGCTTGTGAGGTTGTAGATCGGCTATTTGGAATATTATTTCTTGTTGAAAATGTCAAAAATATTTACACAGCATAAAGTATTTGTATTAAAAAATATATATATACTTTGTAATTTGTACATTTGCATACTTCAGTATTTTTAAAAGGAAGTACTCCAGTACTTTAACTCAAGTACATATTGACTCAACAACTTTCCCTTGTAGTTGAGTAATCTTCGACCAGGAGTATCTATACTTTGACTCAAGTACCCGGGTTGAGTATTTATTCCACCAAAGATGAATGGTTTTCAAAGCAGTGGGCGTATGTTAGCGTAGGATTTCTCTGCCGTTCTAGACGTTACATTGGATTTAGATTTTCCTAGCCGTGTCCGGTGTCGGTAGGCAGAAATCTCTGATCGTCTGGCTATGCTAGACTATTAGGCTGGAGGTGGACTGGCTGTTCAGCCTGCTCGTAAGGAAAGTGTTCAGATGGAAGGCTGTTGGTTGGTTTGCTTTAGAATTCTATGTATGAAAAACAGTTGAGAGAAGCTGGCATCGAGGTGATTTAGTGAATGGGGGAACTGCTGTCCAATCAGCCTTGTCAAAGTGTCCTTGAGCAGGGACTATAAAGCTGAACAAACTCCATTCTGGGTCTGTCTTATATTAACCCATTAAGACCTGAAGCAATTCTTACATTTATTTTCTAAATCCTAACAGTTTTTTGAAAGAAATCAGGAAAATATTTGTTCAAGATTTTTCAAAAATAGCAGATCTACAAGCTCATAGCACGGCACTCTGTGCCGCGCTATGAGCTTGTATATCTGCTATTTTTGAATAGCCAAAGAAATCTAAAGTGACACAGATGCGTTCCAGGTATTAATGGGTCAACACTGAAGGGTGGACAGCAAAACAAAAGTTGCCTATTCCATAATGGTCTCACAAGTTGCACGTTAAACCTCATATACGCTTCGTAGTGCGGTGGTGTCGTGCGCTGAAAATAGGAGATGGACAAGCTCACAACTAATCACACCATGACTTGTAGATCTGCTATTTTAGGCTTGCAACACTGTCATCCTACAGAGTTATTAAGTAATATACAATGCACAGTAAAGCAAGGAGGCCACCTTTGAATCTCCCGTCCGTGTTTGTGTGTGTGTGTGTGTGTGTGTGTGTGTGTGTGTGTGTGTGTGTGTGTGTGTGTGTGTGTGTGTGTGTGTGTGTGTGTGTGTGTGTGTGTGTGTGTGTGTGTGTGTGTGATCTTGTCTCAGACATTGTACAATAATAAATAAACAAGATTTTGCTAATACGTCTGTTGGCAAGGCCTTGAAATAAAGACTAAATCAACCTTGTCGCTCGGGGGAAATGTTTTTTTTTTTTTTCATCGAGTGACATGGTTTTACACAGAAGTTTAAATTAGCTCTGTTTTATGAAGTGTCAAAATAAAGACCCAGAAAGGTTTGGAGAATGTAAAGCAGTCACTTTCATTTCAGTCAACACAACACTGCCACCTGCTGAACATGACATGTCACATCCAATGGCTGGGATTAACTGGATTAACTGGCTCAACCAGAAGTTAACGTGCGTGTCACATAATCACTGTCACTAATCATGACCTCTCTTTGCCCTCTCCTGTTTCTGTCGCATAATACAACAGAAATACCTTCTCTTTAATAAAAAATATTAATATTATTAATATTATTAATAAATTAAAACATCAATTAATCACTTAAACCCTATTTTGCACCTTCAAAAATGTTCGCCTACCCACAATAGGGACGCCAGGTTCAAATTGGTTGAAGTCATATGGCCCTCCTAATTATTCACCTCTAAGAAATATTACGAATATAAACTAGCTAGAAATTGTTGGCCAAGCGAACATTCGATTTCATTTCGAGGTGTAAGATGCATGATTATTGATCAACTGACTGCATTCGAGGATGAAGCTAAAATCTCAAGTACATTTTCAAGGCACACCTGAGTTCGCTCTGAACCAGAGCACATCAAGTATGTTAAAGATTACACTGTGTTACATAACTTTGGTTAATAAGATCCATCACGGCGCTTCAGCACAAACCGGACGTGCAACAGTTGCTGCACCACTGGCTTTGTTCTGTATGTTTTCTCTCCCCGTCTCATGCACGCCCGCACACACACGCACGCGCGCACACACACACACACACACACACACACACACACACACCCACGCGTCTCATCTCTCCTCCATGAGTTTCTTCAGACAGTCCACCACGTCCTCTCCGCTCGCCCAAGGCTTGACGTTGGCCTTGAAGTTCGCCGCGGGGCTCTGCGTCAGCTCCTCCAGGAGCCTGTGCATGGGGAAGCCCCTCCTGGGGAACGCCGTGTCCCCGGGGCCCAGCGCCAGCGAGGGGCAGATGTCATTGGCCCCGTCCCCGACGTAGAACACCCTCTGGAAGGGCGCGCCGCCTCGCTCGTGCTGCCGCCGCGCCAGGTACTCCCTCAGGATGACCTGCTTGCACATGTTCTCCGGGCAGCGCGGGCACGAGTGCGAGTGGAAGGGCAGCAGGACGAGGCGCCCGTCCGCGTCGAAGCTCGCCGGGTTGCTGAAGACCCGGCGGAATAGGAGGCGCGCCCCCGCGCGCTCTAGCCACGTCTCGATGAAGTACACGTTGGCGTCGGAGACCACCACCAGCTCAAAGTCCTTCGGGTGGCCGTGGAGGTACTGGAATAGAGCCGGCAGGCCCGGCACGGGCGGTATGCGCTCTATCGCCTGGCGGATAGCGTCCTCGGACACGCCCTGCTCCGCCACGTAGGCCAGCACCCGCTGCATGTGCTCGTTGTAGTGGCCCTCGCGGTACGAGTCCCGCAGCCAGTCGGGGAGCCGCTGGCCCGGCGCGGCACTCACCACCGCGTCGTCGCTGTTCTCGTTGATGATGGTCTCGTCGAAGTCGAACAGGACCAGGAAGCGCTGCGGCGACGCGGGTGTGGCGTCGTTGAGGCTGGAAGGGGAAGCCATGGCTCTCGGCGTGCGATATGAACACGATGGTGGACTGCTGGGGAGGAGAGGAGACATGGAATGGAAGATTTTTGTCAGCAATTATTTATCTCAGCTGTTTTGTTAATGCTGCAATCCATAATTTTTTTGTGTGTGAATAAAACATTAGGCATATTTTACTACCACTTGAACACTAGCATTCCTATTTAGGGGGATAGAACATAGAAAAAAGCCGATCTACAATCTCACAGCGCTTCACGATGCGACGAATTGTGACGTCGCAGATCGGCCTATTTTCGGCAAAGAGATTTGGTGTAGAGGGAAATAAAAGAGCGGACCTTATTTAACCTTGATGAGAGGTATTGCATTATGAAACTCAAAGGAAAATATTTCGCTGCACATATGGGCTCTCGGTTATAGCTCAACACTAGAAATGTCAACGCTCACACAGAGGGCATATCCCTTGGTAGGGCATGAACCTTACAGATTGCAGCATTCAATAGGATACTAAGTACACTTTATGTAAGCGCTGATTACATGGTGCCTGGTGGGCAACCAATCATGTTCATGGGTTTACATCACATCATGCCAACCATGTCAGACTTACATCATCTGTACCATCTTTGGACTGGGTCACAAGGTGATAAAACCCTGGCAATTGTTCTCACTTAAAGCAATACAACAGGGAGCAATCTCTGATGTGTCCCTTTTATTCCCATATATGGACATCTCTATATCTGTCTGTCTGTCTGTCTGCCTGTGTTGCTTTTATGCCCGTTTATGGACATCTCTGTATTTGTCTGTCCGTGTCCCCTTTATGCCAATATATGGAGATCCCTGATGTCATCAATATATGCCTACAGTATATATGGCATATGGGACCGGCGGTCCTATACATGGGCTTACAACGCATTGTGAGCTTATCAGCTATTTTCACTATTTTACATTTTTATTTAATTTAAAAAAAAAAGGTTTTTATGTCCACCTGACAGCAACAATATTAGATGTAATTAGGAAATCATTTGTTTTCATGCAGTATACAATTTAGCTGTCATTGCTGACTCCCGGGGACACACCGCAGAAAACATTAACAGAAACGCAGTTGGCAAACTGAAAGCTCTTCACTGATGAAAAAGTAATGTACACCTCACAGGGCAAAAGTCAAACTTAAAAATACTTTTACAGCGGGCAAAAAACAGGAACTTCAGCAGGAACACACACAGAACAAGGCAGAACAGGTGTCAATAAACCAGCAAACTAAACTGATAACACACCACTCCTTATATAGCCTACCCATAAAAGTCCAATTAACTAAAATGCCACAGCTGGGTGCTCAGGTGGAAACAGTCTCTTAATGTAAATCCACAGGACACAGGAAGGGCTCACACAGGGCAGGGCAGAGGCCAAGATCGTGACACTAGCAAGCCATCTTGTCAATACAATAAGTTACATGTATTTGTTAACCAAACACACATGGTATGACATTACTGTTTAAAAACAGCAGATACAATACTATTAATAATTAAGACAAGATTTTAAAAGGTTCTAAAATTAGAATTTGACATGCTTCTTTTACTGTTTGATTTTTCTCCCTCCCTTCCCTCTACCCGTCCCCCCTCCGTTTCTTCTTCTCCCTTTCCGAAAAACTACAAAATGATGGAGCTTATGCAAAGATGAATTTCACCCACTTTTGCCTGTAAACCTGTGATGTGACAATAAAGTTGATTCTTGAAAATGGTTTACAGTGATGTGTTATTTCATCAATGCTCACTCCAGCTAACAAAACCCAACAGCCAAACTTTCATTTTCCACATAAATGTACCCAAATTTGACAGTGTATCACCACCTAAAACATTAACCCTGCTATGGTTCTATTCTAGTGCCAGGCAAGCTGTGGTTGTTAAAACTTCTACTGCACAAGTTTGTTGTGAACCTTCACATCAATGAAACATAGACAAAAAGTCCATAATCCATGTCTTGTAGTGATAATGAAGTTAAAGGAACAGTATGTTTACAAGATGAAAGGAAGGGATAAATATTTAGCAGAAGGAAGTTGCAGCAGACAGAACATGCAAGCAAGCGACCACAACAATGAAACTCATGCACATGTTGACAAAACAAGTCTAAACTTGAAGACTCTTTATATCAACATACCTTTCATCATAGGCTACAATACGCTGCACTCCAACTATCTGCCACCAACAGTGGTGGCAAGTAATTAGTACATTTACTCAAGTAATATACTTAAGTACAATTTTGAGGTAGGCTACTTTACTGGATCCATTTCTGATACTTTGATGTTCTACTCCACTTTCAGAGGCAAACATTGTACTTTTTACTCCTCTACAATGATCTCACAGCTTTACTAGTTACTTTTCTGATTATTAATAATTAAATCAAACCATTAATCAGAAATAATAATAAAGCAGATATACAAGCTTACAACACACATGTTGTGAGCTTGTAGATTGGCTGTTTTTGAATAAGAAATAGTGCTTAAGTGGCTAATGATTATTACACAGCTATTGTGCAGGTATTGCCCAATAGCATGATATATGATTCTGAAATGAGCATTTTGTATAAGGAGTAGGTCTACTTTTACTTTTTCTACTTTAAGTATATTTTGTACTTTGACTTACTGTAAGTAGGATTTTGACTGCAGGACTATGACTTGAACAAAGTA